>NC_079193.1:119122770-119438625 GCF_029499605.1 Hyla sarda | reverse complement strand
CGAGTAGCAGAGGGATCGGAGGATCCCAGAACCATAGGCTCAGCGCCGCCTGAACTAAGAAAATGAACTGTATCTACGAACCCGGACCGAAGTCCCGGGTCATAGATACAGAGTCTGAAAAAAAAAAAACTCAGCTGGGGCAGTGCCAAAACAACGCCGCCCAGGCTGACAGAAAAGAAGGAGCAGCAAGCTGCAACCCTGCTAGAAAAAAACAAACCCTTCTCCACATAAAAGAGGGGGAAGGGAAAACTCCATGCAGGCTCTACTAAAAAACCAGAGCCTGCACCGTCCTGCTGTCCTTGCACAGGACAGAAAAAAAGCAATGTGGCCTAAGGGAGGAGGCCTTATATGGGGGTCTAATTAAGTCTTTAATTACTTGGGCGGAATTAAAAATTCCACCGTCCTGCCAGCTTCACAGGGGCAGAACACCCCCGCTTGTGCTGCTGGTTAGGACGTAAGGGAATATCCATTTTCCTGACAAGCAGAAAGTTTCAAAGTTAGAAAAATGCTAAAGTCTCTAAATTTTCATGAAATTTTGTTATTTTTCACCAAGAAAGGATGCAAGTAATGACACAAATTTACCACTATGTTAAAGTAGAATATGTCACAAAAAAAACTCTCGGAATCAGAATAAACGGTAAAAGCATCCCAGAGTTATTAATGCATAAATTGACAGTGGTCAGAATTGCAAATAAGCGCTCAGTCCATAAATGGGCACTGTCAGATACAAAAACTTTTGATATGTTGTAAAACATGCAAAACCAATAGGTTTTGCAATTGCTTTCATTAGAAAATTTTCAGTATTTCAAACTGAAAAAGCCAGTCAAACAACTGCCCCCCCCCTTGCCTGTTTGTACACATGCTAGTCCTGCTGTGTCCATGCCACTTCCTGCTGTGTGGACACACTTCCTTGATTGACAGCTATGAGCTGTGAGTGCAGGGCTCACAGCTGGATGAAAAATCCTCCCACTGTCAGCTTGTGTCCCGCTACTGTCAGTGAGGACAAGCTGGGAGTTGTAGTTTTGCTAATACTAGGGGAGATGGGAGCAGACAGCATACTGAGGGAGGGGGCGGAGTAAAGCCATGCCCCCTCTGTTTGAGAGGAATTCAGACTAGTGAGCTAAACTAAGAGTGTAATAAAAAATAAAGGTGCTAGACACATAAAAATTAGATGCACATGCTCAGGAATAGGTACTGAGTGATATATAAAAAAAAATTTGGGTTGGCTCTGACGGCTACGCTTTAAGGGAAAAAAGGGCTCAGTCCTTAAGGTTAAAAAATGCAACTGTGAGTAATTGCATACGAGGTGGTCCAATGAAGTGCATTATGGGTACAAAACGGCTGTTCGCATCCACTGCTCCACAGCCCTCTGTTTGTCTCTCCCCGCATTATCCCATTACCTGTTATGTTTAACTTTTGAAATAAATGTGGTGAGCTGGGGTGTTGCAGTAGTGTCGAAGAGTCTGGTGGTATTAACCCTGGGGGGCAAGGTGTTATTAACCCCGTATTATTCGTGACATCAGGATGTGGTTATTCCGGTATGGTAACCGCCGTCAACCAAGCCAAAAACGGTCTTCAAGAAAGGAATGTCCACAGCAGGAATTATACAAGAACTGGAACTTTTACTTGTAATTCTTAAGAAACAGTCTTTACAGTTATGCAGTTTCTCTAGAGGCAACCAGGACACAGGATACCTTGCAGGCTTGCTGGGACTTGTAATATTGAGATTATCTATGCAGGCCACTGTGCAACTGATATTATTCTTGAATTGAGTAGTAGTCACTAGAATTATGGATAGAGCTTGATAACTCACGTTTTGAAGTGGCTGCTGGATCTTTAGGCTTTGGCCTAGCTGAGATGAATTTAGATACAGGTATTGTGCTTGGCTGAAATCCAGGAGATAAAAGAGACAAGAGAGTGCAGGAACAAGATAGCTAACTGAGAGACTACAGCCCCTTATATACTAAGAGGGCTGGACTAAAGCCCATTGGTTGCAAAACCTGTGGTTCCTGTGTCCATGGCATTCTGGGTAGTGTCACATGACAGTGCTTCACATGACTAACACATTTGTACAAACTTTATACATATTGACAATTGACCACAAACCCCCTTACTTAGTAAAAGTAGTCCTCGAAGTCTGTCGAAGGCCATAGGGCCGGATGCAGTCCTGAAGCATTTAATCACAATGTCCCATTTCAGGCTGAAGAACAATAAAAGAATAATGAAAAATATAGAGTATCTGTGCATTTGAATAATGTCCATACATGCTCTGGAACTTGTTATAAACAGGATGATAAGGAATAGACTTTTTCCTTAAGACTCACTAAATAGTAACATTCCTCAATAACATTACCATTATGTTATATTTTATCTGAATTTTATATGAATTATGAATAGCTATCAAATCCGACTATAGCTAACAATTTTATTGATATTGTACTATGACTGATATTTGACATTTGACTATGAATGACATTTGACATTTGAATATGACTGACAATTTTATTGACATTTGATATTGGACTAAAGTATGTATAATGACTACAATGCTACTACATACTTGGCATTATCTCACTGTTACTTTTTTTTTCATTGATATGCAGTTAATATTATACCACTCATTATTTCCTTTGTTATACACTGGTTGCGGATTGGGTTGCCTGAGGCTTTCTGCTCATTGCCCTAGCTGCTAGGGTCTATCGGTACTACACACGTACCCCTAGAACTCTTTATTGAGATAACACTTACACATACTGTTACCTTTACTGAATACGTGCATTTTTTAGTAAGCTACAGGAATACTTTCTGGCCACAAAAGCCTCCTGAACACATGGAGACAAAAAGAACACATTAGTACATGACATTTGTGCATAACAGTGGTATGGACTGGTAATAAACAGGTTACAGTCCCTAATACACATTGACTTGTGTACTGGTGAGATAGGTATATGAATTCTTTTAGTGAGATATGTGTACTAGACTTTAGGGATGTACACTACTTGGATTTGTATGTACTGAACTTTGTGTACTGAATTTTCAGTACATGTATGAAGTCAGTCTTGATATGGGTATTTAGCCCTGTGTCGACCTTTGAGACTGATGCAACACCACCTCTTGTGTCTCAGGAGTGCCCTCTTCTTCTTGAGCTCTTGCTGTTTCAGCCCTAGAGGGACCAGCTTTAGGGCTGGAGTCAGGAGTTTCACTTGATCCTGCACTGAGGACATCCATGTGAACGGGTGAGGTCGGTTCTTGACTTCAAACAGTTGCCACGGGAGACAGACTAGTAACAGGCGAGGAAACCAGAGATGGTTGTGCTGGAACTGGACATGGCATTGCACAGAAAACTGCAGGCTGGTTGGATGAAAACATTGGTATGTCCATCGATGGATGGATTCTCTCTCCTGGCACATATTCCCTCCTGGTTCTAGCAGCTATGGGAGCAGGAGTAGGAGGTTCTGGCAGGTCCTCTCTGAGGCACAATTTGATTCTATTCCGATGAACCACCTGCGGTTCAAATCCAGTCTTCTGGACCTCGTAGACATCTGAGTCCGGGTATTGCATGGCGCTTATAGTATAAGGTTCTGTCTTGCATGGCGCTTATAGTATAAGGTTCTGTCTCCCAGATGGAATCCAACTTGTGTGTTCTGGGAAATTTCCTTAGCCAAACTCTGTCTCCCAGTTGTAATGTAATGTAATGTTGTAATCTCTCTGTTGTCTTTCTTGGTCCTCGCCCATCTTCTTCCCCACAATCTCCTTAGCTTCCTGAATTCTCCTCTGATGATCAGAGACCCAGGCTTGTGGAGAGTTGTTGAAAGGTGCTTGTAATCCAAACTTTTGGAAGTTGTCCATGCCGTCCCATCATTAGGAAGAAGGGAGTGTACCCTGTGGAGCAGTAGACGGTGTTGTTGTATGTCTCCAACAGTTCAGGCAATAGCCGAGGCCACTCTTTGTGCTTGGATACTGATGCTGCTCGCAGCATATGTATGAAGACCTGATTGATTGCGCTCACATAATCCATTCCTCTGGGGGTGGTAAGCTGTGGTCCAGAACTTCTTGCAGTCATTAAACAGACACAATTCCTGGAACAATTGGGCTTCAAAGGCTGTTCCCCAGTCCATGAGGACCGACTCTGGATATCCCAGGGTCTGGACCTAGTTGGAGTAGAACATCTGTGCAGCGGTCTTCGCTGTGAGGTCCTTGACAGGTACTACCACCACCCACTTGGAGTAGCGATCTACCATGGTGAGGGCATAGGTGTATCCAGACCGCGTAGATGACAACTTGACATGGTCCAATTCGACCAGCTGGTTAGGCCTTTCAGTTTGGATGGAATGAAGGGGTGCTCTAGCATCCTTGTGGAGATTCTTGGTGACATTACAGACAGTACATTCACCTCACCACTTTTCAATGTCTCCTCGCATCTCGATCCAATAGAACCTCTGTCTGATGGTGGCTTTGGTCTTGTGTACTCTAAAGTATCCCGACTGATCGTGGTAAGCATTTAGGACCATTGTAGCATCTCTTCTCGGAATCAGGATCTGATGGAGTCGCTCACCAGAGACTGGATCCAATGAGTTCCTGTACAGCAGTCCTTTGTGTATAAACAGTCGGTTTCTTTGTTGCCACAACCTGTTTAATTCATAATCACACTGAGACCGGCATAGACGGGTTGGTACCTTCTTCATGAGTAGGTAGTCCAACAGATCCCCCATGACTCGAAATTCATCCTGTAGAGTCTTCCATGTATAGAGGTCCTCGGGAACCCTTGTGGACCTGGGCTCACCGTCTTCCTGTGTAGTCAAGACATGCTGACTCACAAACCTCTGATAAAATGGGGGCATCTCCACGTCTTCCCACTCGTCTTCAACAGGTGGTTCTTTGCCAGGGTACCATGCGGGATAGCACATCTGCATTCACATTAGACTTGCCACTTCGGTATTTGATGTTGAAGTCATAGTTGGCTAGCAAGGTGAGGAGCTCCAGCTTGGAGGAACTGTAATTGGAGTCGTTCTTCTCCGCTCCTCGCAGATGTCTGCTGGCATAGGCTACCACCTACCGCCTCTAACTGCACCCCCCTCCACAATAACCTTTACATAAGGGCAGGGGGCAACATAAAAGGAAAGTCCTGACATGGTGTATGTTGCATCTGGACCTGGAGACGATGCTCCTGAGGGCCGGTCCTCGACCTCAGGGGATTTCCTTTTAAAGCCCAACACTGACTTTTCCAATGTCTGGCTTTATTACAATGGTTGCAGAAGGGCCTCTGAGTCCCTGGAGGCCTGATAAGGGGGTAATTAGGTGGATTGGCAGGATGGGGGAGCAGGTTTTCTGGGTGGAGGTGTCTCTTGACTAGATGGGCTAGACCTGCTTGCAAGTTCTTTAACGGCCTTAGTTAACTGGTCAATGTCCTGTCGTACACTTTGCAATTCTGAGGCCGCAGAGAGTGTAGGGGCAGGTAGTGGTACAGGAGCAGGCAGTGCTGGTTGTACTGGCCTAGCAGAGGCCCCTAACGCTTCAGTGGAAGGGGCACTAACTTGTTCTGCCTCAGGCCCTGACTCAATGACCTGTATGGCGATCTCTTAAAGGCTGGGAAAGACAAGCTAAGACTCTTCACCACAAGTATTCTAATTTGGGCCTTGTCCTACTTGTTTTGTGCCCCATCTATAAATCTATCCATAAGCACTTTGTTACCCTGCTTGGGCGTAATGCCGTCTAACCTCTGGACAGTCTCTAACGCATTTTGCAACGCTACAGCATAGGCCCGAAGGGTTTCACCTGGTTTCTAATGCTGATCCCTGTAGCTGTCCCGTAAGTAACCACA
The DNA here is from genome assembly GCF_029499605.1 of Hyla sarda. NCBI lineage: Eukaryota > Metazoa > Chordata > Amphibia > Anura > Hylidae > Hyla > Hyla sarda. The sequence continues at coordinate 119,432,804 of NC_079193.1, read as the reverse complement.
CCTGCTGGTTAGGGGGAAAGGAATAAAAAACAAAGAGACTCTGTATCTTCTCCTTGAAGTCTCGAAGGGTGAAAGGATCCCCATTATAGGTAGGGAGCAAGGGATTCCCCAGGAAGACAGGTGCGGCTACAGGAGCTCCCAGGCTGTAGCGTGGAACTGGAGGTGAAGAGGGTAACATTCTCCTTGCAGACTGTGGTGACCCCCTTGGCAGGGTCGCAGGAGCACCTTCATCCTGTGGATCAGGTGGTGGACTAGGTGCTGACATCTTACAGACTTTATTGGGTGCGCTGGCCTTTTAAGAGACTTTTGAGTGCGCTCACCTGTAGACTTGATGGGGTGCGCTGTTACTGTAAGCAGGTTGAGTGCGCTCTTGTGGACTTGATGGAGTGTGCAGTCGCTGCTGGGCAGTTAGGGTACGCTGGCCCTTTAAGACGGCTTGCTTCCACGGCTCCTGCCATCTGCTGTACTGCCCGGATCCTTGTCCTGATGTCTGCAGAGTCTATGCAGTGGAGGTTTGCTATCGCAATGCGGGTGCAGCTGCCGAAACCATTTTATTTTCGCTGCGCCCGGAGGACTTCCGGCTGGGTCTGGGCAAGAAAACCTTCCCCTCGGCAACACAGGAGGGGAACTTTCGTTCCTTCCAGCTGACACTGGAGGCGTGCAGTACTGCAGTAAACACACAGAATTCTTCACCTCCCCCCTTACTTTTTCTAGCACCCCAGCAAAGCACAATTTCAGCAACAATGTCCTGTACACTTGTGAGAGCAATTTCGACTTGCGACAATCCTGGACAATCTTATAAACACACTTCTGAATAGGGGGAGGACTATGGTACTTGTAATATCTGTGTACACCCATTTGTTGTTGCGGGTGGTCGGGGTAGCTGAGTTATTAAAGGCACACACCCATATTATGTTCGTAGGATGCCAAAAGCTAAGTGGTGAACTGGAGTGTTGCAGTAGTGTAGCAGGGTCTGGTGGTATTAACCCTGGAGGGCCAGCTGTTATTAACCCCGGATTATTCGTGACGCAAGGATGTGGTTATTCCGGTATGGTAACCGCCGTCAACCTACCCAAAAACGGTCTTCAAGAAAGGAATGTCCACAGCTGGAACTGGAACTTTTACTTGTAATTCTTAAGAAACATTCTTTACAGTTATGAAGTTTCTCTAGAGGCAACCAGGACACAGAATACCTCGCAGACTCGCTGTGACTTATTAGTATTGAGAATATCTATGCAGGCCACTGTGCTACTAATATTATTCTTGAGTTGAGTAGTAGTCACTAGAATTGTGGCTAGAGCTTGATAGCTCACGTTTTGAAGTGGCTGCAGGTTCTTTAGGCTTTGGCCTAGCTGAGATGAATTTAGATAGTATTAGCTTGGCTGAAATCTAGGAGATAAGAGAGACAATAGTGCAGGAACAAGAGAGCTAACTGAGAGACTACAGCCCCTTATATACTAAGGGGGTTGGACTAAAGCCCATTGGTTGCAAAGCCTGTGGTTCCTGTGCCCATGGCACTCTGGGAAGTGTCACGTGACATGACTAACACTTCTGTACACATTTGTACAAACTTTATACATATTGACAATGCATACACAATATATTCAATGCATTTATATGAGACAATAGAAGGTGAGCAAAGGGGTGAACCCTGCAGGAGAGCCATATAGACTGCAGGGACTCTTCCTGAGGGGACTTACCGGGACACCACAGAAAGACTATTTTTTTAATACTACGCATATGAGTGGCCTTTTTAAGTGGGAGAACTTGCAAAATTGGTGGCTGACTAAATACTTTTTTGCCCCACTGTACATTCCTTAACAGATATTTCTTGTAAATGTATATTGTGGTGAGGGTATGATGAGGGCAGATGGAATTACGCTAGGGGCAGATGGCATTTACCCCTTGTGTTGGTGATGCCAGGGCATGGTTTATCCTCTACACCACCCGAAGGAATAAAGCTGGATATTTGGCTAGGAATGGGGGCAAATAATGACTCCAATGCCAAGTTATGGAACAACGGCAGCTTTACTGAGTCAGAGAGGTGTAACAGTCTAACAGCTTGGCTAGGCCCACAGAGGTGACCAGTGACTTCAGAGACCTTAAGGCTTGCTGGGACTTGGACAATTTGGATGCAGGCCACGCTGACTTGAGACAGGATGACTTGAACAGACTTAGACTGTAGCTTACCAGGCTTTGACTTGAAATTTAGGGCAAGGGACTTGAGAATCCGTGGCTGCTTGACTGACTTTAGGCTTGAAAGCCAACCAAGAATAGCTAAAAATTAACAACTTTTATTGAAATCATGTTAAAACCTACAACAGTCAATATAAAATGAATACAGAGTCAAGGGTCCCAAGGTAAGGGGACTCTACTCAGGGTCAATCCCCTATTTTACACCCTCTTTACACCCGACGCGTTTCCCCGTAGGTTAGATAAATCTACGGTTCCTCAGGGGTTACAACTTCAACCCAGGACACAATGTGGAGTTATATGTGTTACAAGTTATTCCATTCTATAAATGATACACAATAGACAGACAATAAAGCAACACATAGCAAGCAGATAAGAATATAAAATAAATATAATGTGGTATATAAGTTCCTTCTTTGTGGGAGAGCTCCAGATAGATTCGGCATCCAAAAGACCCTAGGAGGTTGATGTATACTCTCCAAGGATAGTTTAAGAACCTAAAATGCAAAAAGCAAAAGACAGGAGATAGCAAGTGGAGATAAACATATTATCATATACAGCATGACATACAAAGTTATCTAAGCAAAGCAAGCCAGGGTTGAAATCACATATCAAAGCATAATGCATAAATAAATAGATAGACAGGGACCATTACTCATTATAAATTCGATAGAATGGAATAATTGTAATAAGTACCTGGATGCCAGACTTAGGTACTTCTGTGTATACCCATACATAATAGAGTGGGTAAACAAACAGTTATTTTCCTTCTCATCAATGGCCCCTATTCACTAAAAAATCAATATATATAGAATTACTTAGCAAAAGGTAGTTGCTTAGGAGAAATATTTCTCAATATATCAGTAACTAAATAAACAAACAAACATTACCTCCGTGTGTATGTCCAGATGAAAAATATGTTACTATAACTCCCAAAGGGAACTACACCATAAAAAAACAAACAACTAATCAAATGAGGCTCCACAGCAATACAAAAAAAAAAAAAAAAAAAAAAAATAATATATATATATATACATATATATATAAATATACCAAAATGGGGAGGGAGTGGAAATGGTAATACCTTTACTATTGGTCTTCACTGTATATGGATTGATGTGACCAAATATAACCTTCACAGTGCTACCATAAGCCGGAGAAGAATGATCTTTTCCTAGTAATAACAATAGGATAGAGTGACCAAACTAGCACAATTCATACAGTGACCAACTTGCTGGATATACATGTGGTCAGAAAATAAATGTAACTGACTCTTACCTCAACACTCCCTGACTGCAATAAATCCACAAAGTACACAGAGAAGAGGAGACCTCTGACTTTAGGCTTCCTCTGGACTCCAGATACACTCTAGCAGGACTTGACCTCACTGCAACTCAGCATACAAGAGAGTAGGAGCTAATAGAGAGGGCAGAAGCTCCACCCAGGCCTTATATGGGGACTCTGAGGGGTGACTCTGATACCTCACTGGGATACAATCACATGACAACAGGTTAATCACATGTCAAAAATGTCTGAGATGTTTCTTTTTGTCTATGGCAATTTATATACAGTCATGGCTTTAAATGTTGGCATCCCTGAAACTTTTCAAGAAAATTAAGTATTTCTCACAGTAAAGGATTGCAGTAACACGTGTTTTGCTATACACATGTTTATTCCCTTTGTGTTTATTGAAACTAAATTTAAAAAGGGAGGAAATAAAGCAAATTGGACATAATGTCGCACCAAACTCCAAAAATGGTCTGGACAAAATTTTTGGCACCCTTTTAAAATTGTGGCTAAATAAGATTGTTTCAAGCATGTGATGCTCCTTCAAACTCACCTGGGGCAAGTAAAAGGTGTAGGCAATATAAAAATCACACCTGAAAGCAGATAAAAAGGAGAGACGTTCACTTAGTCATTGCATTGTGTGTCTGTGTGTGCCACACTAAGCATGGACAACAGAAAGGGGAGAAGAGAACTGTCTGAGCACTTGAGAACCAAAATTGTGGAAAAATATCAACAATCTCAAGGTTAAAAGTTCATCTCCAGAGATCTAGATTTGCCTTTGTCCACAGTGCGCAACATTATCAAGAAGTTTGTAACCCATGACCCTGTAGCTAATCTCCCTGGGAGTGGACCAAAGAGAAAAATCTATGAAAGATGTCAACGCAGGATAGTCTGGATGGTGGATAAGCAGCCCCAAGCAAATTCCAAAGATATGCAAGCTGTCCTGCAGGCTCAGGGAGCATCAGTGTCAGCAAGAACTATCTGTCAACATTCAAATGAAATGAAACGCTATGGCAGGAGACCCAGGAGGACCCCACTGCTGAGGCCCCTTTCACACTACAAAATTCTCCGTTTTTAAAGATCCGTACAAAGTTCCGTCTGAAAATCAGCTGAAAACGGCAGCTACAAAATCCTATACGGCCGTTAAAAAATCCCCTTATAGTCAATGGGATTTTTCTAATAGCAATTTTAACCCATTATAGCCTGTTATTAATAACGGCCGTTATTTTGTGACGGAATATAGTAATAGGAGAAATAGTGCAGACGGAACTTCGTACGGATCTTTAAAAACTGAGAATTTTGTAGTGTGAAAGGGGCCTAACACTGAGACAAAAAAGCAAGACTACATTTTGCCAAAATGAACTTGAGTAAGCCAAAATCCTTCCGGGAAAACGTCTTGTGGACAGATGAGACCGAGATAGAGCTTTTTGGTAAAGCACATCATTCTACTGTTTACCAAAAATGGAATGAGGCCTACAAAGAAAAAAACACAGTACCTACAGTGAAATATGGTGGAGGTTCAATGACGTTTTGGGGTTGTTTTGCTGCCTCTGGCACTGGGTACCTTGAATGTCTTCAGGGCATCATGAAATCTGAGGATTACCAACGGATTTTGGGTCGCACTGTACATCCCAGTGTCAGAAAGCTGGGTTTGCATCTGAGATCTTGGGTCTTTCAGGAGGACAATGACCCCAAACATATGTCAAAAAGCACCCAGAAATGGATGGCAACCAGGCACTGGAGAGTTCTGAAGTGGCCAGCAATGGGTCCAGATTTAAATCCCATTGAACACCTGTGGAGAGATCTTATAATTGCTGTTGGGAAAAGGCACCCTTTCAATAAGAGAGACATGGAGCAGTTTGCAAAGGAAGAGTGGTCCAACATTCCGGCTGAGAGGTGTAAGAGGCTTATTGATGGTTATAGGAAGCGACTGTTTTCAGTGATTTTTTCCAAAGGGTTTGCAACCAAATATTAAGTTAAGGGTGCCACGAACTTTGTCGAGCACATTTTTGGAGTTTGGTGTGACATTATGTCCAATTTTCTTTTTTTTCTCCCTTTTTTGGTTTAGTTCCAATACACACAAAGTACAAAAGAGAACAGGGTGCGCGCCCCTGGATGGAACCTGATGGATGAGATAGTGAAGAGCCCAGTGAAAACACACTCACCAATGCAAGTTGTGCGAATCGAGGCACAACACTCAATGCGCTTGATCAGGAATCCTGTAATCGAGGCTGCTGCGGCTCCCAGCGTCCAGGTGCAAATGTAGATAAAAGGAGATCCAAGAAAAGGGAGATGAATCGCGCTGCCACAAGAAGTATATATGGGCGCCTGACGAAAAAGCCGGAACGGCTTTGAAACGCGTTGCGTGGATCGTTTGTGAGCAATAAATACACACAAAGGGAATAAATATGTGTGTAGCAAAACATGTGATACTGCAATCCTTTTCTGTGAGAAATACTTAATTTTCTTGAAAAATTTCAGGGGTGCCAACATTTAAAGCCATGACTGTATATAAATTGCCATAGACAAAAAGAAACATCTCAGACATTTTTGTACAAATATGTTATATACATTTATTACATTGTACCTTAAACAATACAGTACAAAAACATTTGCATTCACCTGTGCAAAAATATAAACAGAAATATATTACTCTGACAGTATATATATATATATATATATATATATATATATATATATATATATATATTTCGTACTACTCTACAGTTCTGCAACAGCTGGAGGGCCACAGTTTGGAGATCATTGAGTGGTGGTTTCTAAACCATGGACCTCTAAATCTTGCAAAACTACAACTCCCAGCATACACAAACAGCAAATGGCTGTCTCACCATGCTGGGAGTTGTAGTTGTGTGTCTCCAGCTGTTGTATAACTACATCTCCCAGCATGCCCTTCGTCGATCAGTACATGTTGGTAGTTGTAGTTTTGCAACAGCTGGAGGCACACTGGTTGGAAAAGGTAACAGAACCTTACTAAAGGTTTTCCAACCAGTGTGCCTCCAGCTGTTGCAAAAGTACAACTCCCAGCATGCACGGTCTGTCAGTGCATTCTGGGAGTTGTAGTTTTGCAACAGCTGGAGGTTTGCTCCCCCCCCCCCCCCCATGTGAATGTAAAGGGTACATTCCCATGGGTGGGTTTACAGTGAGTTTCCTGTATCAAGTTTGAGCTGCGGCAATTTTCCGCCGCAGCTCAAACTCCTAGCGGGAAACTTCCCGTAAACCCCCGCCTGTGTGAATGTACCCTAAAAACACTACATTAACACATAATAAAGGGTAAAACACTACATATACACCCCCTTACACTGCACCCCCCCCCTAGTAAAAATGAAAAACGTATTGTACAGCAGTGTTTCCAAAACAGAGCCTGCAGCTATTGCAAAACAACAACTCCCAGCATTTCCGGATAGCCACTTACTGTCCAGGCATGCTGGGAGTATAGCAACAGCTGGAGGCACTCTGGGAATCAATGGCATAGAATACCCCTATGTCCACCCCTATGCAATCCCTAATGTAGTCCTCAAACGCGCATGGCGCTCTCTCACTTCGGAGCCCTGTTGTATTTCAAGAGCCCCCACCCTCCAATCAGCAACAGTGTCCTTATTAGTATTGGTGCCTTCCTATTATTCCCAGTCAGTCATGGTGGCCCCCATTTTGTAGTGCTACTTTCATAGTTTCCCTTTTTTGTAGTGCAGTCCCCTTGTTTGTAGTACTGCAACTTTAGTACCCCAGCCAGTATTACTGCCCCACCTAAAAATATTCACCTATTCTCATTCCTGCAGTTATCTATCTCTTCAGGCCTACATCCTAGGAGCCATGTTCCAAGTGCAGTGATGTCAGATCATCATGCCAACTTGTTAAGTGATCTCATTCCTGCACCTCATGTATGTGGAGGGAGCTGACATTTCTATCTGCCCTGCCATTATACTCAGCTGCATTTCTGTCTTATAGATGCAGATGCAGATCTCTCCCGGAGATCAAGGGCACCAGACCAAAAACTTGGTGTTTAAAGCGTGATCTGTCAGATCCCATAAAAAAAATTATAATATGTTACGCAGTACCTAATCCTGACCATGTACATTAAATTTTATGCCTCTATCACCTATATTTTATTATAAAATACCTATTTTCATTAGCTCACAGTGTTAGAAATCCAGACATCCTCTCAGGGGAAGAGGGCGTGTCTCTCCCTTGTGGTGGTTGTGTGAGGTGATTTGTGTTTCTGCTCTGTTGTTCATGTGGTTTTGGCAGCTCCTATGGCCTCTGTTGTCTCCTAGATATTCTATTTCCTTGCTTGCAGCCCAGACTACAACTCCCAGAAGTCAGTGCAGCTCTGTGTATGGGCTGCTAGCCAACTACTTTTACTATCTGTGTGCATGCTGTGTTTTCAGTCAGCAGCACACACTGTACAGGTCTTTTCTTTCAGATTACCCCCCCCCCCCCCCGCAATAAATCATACTATGCTCTGAATCGCAGCAGTCAGTGATAAGATCTACAGCAGGAAAAGAGCAGCGTTATGTGCTGAGCTGTGACTCAGAATCTTCACTGGGGCTTCTGGAGAGGTGTGCCTGTTAAGCCAGAAATCATGTGCTTGTCTTGCAGGAGGGTGGAGGCTAGGTCTCAGTGAGGGGTTTACACAAAGACAAGCAGGATCTGAATATGACGTCTTTCTCTCATTCCCTGCATGTAAATGACAGCTGAAAGAGGGAAACTGCTCTATATAGCTAATGAATAATATTTAGACACATACATCAGTTGATGAGAGGGAAAGGATAGGCTATGGGTTTAGTTCCCTGGAGTACCCCTTTAATCTCCACACAAAACTCTCAGAAGCAGCAGTGGTATGGAAGATATAGAGCAGTACTGGCACTTTTGTTTCAACAAATTTTGCATGGATCACACACACCAGCCTCCTTGCACTGGCACGTGATAACGCCGAGACATGATATACAGAATACCCATGGGAGACGACTCACCTGACGACCTCCTTCCTGCTACCGACACTTTGGACTGCTCCACTTCAGCCTCATCAGCTTGCCAGCTCCACTGGAAGGTGAGTCTGCTCCTGGCGCCATTGTCTCTGCACGTGGTCTCCGGATGTTCTGCACACGCCGCCTGGGGATGCATTAGTACACAGGAGTCTCCTCTCCTCACTCTGAAATCTGAAATCAGGGGACAACCGCTGATACTCTTAACTGCACATCCCTGCCTTCTGGGATTTGGAACTACATTATCTGGGTCCTAACCAAAAATCTGCACAGCGACAATAGGCTGTGAATCCCCCTAGACCACAGGTACTGCAAATCTTACATCCTTCCTGGCTGCTTTAACCCCCTATGAAGCGTCCTATTTCTAATACATTACTGTGAGGACTTAGTCCATCTGGATGACCTCCCTGCCCTGGACTTGCCTATATCTAACATCAGAAAGACTGTTCTAAGACCTAGTCCCCTATAAAATGATGCCATCTTGCATACTTCTAATTCTGTCTAAGACAATCATTCTTAGCTCCAATTGCAGCTAAGTTTCTGAATCCTCACTGATTTGCATCAACTACAGACTGTAATCTAAAGAAGAAGCCTTATTATAAGCTTTGGCATATATTTTAGTGAAGCACATTTCACTTCTTGAATGATCCGATTATATGCTCAGTTCTCTGCTGCCACCTACTGTCAAGCTGTAGAATTGCCTTTAACTTCACTGAACTGTCTCACTGCTGAATTGTATGTTCATCGACATTCTCCTCATACCTTGAAGTTTTAATGAGGAATCACAAAAAACTGAAACAACACCAGACATCTAGAACATCTAGGTCGCAATCAATATCTACCGTCAATTTACAATCTGAACAATCGTCGCTTCGGATGGAACTTCTGTCACAAACACAAAGTGCTCCACCAACTCCAAGTAGGGAATCTCTGTCCAAATCATTCCTCAGCCTTCCGTCAATAGAAGGTCTCTCTGTATCTCAAACTAAAATGTCATACTCTAAGTGTACTGCTGTAACTCCTACAGATCTTCATTCTAGAGACTCATTGGCTGAATCTAGCCCGAAAGAGCAGCGGTCATCGAGATCCCAGTCTTACGATGCTAAAAGGACACTATCAACTCCTCCTCATTGAGACCTTGTGTTTGCTGATTATGTGTCCTCTCCTCCACAGAAAAAACATGATCAATCCTCATGGTCCCCACGATCTTCTAGCTCTGAAAAAGAAAACTCTGAAAACCTTATGAGGAAGGGAATGATACTTGGAGAAACTGCCTTTCTCATCACCCAACTAAAGACGACTTCAAAGATTTCATGAAAGAAATGAAAGATGCCTTTAAATCCAAACTCTCGGCGGTGAGACATGATAACCGCACGGTCACAAAGAAAGTGGACAATCTAGAGAACCACCTTGATGAAACCCGCCTGTATATCATATCCCTTCAATCTACAGTAGTGGCACAACATGATTGCATCTGTGAATATCGAAGACACTTAGAGGACCTTGACAATAGAGGGTGTTGCCACAACATATGGGTTTGGGGCCTCACTGAGTCTACCCATGATGAGGACTTGAAAATTACCCTTGAAGCTATCTTTAACAAAATACTTGCTTCTACTCCCATAGGATTCAATTTGACAGGGCCCACAGAGCATTATGTCCCAAGGGTACATCAGCATCCCCTCCTGATGTCATATGTTGCATCACAAATTACTCTCTCAAAGAAGATATTATAGCAAAAGCCCGTAGGTTGAGAGAAATTGATTTTGATGGGGCCATCCTCAAAATAATGCCTGACCTGTCATGGGGTAATTTACAAAAGAGGAGGTTGCTCAGATCACTACTACAATCATTATGGGACCATGACATTAACTACAGATGGGGCTTCCCCTTTAGCCTCACGTTGAGATGGAATGGACAGACTGACACGTTAAAGACTGCTCAGGACTTACGATCCTTCTGTGAAATTCTGGACATTCAAATTCCAAAACTCCAGAACTGGGAGCTCCTTCCACCTCCACCATCCCCACCCCCTGTCTGGAAGAAAGTATCTTCCCAGAACAAGAAATTCACACACCCAACAGTTCGAACACCTCATGGAACGCCACGACGGGAGATGACTACCGATGATGACGGCTAGGCTTTTCCTCATTCTTTATGTCCTCTTTACTAGTTATCTAGGTGCTAGTTATTTGTTTATTGCTAATTTTAGCTTAATGCAGGGTTTAAAACATTTGACATGTTTGTTTGTTTTTCCCATTACCCTGATCATTTAAGACTGCTACTGATTATGGTTTAATACAGCAGTGGGAGAGCTTATCTCTGTTTCCCTTCCCCCCCCCCCCCCCCCCCCTCGGATTTCCGCCATATATCTCCCTCTGTTGAGGAATTTACTTTTTCCTTCTAGTTTATCTAGTTTTAGGTGCGAGTTATTGTTATAATTTTTCACATAGCTTGAGTGAGGATTAGTTCCTCTGACTAGTTTACTGAAGTACTCCTCATTATGTTAGCTGTTCAACAGTATTGTTCTTTTTTTTGTTTAATTTTATATCTAATTCTTTTCTTTCTCTCCCTCTCTAGCATAGTCACTCATGTAATCTACCCGATCATCTTTTCACCCAAAATACTTACCTTACATGGCCTCAAGACTCAAGACCTCCTCACCTATGGTATGTCCCACATTACATCTGCGGCCAACACTCATATAGGTCGTCATGGTGCGTGTAATGACTTTTAACGTGAAAGGCTTGAACACAGACGTCAAGCGCACACTCCATTTAAATCAACTGGTGCCAGAAAGTTAAACCGATTTGTAAATCACTTCTATTAAAAAATCTTAATCCTTCCAGTACTTTTTAGGGGCTGTATACTAAAGAGAAATCCAAAAAAGAAATGCATTTCCTCTGATGTCATGACCACAGTGCTCTCTGCTGTCCATTTTAGGAACTGTCCAGAGCAGGAGAAAATCCCCATAGCAAACATTTGCTGCTCTGAACAGTCCCTAAAATGGACAGCAGAGGTCAGCAGAGAGCACTGTGGTCATGACATCAGAGGAAATACATTTCTTTTTTGGATTTCTCTTTAGTATACAGCCCCTAAAAAGTACTGGAAGGATTAAGATTTTTTAATAAAAGTGATTTACAAATCTGTTTAACTTTCTGGCACCAGTTGATTAAAAAAAAAAAAAAGTTTTCCACAGGAATACCCCTTTAAAGGAACTCAAGTCTCACAAAGTGGACATAGCATTCATTCAGAAGATGCATCATGACGACACAGGCACATTTAAATTTGCCCTTAGATACTATCCAATGGCTTATGTAGCCACACAAGACAGGAAAGGGGGGTGTCGCCATATTATTCTCTAAACATTGTCCCTTTCAGGTAACCTCAACATACTCTGACCCTAACGGTAGATATGTAATTGTATGAGGTACTATAGCTAACATTCCAATTACCTTATGTAATGTCTATGCCCCAAACCTCAAATTCCATTTCTGTCTCGGATTTTTGCTAAACTGGTCCAGTTACCCCCCTTCACTTTTCATTGGAGGTGATTTCATTATTCCATTTTCCCCCTCAGTTGACAGGTCCTCCCTCAACCAACCAACTATTCCTTCATCATTATTACACCTTGCTACTCTATTTAAGCAATTTGTCAGACGTAACCATCTATATGACCTTTGGAGGGTTTCCAACCACACTTATAGGGAATACACTTTCTACTCCCACCCACATACGACACACTCGAGGATTGAAACATTCCTGGGCAACCTCATGGGCCTTCGTCTTATCGAGAAAGCTAAGATCCATTCCATCACTTGTTCATTTCATGCCCTGGTCACATTGGACCTCAAACCAACTTCTATGCCTAGGAGAATCTGCCATGGGCATTTTAATGAGTCACTTCTTAAGACAGAGGTCCATAGAGAACTTCTTGGAATATATATAAAAGATATTTTTCTCCAGAATTTCGGTTCTGTCTCTTCATACTCCACCTTGTGGGATGCACACAAGGCAGTTTTTAGGGGCCATTGTATTGCCCTCTCCTCTTGTCTCAAAAGAGATATGCTTAAATTAATGAAAGAGACACAGGATAAATTGGAGGATTTTGGAGGAAAAAATGACTTGTCACCCCTCAGTGACCACCCTAAGACAAATAATTAGATTAAGATCACAATTGAAAGACATTGCTGTTGGGAGAGCTGAAAAATTACTCACTTTTACTAAAATGTATATTATATGAAAGCTATGAAAGCTAACAAGCCTGACTCTCTTTTGGCCTCCCAACTGAATTCTCGTTCTATCTACTCCAACCCTACAGCGATTAAAGATCCGAATGGTCTCCCTGTTTATGACCCTGATTCGATAGATTAGTTGTTCCATTACTTCTATCGTAAACGTTATAATTTGCCGCTATCTACATCTTCAGGGGTTGAGGCAGACTCTTCTAAGGGTGGGTTCACACCACATTTTTGCAATACAGTTCCTGTATCCAGTTTTTGATAAAAAAAAAAACGGATTCCTCAAAACCTGACTAAACTGTATCAAAACATGTGTACAAATTTTTATCTGTATACGGTTGAAAACCGTATGCGGTTTGTAAAATTATGTCCGGTTGCATCCTTTTTGTACGAAAAAAACTTATACGTTTTGAACTTTTCACTCCATTATGAATAAAGTTTCACTTATTTGATTGAAATTTCAAGAAAAAAAACGGTGGAAAGTCAAAAACCGTATGGTGAAAAGCATATGGAACTGTATGCACATACGGTTCTGTACGGTTCCCATTGACTCCCATGTTAAAAAAAAAAAAGTATACGGTTTAATACAGTTTTTCACCCGTGCCAAAAACCGTGTAAGGCCATGGTTTTCTGTCCGGAAAAAAAAAAGTAAAAAACCTTATGGTTTGAAAAATGGAGACAACCGTATACAATATGGTGCATACGGTTTTGAATGGGAAATCTATGGGCATGGTTTTCTGTACGGTTGCAAAGGTTTTTTTTATGAAACCATATAGCAAAATTGTGGTGTGAACCCACCCTAAGATCCGAGCATACCTGAACACTTGTGGTCTCCCATCTGTCACATCTGATGACCTACATGTATTAAATTCTCAGTTCTCTATAGAGGAATTACAAGAGGTCATTAACAATTTCCCAAATGGGAAAACACTAGGTCCAGATGGCCTCCCATATCTTTATTATGAAACGTACTCTGATACTCTTTCCCCACACTTATTTAACTTATTTAACTCCTTTCTGTTAAACTCTCCCATCCCTCAGACCATGTTACACTCTTACATCACAGTTATACCAAAGACAGGCAAGGACCCATCTGACTGTTGTAGCTATAGACTTGAAGATCTTTACTAAGCACCTCGCGAACAGATTGGGCTCCATACTCCCTTCCCTCATTAACAAGGATCAAGTGGGATTTGTACTGAACAGACAGGCTGGGTCTGTGATACTCGACAAAATATTGATTTAAAGGGTACCTCTCATCAAAAAAACTTTGAAGAAATGACCACTAGGGGTCTCCCTACCAGTCCTGGCAGCAAGCATTTCAGACTCATGCTGGAGTCCTAAACACTACGAGCTGCCAGTCTGCTTTGTTCAGAAAGGAGAACACTCAGAGCTGCCAGCCTGCTTTGTTCACAGCCTGTTTGGCTTGCTGACAGGACTAATCGGGAAAAATACAATAGAAAGAAGCATATTTTTCATTAACATGCTATTGGAAAGTTAGTCAACATTCATTAATCTAAAATATATCAAAAGTTTATTTGATGAGAGGTACCCTTTAATTTACGTACTAAATAAAAGGAAAACTCAGGGTCTCTTCCTGAGCTTAGGCGCTGAAAAAGCGTTTGATAGATTGAGTTGGCATTTCCTGATGTTGACTTTACGTGCCTTATGGGCTCTCGGGTCCTTTCTTCGATGCCATCTCCGGCCTCTATACATCTCCTTCAGCACAAGTATGCCTACTACATGCTACTTCCCGTAGTTTAGAAATTAAAAATGGCACTCGTCAGGGATGTCCCTTGTCCCTGATGCTGTTTGTCCTCTGCATCAAACCCCTCGCCGCACAAATCCGCAACAACCCGGATATCCAGGGAATTAAAATTAGCACAAAGGAATTTAAAATAACATTATTTGCGGATGATATGCTCTTATCATTATGTAACTAACTCCCTTTTGACAAATACAATATGTCTACTTAACGCTTGCATCATAAAGTTGACAAGTTTTTACTTTTGGAAGACATCAGAGGGCTTCAAATTCAGCAGCAATTTTCCAATTTATCTAAAAATTTTCAAAATCGGAATTTTTCATGGACCAGTTCAGGTTTGAAGTGGATTTGAAGGTCTTTCTTATTAGAAATACCCCATAAATGACCCCATTATAAAAACTGAACCCCTCAAAGTATTCAAAATGACATTCAGTAAGTGTGTTAATCCTTTAGGTGTTTCACAGGAAAGTGAAGGAGAAAATTCTAAATCTTCATTTTTTCTCGCATGTTCTTGTAGACACAGTTTTTGAATTTTTACAAGGGGTAAATGGAGAAAAAGCCTCTCAAAATTTTAAACCCAATTTCTCTCGAGTAAGGAAATACCTCTTATGTGTATGTCAAGTGTTTGGCGGGTGGAGTAGAGGGCTCAGAAGGGAAGGAGCAACAATGGGATTTTGAAGAGTTTTTCTGAAATGGTTTTTGGGGGACATGTCACATTTAACCCCTTGGGGACGGAGGGTTTTCCAGTTTTTGCACTTTAATTTTTTCCTCCTTACATATTAAAAATCATAACCCTTTCAATTTTGCAGCTAAAAATCCATATGATGGCTTATTTTTTGCACAACCAATTCTACTTTGCAATGACATCAGTCATTTTACCCAAAAATCAACGGCGAATCGGAAAAAAAATCATTGTGCAAAAAAATTGAAGAAAAAATGCCATTTTGTAAATTTTGGGGGCTTTCATTTCTACGCAGTACATTTTTCGGTAAAAATGACACCTTATCTTTATTCTGTAGGTCCATACGATTAAAATGATACGCTACTTATATAGCTTTGATTTTGTCGTACTTCTGGAAAAAATCATAACTACATGCAAGAAAATGTATACGTTTAAAATTGTAATCTTCTGACCCCTATGACTTTTTTATTTTTCTGCGTATGGGGTGGTATTGTTAAGGATGCCTTAATGTGGGGCCTTAATCTGTGAGTGTCTACCGCTGTACTAATTTCCAAGCGTCGACATAAGAAAATTCACACCAGGCCTCAACAGATGGTCCTGGGGGGGGGTGTTGTAGAAGTTGTCCCTTGCTGGAAACAGCGGGACTTCTGCCAGTCAATCTGTGCGGTGCTGCGCATCGCTGGGTTAACTGCATGTCATTTATATAAGCCGTGATGTGCGAACTGCCTGCACATCACGGCTTATATATAAGCCATTCTGCGGGAAGGGGTTAAAGTCTCAGGTAGAGAGAGGGTTGCAAATCATCCTATTAACAAAAAATGAACAGTGGATTGGCCAAACAAGGGTGTCAACGTGACAACCACTGTTTGTATGATGCCACTATATTCTGCTACTCTTATGCATTACTGTTCCAAATACAAGAGTTACGGGAGCCACTGTCCTTGCTCCAGAACAAACCAAAGCTATCAGTAATGCCGTCCTCTAATACGGTAAAAGTTACTGGCCGAAACAGTTCTGAAGCTATCAGCTTGTCTGACATCCAGAAAAAGTTATCGTGCCCACGTGCAGCCCATAAAAGGTATTAGAGAACCTAGAACTCAAAAATCTACGTCACTTATCTTCCTCGGCCCAATCCCCAAAATTAAAAAATTACAAATTAAATTAAATCCGAACTCAAAAATCCCAATGAATCTCTCTCACAGTTAAATTCTCCTGTTTACATTATGAAACGGATCTGACCTTGCTACAGCACACCGTATCTGCTTCTCAGATAAGGAATTTACAATATAAGCAAGAGAGAATTATTTTTTTTTTTTTAATAAGTCTGCAAGTTCTGCCACTTGACTGCTCATGCCTGGATCTCAGGAACTTAGCAGTCATTCGGCAATCGGACAGCATGGAGGCAGGTAGGGACCCTCCTGCTGTCTTTACAGTTGTTCGGGATGCCGCGATTTTACCGCGGACATTCTGAACAGCACACTGAGCTAACCGGCAGTGCTTTACTTTCACTTTAGACGTGGCGTTCAACTTTGAAGGCCACGTCTAAAGGGTTAATAGCGCGCGGTGCCGCAATCAGTGCCGTTGTTAGAGGCCAAGCCCGACCCACTATGATGAGGGGCCACGGCGTGGCTCTGCGTTATAGAAAGGGAGTGGGCTGAGGGCATATAGGTACACCCCTCAAGGAATGTAACAAGGGGTACAGTGAGCCTGAACACCCCACAGGTGTTTAATGACTTTTCGTTAAAGTTGGATGTGTAAATGAATTTTTTTTTCACTAAAATGCTGATTTTCCCCCAAATACATTTTTTACAAGGGGTAATAGGAGAAAATGCCTTAACACCCCACATGTGTTCGACGACTTTTTGTTAAAGTTGGATGTGTAAATGAAAATAGGGCAATTTTAACCCCTTAAGGACCGGGTTTTTTTTTCCGTTTTTGCATTTTCGTTTTTTGCTCCTTGCCTTTAAAAAATCATAAGTCTTTCAATTTTGCACCTAAAAATCCATATGATGGCTTATTTTTTGCGCCACCAATTCTACTTTGTAATGACGTCAGTCATTTTGCCCAAAAATCTACGGCGAAACGGAAAAAAAAATCATTGTGCAACAAAATTGAAAAAAAACTGCCGTTTTGTAAATTTTGGGGGCTTCCGTTTCTACGTAGTACATTTTTCGGTAAAAATGATACCTTATCTCTATTCTGTAGGTCCATACGATTAAAATGATACCCTACTTATATAGGTTTGATTTTGTCGGACTTCTGGAAAAAATCATAACTACATGCAGGAAAATGAATACGTTTAAAATTGTCATCTTCTGACCCCTATAACTTTTTTATTTTTCCGTGTATGGGGCGGTATGAGGGCTCATTTTTTTGCGCCGTGATCTGAAGTTTTTAACGGTAACATTTTTGCATTGATAGGACTTATTGATCGAAAAACCAAAAATGCACTATTTTGGACTTTGGAATTTTTTTGCGCGCACGCCATTGACCGAGCGGTTTAATTAATGATATATTTTTATAATTTGGACATTTCCGCACGCGGTGATACCATATATGTTTATTTTTATTTACACTGTGTTTTTTTTATTGGAAAAGGGGGGTGATTCAAACTTTTAATAGGGGAGGAGTTAAATGATGTTTATTCAATTATTTTTCACCTTTTTTTTGCAGTGTTATAGGTCCCATATGGACCTATAACACTGCACACACTGATCTTCATCATTGATCACTGGTTTCTCATAGGAAACCAGTGATCGACGATTCTGCCGCATGACTGCTCATGCCTGGATCTCAGGCACTGAGCAGTCATTCGGCGATCGGACAGCGAGGAGGCAGGTAGGGGCCTTCCCGCTGTCCTGTAAGCTGTTCGGGATGCCGTGATTTTGCCGCGGCTATCCCGAACAGCCCACTGAGCTAGCAGGCAACTTTCGCTTTCGTTTTTAGTGGCTCAGCTCTGAGCGCGCGGCTAAAGGGTTAATAGCGCGCGGTGCCACGATCGGCGCTGCGCGCTATTAGTGGCGGGTCCCGGCTTCACTATGACTGTGTAACCCCGCGTTATATCAGGAGAGCAGGACCAAGGACGTACCGGTACATCCTTGGTCCTTAAGGGGTTAAACATACTGATTATGTTATAAAAGTTTGAGATCAAAGTTGACTGCCGCGTCTGAAAGTGAAAGTAAACGCTTCCCGGCAGCTCAGTCGGGCTGATCGGGATATCGCGATAAGGGGGTCTCCGATCAGCTAGGATGTGAGTGGAGACCCCCTTACCTTGCTCCGTCGTGTCCGATCGGGGTTTGATTGCTCTAAGCCTGAGCTACAGGCTTGAGCAATCGCGCCCCTATCTCGCTGATCCATGCAAAGCTTTGACTTTGCAGGGATCAGGGTAAAAGATCAGTGTGTGCAGTGTTATAGACCCCCTATGGGAGCTATAACACTGCAAAAAAAGTGGAAAAAAAAGTTAACAAAGGTCATTTAACCCCTTCCCTAATAACATTTTGAATTACCCCCCTTTTCCCATAAAAAAAACTGTGTAAATAAAAATAAACATACATGGTATCGCAGCGTGCATAAATGTCCGAGCTATAAAAATGTATCATTAATTAAACTGCACGGTCAATGGCGTACGTGCAAAAGAATTCCAAATTCCAACATAGTGTATTTTTGATCACTTTTTATATCATAAAAAAATTTATAAAAAGTTATCAAAAAGTCTGATCAATGCAAAAATGGTACCGATAAAAACTTCAGAACACGGCACAAAAAATATGCCCTCATACCGGCCCGTATGCGGAAAAATAAAAAAGTTATAGGGGTCAGAAGATGACAATTTTAAACTTATAAATTTTCTTATAAACTTTTGCTTCAATTGACTTTAATAGGTAGGAGAATGCGCAGCAGCAAAATATGGCACGTGTGACAGTACCCTTAAAGTAAGAAGAGCATTTCATAAATTGTGCCATGCTTTTTCTGTAGGTGACAATGAAGAGTGTGCCCAAAGTAGCACAGTTAGTTACTTTTGGTATAGAAAAACATTGAATATAACTTCAACCATAAAAGACAATGGGGATTTGCAGTGGTGGATGGTATTATCTCTGGCAGCTGCTTGGGGAGCTGTGTACCTATGCACAATAAGAGGGATTCAATCTTCAGGAAAGGTCAGTTACTTATTAATGTAATTTATTATAATAATTAAGATGTATATGCAGATTATAACTACATATAATGACATTGTTTAGTAAAATTATTATTTTGCATTATTTTGACTACTGTGTACATATATATATATATATATATATATATATATATATATATATATACAGTATATATATGTAAAGGGATAAGCCTTATAACACCTCACCAATGTGACTGTTTATGTAAATGTTTTCACTGTTCTTTCTATATATTATTATTATTATCAGTATTGTTATAGCTATTAACCACTTAATGACAACTGATATGCCCTTTACTGTGTTATTGAGGGTTTGGGTAGTTTAACCCTTCACATGTAACAGTCAAATCATGACCGCTGCATGTGAAGAATATCGCTTAGCTCCAGCAGCAGCCCTGGCTCCTTACATGTTGATTACATTGCAGAGTTTTATACCTCTGCTGACATGCAAAATACACTGCAGTGTATTATACCAGCAATCTGCTAAGCACTGTCAGTCCCCTTATGAGACTAGTAAAAAAAAAATTATTAATTATAAAATGTACATACAATAAAGTATATTTTCCCTTTACATCCCTCCTTATACATAAAAAAATACACATTTGCCTTGTTCCTAATGACCTAATGACTTAAACCATCAAATGATTTTAATATTTATGTCTCAAGTTGAACACTGTAAAAATAAAAAAATAAATGCTATGATTAAACGGTGAACAGTTGAAATTTTAAATGCTAATCATTTATGACAAAATAGCATTTTTTGCAGTTTGACTAGCAAATTAATAAATATTAACCATTAATATATTACATTAACCCCTTAAGGATGCAGGACGTAAATGTACGTCCTGATGCGGTGGTACTTAACGCACCAGGACGTACATTTACGTCCTGTGCATAACCGCGGGCATCGGAGCGATGCCCGTGTCATGCGCGGCTGATCCCGGCTGCTGATCGCAGCCAGGGACCCGCCGGCAATGGCCGACACCTGCGATCTCGCGGGCGTCTGCCATTAACCCCTCAGGTGCCGGGATCAATACAGATCCCGGCATCTGCGGCAGTGCGCGATTTAAATGAACGATCGGATTGCCCGCAGCGCTGCTGCGGGGATCCGATCATTCAGAACGTCGCACGGAGGTCCCCTCACCTTCCGGCTCCCGGCGTCTTCTGCTCTGGTCTGAGATCGAGCAGACCAGAACAGAAGATAGCCGATAACACTGATCTGTTCTATGTCCTATACATAGAACAAATCAGTATTAGCAATCATGGTATTGCTGTGAATAGTCCCCTATGGGGACTATTCAAGTGTAAAAAAAAATGTAAAAGTAATAGTAAAAATAAGTGAAAAATCTCCTCCCCCAATAAAAAAGTAAATGTCCGTTTTTTCCTATTTTACCCCCAAAAAGCGTAAAAAATAAATTTTATAGACATATTTGGTATCGCCGCGTGCGTAAATGTCCAAAATATTAAAATGAAAATGTTAATGATCCCGTACGGTGAACGGCGTGAACGTAAAAAAAAAAAAAAGTCCAAAATTGCTACTTTTTTAATACATTTTATTAAGAAAAAATTATGAAAAAATGTATTCAAAGTTTTTTATATGCAAATGTGGTATCAAAAAAAAGTACAGATCATGGCGCAAAAAAATTAGCCCTCGTACCGCTGCTTATACGAAAAAATAAAAAAGTTAGAGGTCATCAAAATAAGGGGATTATAAACGTACTAATTTGGTTAAAAAGTTTGTGATTTTTTTTTAAGCACAACAATAATATAAAAGTATGTAATAATGGGTATCATTTTAATCGTATTGACCCTCAGAATAAAAAACACGTGTCATTTTTACCGTAAATTGTACGGCATGAAAATGAAACCTTCGAAAATTAGCAAAATTGCGTTTTTCTTTTTAATTTCCCCACAAAAATAGTGTTTTTTGGTTGCGCCATACATTTTATGATATAATGAGTTATGTCATTACAAAGGACAACTGGTTGCGCAAAAAACAAGCCCTCATACTAGTCTGTTTAAGGGGGTAAACATTAAAAAGTACAACTTGGAAGACGACAATGGAAAAATTAAGGAAAGAAAAACAATGCTTGGACATTTACGATCCCAAAAGGATGCCAAGGAAAGGTTAGTATGAGTAATCATAATCATGGTAATACTGTAACATTAACTGTTTCATTAACTGTCGTTGAAAAAACTAGAGTGAGGTTATATAAAGAACTTCAAGCAGAAAGAGGTTAATGTGTGTGGCTGAGACAAGTCAGGCAGAGGACACCTGTTACTTAGGAAAGTGTAGAACTAGGCCAAAGGCATGGAGTAGTTCAAAAGGAAGGGACTAAACAAAGAAAGAGCTACAGAAAGACCTAAAAGTGGTGGTTTGGATTCATAATTCTTTAACGTAGTCCCTTTAAAATCAGCCCAGAGAGATAAGAAGCCATGGTGCAGATGGACAAAAATTGTGCGGACAGTGGACTGCAATATGTGTGATAAAGACTTATGGAGTATGATGGAGGTGCAGAGGACCATGTGAGTATATGTTATTGTGGTAACATGTTTGTTGATGTTGTGATGTCACTGCTTAGTAAACGTGAGATGCGTTGTAATAGACATATACAATATACTTCAATGTGGCCGATGTGCCCTTTTTCAAATATATGTGATAGCCTGGGGGACTAGGGTATGGGGAGTGGAGCTGTGCGGTGACTAAAGGGTGCTTGTTAACCCTTGTTATTCGTGACGCCAGGGTGATGGCTCCTCAGTAATGCTTGTCCTACTGCCACCCTTCCCAAAAGCGATAGGGAGGTAGATAATAATGGAATGTCTAAAACCGGAGAGTTTGCTGAAACAGTTGTAACTTTTACTGAAGATTTTATGCAAGCTTCATAACCGGAACAGTTGCTATACATGCAAGCTTTCTTTGGAGATTGACAAAGGTTGGAACTTTAGCAATTTAGAGTCTTTAGCATAATATGCGCTGTTCCACTGGATTTAGGGGATTTAGTTGCGGTCCAGTAGTCACGCTAGCTTTAGCGGGGAGTAGTTTAGAACACACGGATTGGTTCCGCTGATGCCGGTAGGTTTTCAGGCCTAGCGTGTCTTTGCAAGTTGCGCAGATCCATCCTGCTAGTCCGGCATCCATGAGAGCAGCAACCCAAGAGAGTGATAATTAGCTACAGCTCCCTTATATGGGCAGGGGCTGGACTAGTGCTAATTGGTCCAATACTTGTGTCAATTCGGGTAGAAAACAGACATGGTGCACATCTACAATCTTGTATAATGAT
This sequence comes from Hyla sarda, assembly GCF_029499605.1. NCBI lineage: Eukaryota > Metazoa > Chordata > Amphibia > Anura > Hylidae > Hyla > Hyla sarda. Next base: position 119,410,181 of record NC_079193.1, on the reverse strand, counting down.
CTGATTGCTTCTCAGCATAATATAAAAAACTAACAGGTTGTTAGTATACATTTTTGATCAAAAAGTACAAGCCCACTCGCCACGTCAAGGCCACCTATTTAGAGTGGGTTCCTAACGTCCCTAGCATAAAATGGCGTAGCACTGGGCGGCGACCACCACCGCCGCGACACCAGTGCCCACGGGGGGAAACAACCCACTGGCAGAGCGGCCCCAATGTCACTCAAACCAGTCTATGGGCCGCACCTCCCCGCAGACACAGCGCCACGGCAGCAACGGACGCTGCACAGCACCACACCAGTGTGAACAAGGTGTGATAGCTCACTTACCATGCTCTCCCAGTCAGACTGGGAGGCTGCTAGGAAAGAAATGGCCCTTGTGTAGCTAACTACTACTTATATAGGGTTGGGCTGAGGGGGTGGGGAAGAGTGCAGCACATGTTCAAACAAACAAAAGGAGGGGATAGAAAACACAGTGTGAATTCGAGTAGAAAACAGACATGGTGCACATCTACAATGCAAGTTGCGCAGATCCATCCTGCTAGTCCGGCATCCATGAGAGCAGCAACCCAGGAGTGCTAATTAGCTACAGCTCCCTTATATAGGCAGGGGCTGGACTAGTGCTAATTGGTCCAATACTTGTGTCAATTCGGGTAGAAAACAGACATGGTGCACATCTACAATCTTGTATAATGATCTGATTGCTTCTCAGCATAATATAAAAAAAAACAGGTTGTTAGTATACATTTATAGGCCACCTATTTAGAGTGGGTCCCTAACGTCCCTAGCATAAAATGGCGTAGCACTGGGCGACCACCACCGCCGCGACACCAGTGCCCACGGGGGGCTGCTATTCTCTGGAATTATATCTATCTATCTACATATGTCTATGTAAAAATGGTAATTGGTTCTGGGGCCTCGGAACCATTGTATGTTGAATACATATCTCTATGGGAAACTGCTAATTGGTTCTGGGACGACCATTGTATGTGGAGTGTATGGGGAGTGTTTATTTAACAAACCAGGGTGCCTCCAGCTGTTGCACAACTACAACTCCCAGCATGCATGTACAGCCATTGACTGTCTGGGCATGCTGGGAGTTATAGTTTTGCAACAGCTGGAAGCACACTGATAGGGAAACATTGATGTATGGGATGTATAGTGTGTATATGTATTGTATGTGATGTGTGACATCACATACAGTACTGTACAGTTCTTTAAATACCTTCAGGGGGGACAGAATGTCCTCCATTACCATCCTGCCGACTACAGCTCTATAGGAAAGGAAGGGGAGGGCAGCCAGCAGCTCATTGGATGCCTGCAGCAAGATGCTGCAGGCTATTGGCTATGGCTGCACTGGGGGGCGGGACTTACACGGAGCTCACAGTGGAAGCCTGTATGAGTTAGCAGGACAGCATGTGAGTAACAGGAGGCAGAACGGGGCACACGGGGCACATTAAACAACTATCTGTCAGATGCTGAAGTTGTCAGTGCTGTCAGATAGCTGTTTGTACGATGGCCCCGACACACAGCAGCATGATATGTCGAGGCTGCCCTCAACATACGATGGGCTCTGAGAGGCCATCATATGTTGAAATGATCATATGTCGAGGCCATCATAAGTCGAGGGGTCACTGTATATATATATACATATATATATATGTATATATATGCATATATAAATATATACACACACACTAATATACTATATATACATGCCATGAGTGTTTTCCTAACATTGTGCCTCCAGCTGTTTCACAACTACAACTCTCAGCATGACCTGACAGCTATTGGCTATCCCTGTATGCTGGGAGTTGTAGTTGTGAAACAGCGTTAAGCGCCCTATTAGGAAAAAATATAATGGCATGTAAATATAGTAGACTACACACACACACAAATATATATATATATATATATATATATATATATATATATATATACACACTAATATACTATATATACATGCCATGAGTTTTTTCCTAACATTGTGCCTCCAGCTGTTTCACAACTAGCTATTGGCTATCCCCGTATGCTGGGAGTTGTAGTTGTGAAACAGCGCTAGGCGCCCTATTAGGAAATATATCATGACATGTATATATAGTAGAATAAATAAATATATATATATATATATGTATATATTTATGTCTATGGGTGGTGTATAGGAATGAATAGGCTAGATCTATAACATTGTGATTTTTTGTATGTGTATATACATGCCATGAGCGTTTTCCTAACAGTGTGCCTCCAGCTGTTTCAAAACTACAACTCTCAGCATGACCAGACTACTATTGACTGTGAGGGCATGCTATGATTTGTAGTTGTGAACCTAGGGGCATAATGTTAGGAAACTACATGACCAGACAGCAATTGGCTATCCCCGTATGCTGGGAGTTGTAGTTGTGAAACAGCGCTAGGCGCCCTATTAGGAAATATATCATGGCGGAGCTACTGAATGGGTTCTTTAGTTCTGTATACACTATGGAAAAAGGAACTGACATTGGCCAGGTCAGTGCTGGTAACACATCATGTAATGTACTGAACTGGCTTAATGTAGAAATGGTACAAGGTAAGTTAAGTAATATAAATGTAAGCAAATCTCCAGGGCCAGATGGATTGCACCCAAGAGTTCTTAGAGAGGTAAGTTCAGTAATATCTGTACCCCTGTTCATGATATTTAGAGATTCTCTGGTGTCTGGTATTGTGCCAAGGGACTGGCACAGGGCGAATGTGGTGCAAATCTTCAAAAAGGGCTCTAGGTCTTCCCCAGGAAACTATAGACCGGTAAGTTTAACGTGCATTGTGGGTAAATTGTTTGAAAGACTTATAAGGGATTACATAGAGGAATACATAGGGGATAATTGTATTATAAGTGATAGCCAGCATGGGTTTACTAAGGATAGAAGTTGTCAAACCAATCTAATTTGCTTTTATGAAGAGGTGAGTAGAAGCCTTGACAGAGGAATGGTTGTGGATATAGTTTCTGGATTTTGCTAAAGCGTTTGATACTGTCCCTCATAGACGTCTGACAGGTAAGTTAAGGTCTTTGGGTTTGGAAATGTTAGTTTGTAACTGGATTGAACACTGGCTCATGGATCGTACCCAGAGAGTGGTGGTCAATGATTCGTACTCTGATTGGTCCCCGGTAATTAGTGGTGTGCCCCAAGGTTCTGTACTGGGCCCGCTGTTGTTTAATTTATTTATCAATGATATAGAGGATGGTATTAACAGCTCTGTTTCTATCTTTGCAGATGACACCAAGCTTTGTAGCACAGTACAGTCTATAGAGGATGTGCATAAGTTACAAGATGACTTGGATAGACTAAGTGTCTGGGCATCCACTTGGCAAATGAGGTTCAATGTGGATAAATGTAAAGTTATGCATCTGGGTACTAATAACCTGCATGCATCGTATGTCTTAGGGGGGGATTAAACTGGCAGAGTCACTGGTAGAGAAGGATCTGGGTGTACTTGTAGATCACAGACTACAGAATAGCATGCAATGTCAGGCTGCTGCTTCCAAAGCCGGCAGGATATTGTCATGTATCAAAAGGGGCATGGACTCGAGGAACAGGGACATAATACTCCCCCTTTATAAAGCATTGGTACGGCCTCACCTGGAATATGCTGTTCAGTTTTGGTCGCCTGTACATAAAAGGGACACTGCAGAGCTGGAAAGGGTGCAGAGACGCGCGACTAAACTAATATGGGGCATGGAACATCTTAGCTATGAGGAGCGATTAAAGGAGTTACAATTGTTTAGTCTTGAGAAGAGACGTTTAAGGGGGGATATGATAAACGTATATAAGTATATTAATGGCCCATACAAAAAATATGGAGAAAAACTGTTCCAGGTTAAACCCCCCCAAAGGACGAGGGGGCACTCCCTCCGTCTGGAGAAGAAAAAGTTTAGTCTCAAGGGGCGACACGCCTTCTTTACCATGAGAACTGTGAACTTATGGAATAGTCTACCTCAGGAACTGGTCACAGCAGGAAAAATTAACAGCTTTAAAACAGGATTAGATACATTCCTGGAACAAAATAACATTAATGCTTATGAAGAAATATAAAATCCCATCCCTTCCCCAATATCGCGACACACCCCTACCCCTTAATTCCCTGGTTGTACTTGATGGACATATATCTTTTTTCGATCATACTAACTATGTAACTATGGCATGTATATATAGTAGAATATATATATATATATATATATATATATATATATATATATATATATATATATACATATATATATATATATATATATATATACACAATAATACAATGTGTATATATATATATATATATATATGTGGTAGGGCCTTGGGGGTGTAGTGTAGTTGGGGTGTTGCTTCGGTATATGAGGGGTTAATTTAACCCCTGTCACTCATGACACCAGGGTGGAGGTTAATACACTGAGGTGAATCTTCGGCCTATCGCCACCCTTCCCAGAAACGATTGGTGCGTGCTTAAATGAATGAAGGTCCACAATAGGGATGAACTTGAACTTGTATAAACTTTACTGAGGTACTTGCGGTACATCCAATTAACAGCAACAGTCTTAGCAATACAGTCTCTATGTAGTACGGCAGTGATTGACAGATGCTGCGGACCATTAGCTTATCCAAAGGACTAATAGAATTAGGATTGATGCAGAGATCCGTCCGGATTTAGGGGTCTGTTTAGGTCCGGTGATCTTGCAGACTTAACAGGGATTGAGGTAACTCACAGTTTTGTAAGATGGCCGTTGCCGCAAGGCTTGGGCCTAGTCACTGCTGACGACAGCTGCGCAGATCCTCCTCTATCAGCAGCCCACGAGGAAAGAGAGAGATTAATGGCCGCCGCTCCCTTATATGGGCAGGGCCGTTTTGGATTGGTCCATGTCAGCTGTCACTCACCGTTACAATGCATGGTGGGCGATCACCTGACTTCCTCCAAAGGTCCTTGAACCATAAAACCATAGAGTTTTGGAACGCACCACGTGACCCGCTGGTCCTGCGACACTACAACAAGGTAAGTGCACTTTATTTACATATTGAATTTGAATAATTTTAACTATTACAGGGGTGACAAGGGGCTAACTATGGATGAGGACCCCACCGGTACCTAGAGACTCTGACTTTGGGGACCCCACCACAAGGTAACGGATGCAATTCGGTACCGAGGTACCACACACACACACATATATATATATATATATATATATGTATTAGGGCTGCAGGATATGGGGAAAATGTGCGATTGGGATTTTGGGCCTAAATATTGCGATATAATAAAAAAAATGGTGAAATCCCATTTCATGTCCAATCGCCTCCATTTCACATCTATCCACCCATTTTATGCCCACCGCCTATTTCACATCTCCCCCTTGTCCCATTCTCCTCCCCCGTCACATCCCCCCCTTGTCACATTCCCCTCCCCCCGTCACATCCCCCTCTTGTCACATTCCCCCCTTGTCACATTCTCCTCCCCCTTGTCACACCCCCGTCACATTCTCCTCCCCCTTGTCACATTCCCCCCTTGTCACATTCTCCCCCTTGTCACATTCTCCTCCCCTTGTCACCCCCCCGTCACATTCTCCTCCCCCTTGTCACACCCCTGTCACATTCTCCTCCCCCTTGTCACATTCCCCCCCTTGTCACATTCTCCCCTTGTCACATCCCCCCCTTGTCACATTCCCCCCCTCCCCTTGTCAAATTCCCCTCCTGTTACATTTCCCCCTTGTCACATCCCCCCCCCCCTTGTCACAACCTTTATATCTGGCATGGACCAGACCCGATATGAGATGATCCCGGGATAAGATATATAGTAGTCTTCAGGTGACCACTTATATTAATATTATTAGTTATGAACAACATAACTATCACCTCTACCTGACAGGGACTGGCCCCAACAGTAAAATGACCAAGGGCCATCCCATGGGATAGTGATGATAATGTCGGCATACCACTATCATATGCCAACCTGCCTTATTTATATGGCAGTTGATGATAGGACTCCATGATTATGGTTGTTTGGGAACTGATATTCACTATGTGTAATAGATTCATATCTACAATGTGATGTCATTTACCCATTATGATAATAAAGATCTGGTTAACATTTATATGGTCATTCTATAGATATGCCAGGATGCTATTAATAACATACGTACTGACACTATTAGTACATGGAGATATCATCATCTGTTGATAACATAATGAATACAATGAGAATAGGACATGTTGCATAATAAATAAAAACTATACAAACAATACATTACAGGAATGGTGAAGAGTTTAATTTGTCAGCAGTAAGGTGAAGATGGATATTCACGCATGCGCTATTCAGAACATTAGAGGATGATTCCTAAGTGCAGTCTGGGACCCGGTGCGCATGCGCAGGGATGGAAGACAGGCGGATAATAATGCGCATGCGTGGAAACATAACGAAAGTAAACAGACGCGCTGAGGAACACAGGTGAACGCGTCAGGAGGCGCGCATAGATGAGGTGTCAGGAGGCACGCATAGATGAGATATCAGGTAAGCCCTTATATTATTGGTCACACTAAAGAGCTATCAGAAATTACAGGTGTGGGTGACATCATGATAAGGAAAGTGTATACTGATTGGTCAGAACGATGCCTGGGGCGGTGCCAATCAGCGGTCTTGGTCCATAAATAGCCAGTGAGTTGGCTATACAGGTTAATGCCCGTTTCCCTCCTGAAGACGTTGCTCTTGCAACAAAACATGTAGAGGGGGCATATTTAGCTTTTATATTAACCTCCTGTGTGTCTCAGTAACCAGTGACACTGCAGATCACTGGCTTTGATTTAGATACCAAGATAGCGGTTAGCTTCTAGATAACTACTGATATAGTTAATACACACAAGGAGGCTAGATTTTAACCTCTTTTGATCACTACATTATTTTGTTACTAGTTGTAATTTAAATAAAAGTTTCATTTTAGGGGGTGGGATTAATAAGGGTATTAGTGACTTAGGACTTGTTCCTAGGTCAGAGGTGTTTGTCAATTGACCCTAACCCATTCCGGGGTAAAAGTTGTTGGTCCTTGTCACATTCCCCCCCCCCCCCTTGTCACTTCCCCCCCTTTGTCACATTCCCCCCACTGTCACATTCCCCACACCTTGTCACCAGGGCCGCCATCAGGGGGGTACAACCAGTACCCCAGTAAGGGGCCCGGACCTCCAGGGAAGCACTGGGCTCAAACCTTTTTTTTTTGGGGGGGGGGGGCTTTTTGTGAGTCAGGGAGTGACTGTCACTCACTGACCGCTGGGGGGGGCGTCACTATACCCTGACTGACTGACCGTACTCTGTACAGGCAGTCAGTTAGTCACACCAAAGAGCAGGCCTGCCCCGCCATCATCACGTGGCTGCAGCTGGTATGAGACGTGCCTGCGCGCGGCCGTCAGTTACCAGCAGGCCAGTGACGTCGGCTCACGTGTCCCTCCTCTCCCTACCCGGCGCCTGCAATAGAGGAGCGGAGCGACCGGCTACACTGCACACAGGTAATAACTGATATGGGGGCAGTGTATGTGTGTATGATGGCTCTGTGCGCGCTTGTGTGTGTATATATATAGGGGCAGTATATGTGTGTATGATGGCTCTTTGTGTGTGTATATAGGGGCGCCGTGTATGTATATTGGGGCGCTGTGTATGGGTCAGTGTATATGGTATGGGGCTGTGTATGTATGTGTGTATGGGGGCTGTTTCTGTGTGTATGGGGGCTGTTTCTGTGTGTATGGGGGCTGTTTCTGTGTGTATGGGGGCTGTTTATGTGTGTATGGGGGCTGTTTGTGTGTATGGGGGCTGTTTGTGTGTAGGGGGCTGTGTATGTGTGTATGATGGCTCTTTGTGTGTATATAGGGGCACCGTGTATGTATATTGGGGCGCTGTGTATGTGTATGGGTCAGTGTATATGGTATGGGGCTGTGTATGTATGTGTGTATGGGGGCTGTTTGTGTGTAGGGGGCTGTGTATGTGTGTATGATGGCTCTGTGCGTGCGTGTGTGTATATATAGGGGCAGTATATGTGTGTATGATGGCTCTTTGTGTGTGTATATAGGGGCGCCGTGTATGTATATTGTGGCGCTGTGTATGTGTATGGGTCAGTGTATATGGTATGGGGCTGCGTATGTATGTGTGTATGGGGGCTGTTTATGTGTGTATGGGGGCTGTTTATGTGTGTATGGGGGCTGTTTGTGTGTAGGGGGCTGTGTATGTGTGTATGATGGCTCTTTGTGTGTATATAGGGGCGCCATGTATGTATATTGGGGCGCTGTGTATGTGTATGGGTCAGTGTATATGGTATGGGGCTGTGTATGTATGTGTGTATGATGGCTGTTTATGTGTGTATGGGGGCTGTTTGTGTGTAGGGGGCTGTGTGTGTGTATGATGGCTCTGTGCGTGCGTGTGTGTGTATATATAGGGGCAGTATATGTGTGTATGATGGCTCTTTGTGTGTGTATATAGGGGCGCTGTGTATGTATATTGTGGCGCTGTGTATGGGTCAGTGTATATGGTATGGGGCTGTGTATGTATGTGTGTATGGGGGCTGTTTATGTGTGTATAGGGGCTGTTTGTGTGTAGGGGGCTGTGTATGTGTGTATGATGGCTCTGTGCGTGCGTGTGTGTATATATAGGGGCAGTATATGTGTGTATGATGGCTTTGTGTGTGTGTGTGTATATATGGGCGCCGTGTATGTATATTGGGGCGCTGTGTATGTATATTGGGGCGCTGTGTATGTGTATGGGTCAGTGTATATGGTATGGGGCTGTGTATGTATGTGTGTATGGGGGCTGTTTATGTGTGAATGGGGGCTGTTTGTGTGTAGGGGGCTGTGTATGTGTGTATGATGGCTCTGTGCGTGCGTGTGTGTGTGTGTATATAGGGGCAGTATATGTGTGTATGATGGCTCTTTGTGTATATAGGGGCGCTGTGTATATATATAGGGGCGCTGTGTATGTGTGTAGGGGCAGTGTATGTGTTATGGCGCTGTATATGTGTGTGAATATGGGGGGGGGGGAGGGGGGTGTATGTAGGGTTGCCACCCAAACGGTATTTTTAATTTGCCACCAGTAATTTAATATGAAAAATATCAGAATAAAATTAGCCCGGATGCAGTAGCAGCCGCCGCCGCTCACTATACTGAGTGGCTGCGGCCCCTTTAAATCAGAGAGCTGCGGCAGTGATGTCCTCTTGCACCGAAGAGCCGCGCAGGAGGACGTCACTGTCGGTGCTGCCCTTACTGAAAGCCTGCCGACTCTAACAGTGCCTGCAGTGAAGTATAAGCAGCTGTCTAGAAGTAAGGGATCAAATTAAATTGCATAGTATGGTGGAGTAAGGTATTGTTGGAGTTAATCAATTAAATCAATTTAAATGGCACAGGGGGATCAGTGGGGTTCAAATTGAACCCCCCTGATCCCGCTGTGCCATTTTAGTTGACCTGAATCAGGAAGTTGTCAATGAAAATGGCACAGAAGGGGACTGAAATTATCCTCTGATCCTCCTTTGCTATTTTTTTATCCCCTTTCCGACCCCCCATGCCACTATAATCCCCTTCTGCTTCCTCTGTGCCATTACGTGACGCTGTGTGTATGGGCATGGGCGTAGCTACCTGTGATGTTACGCACATATAATTAATTATGCACATTACCATGGCAGTTTTTCTTAAATAGGTGGCAACCCTATGTGTGCATAAGGGCAGTGTATGCGTGCATATGGGGGCTGTGTATGTGTGTGTGGGGGCTGTGGATATGTGTGGGGGCTGTGTGTGTGTGGGGGCTGTGTGTGTGGGGGGGCTGTGTGTGTGTGTGTGTGTGGGGGCTGTGGATATGTGTATGTGTGTGTGTGGGGACAGTGTGGGGATGTGTATAGGGGCTGTGCGCACATGTGCGGGGGCTGTGGATATGTGTATGTGTGTGTGGGCTGTGTGTGTGTGGGTACAGTGTATGTGTGTGTGTGGGGATGTGTATAGGGGCTGTGCGCACATGTGCGGGGGCTGTGGATATGTGTATGTGTGTGTGGGCTGTGTATGTGTGTGTGTGTGGGGATGTGTATAGGGGCTGTGCGCACATGTGTGGGGGCTGTATCTGTATATGGGGCACAAAGTGAACACTATTACTATGTGAGACAATATTGATGTGGAGTTTGTATAGAGGTGGGGATGGTGCTTTAGAAAGGAGCATAAAATGTGTGTCCATCAGATTCTTCAGAAACAAGTCAGAGCTGGGAGAAATCTTCATGGAGGTCCAGACCAGATGGAGAAGGAAAGGAAACTTGAACGACTCCAATCAGAGAAGACGTCACCTGTGAGTCATGTCATTGTAATGGCCTATACTGTCAGCAGACACTTCCTGGATTCTACCTCTGTATGGTCAGTGGGGCAGATTTATCAGAACCTGTAGAGAGGAAAAGTGATGCAGTTGCCCATAGCAACAATGAGATTACTTCTATTTATTTTTTAAAGGCTTTCTTAAAAATTAAAGAAGCCACCTGATTGGTTGCTATGGACAACTTTTCCACATTTCGTCTCACAGGTTTTCATAAATCTCCCCCAGTATGTGGGAATATTCACACATTTTTAGGGCAGTTTTACAGTAACCAGAATAGGGTATATTTGATTATTACAGAGTGCGGCACAGTAACATTCTTTGCAGCACATTGTTTTACTGCACTGCCCTCTGCTGTAATCTAATTAAAAATAGATAATTAGAAAAGTAAATGGGGGGGGGGGGCCCTGGGGGCAGACTCAAGGACAGGCCACTAGGGGGAAGGGGGCCCAGGCCTTAACCTGTGTAAGGGGCCCCGAAAACTCTGATGGCAGCCCTGCTTGTCACATTCCCCCCACTGCCACATCCCCCCCCCCTTGTCACACCCCCCATCCATAAACATACTGCATTAACACGGCATGATTTGTTACATCAGTTATGAAAGATATATCTTTACCGTTATAACACCATATTTGAGTGTAGGGGGCTGTGTATGTGTGTATGATGGCTCTGTGCTTGCGTGTGTGTATATATAGGGGCAGTATATGGTCATCTATCCCCTTCATCTTAGTTTAGTCCCTCCCCTCCCCCCAATCTACCTTAGTTGTAATTGATTTAGATCTCCTTTCTCATATTTGACTCTGGTCCACTCCGTTATTCACCTTCTTAACCCGATTGGGCTTCTTACCTGCACTGTTGCAAGATACAAATGTATATTCTGTCTAAGGGACACACAAGAGGCACAACTAACTGACATCTGAAAGAGTGATGAGTTAATCAGGGAATGTGTTATATGTTTAGTCAACAATGAGTTAACCTGAGTTTACTCATCAGCATTTGAATACTAGTCACGTGCCATTGTTTACATCCTACGTCCATTCATTGGACGGCACTGTTGGTCGATCATGTGGGCAGTGATGTGAATGCGCACGGCCTCCCTGATCAGCTATGCCGCCACTGCTGAACACTAAATAACAGCATTGATCAGGCATAGAGGGAAAGCTAATCGAGAACACCATCTATTGAGACAGGTTTCTCTACAAAATTATATCTAGAACGCTGTCTGTGAGGTACGGGGTGAACCGGAAGTGGTCACCGCGATACCGGAAGTGCTCACGGCGTCTGTCGCGGGGTATAAAACATACGCGTGGCCATATCAAGACCGCAGGCTTATTGAATAACATACCCATTTGGGCGCTCACCTGACGTATCCATGATGCACATCAAGACGAGGTATGTAATGGCTGCTCCTTCCTTTTCAGGTGCTCATAGCATTTATACTGTGACCTCTGGGTGCATACTTAGCATGTCTTTATGATTTTTTTGTGCAGGTTTATCGTTATTATCAGTATACGGGCCTCGTTGTTGTGACATCAGTCCAATCATTAGGAATAACCTGCAGGTTCCTTGAGAAACCCCGACAAAATGGGGGGAAATGCGTCGGAACGGGGAAAATTGTAATGTCCTTTTTATTATTTCACTCACTTTGTATTGCACAGTAGGTGGTATAATTTAAGGTGTACACCTGAAGTGTCTGTGGTGAGTTACATATCTCACAAACATATGACATATATTGATGTCTGTTACATTGAGAAAAGGTAGAGCAATCTTTGATGGGATAACATATGGTTGCTACTCATCGTGTGAGAGATATTGTGCTTGTCAGGTGTATGTTGGTCTGTCTATCCTGGTGGACCGGTGATTTACCCTGAACCCACCACTGTTGATATTTACATGCTATTAGTCCTTTTGTCAGCATTGACTTGGGACTGGCACAGTGATTTTTCAGGTGTTGTGATTATTTTTGCACATAGTGTGTCACATCACAGTAGTCACTTTTTTTTATACGTTTTTGATTTACATTTTTAAGGTATATCAATAAAGTTTATACGTTTTAATTATATCTGCTACTACAGTCTATTGGGCTGTGATATACATTCGGAATGACTCTAAGGGTTATCCAGTTTGTTCTGCTGCTTTGTCACCCCCCCCCCCCCTTGGCACATCCCCCCCCCCTTGTCACCCCCCCCCCCCCTTGTCACATCCCCCCCCCTTGTCACATCCCCCCCTTGTCACATCGCCCCCCCTTGTCACATCCCCCCCCTTGTCACATCCCCCCCTTGTCACATCCCCCCCTTGTCACATCCCCCCTTGTCACATCCCCCCATGTCACATCCCCCTCCATGTCACATCTCCCCCTTGTCACATTTTCCTCCCCCTTGTCACATTCCTCCCTCCCCTTGTCACATTCCTCCCTCCCCTTGTCACATTCACCCCCCCCCTCCCCTTGTCACATTCACCCCCCCCTCCCCTTGTCACATTCCCCCCACTCCCCTTGTCACATTCCCCCACTCCCCTCCTGTCATATTCCCCCACTCCCCTCCTGTCATATTCCCCCACTCCCCTCCTGTCACATTCCCCCCTCCCCTCCTGTCACATTCCCCCCTCCCCTCCTGTCACATTCCCCTCACCCCCTCCTGTCACATTCTTGTACTGCAGCAAAATACACTGGGTTTCCCGGGCAGATTTCAAATCTTCCGCAGGACCAGGGAAACCTAGTGTATTATTGCAGTACAAGACCTCTCCCCATCAGCCAATCACTGGCTTGACACGTGACACCGCTGCGTCCAGTGATTGGCTGAAAAGGGAAAGGTCCTACTGTACTAGAGAGAGGACACTTCGGAGCGCACGGAGACGAATCTGCAGGGCCTAGGACTAGGTAGACAGAAGTTTTTTTTTTATTTTTCTCCTTGCGCCCTAAGCTCAGTGTTTGTCTAGCAGGGTGCCTCCAGCTGTTGTGAAACTACTACTCCCAGCATGCCCGGACAGCCTTTGCCAGTCCGGGCATGCTAAGAGTTGTAGTTTTGCAACAACTGGAGGCACCTTGGTTGGGAAACACTGACTTTTAGTATTTAAATTAGTTTTTACCTGCTCTAGCCGCCCCGCCAAGGGAGCCAACCCGAGCAGATAATAGCATGTTTTCCAGAGGGGCCGTATAGGAATGAATAGGCTATATCTATAACATTGTGATTTTTTGCCCATTGAAATCAATGGGCCCATTGTGGTCTATGGAGATCTTGTGGCAAATGTGGTAGAAAGCTAAACGGCAGGGTCCTGGTAGTAATGTGGATAGGAGACCCTGGCATGGGTTTTATTCCCAGGTTGATATACTGTGTTGTGCTTATACTTTAATTAGGATAGACATTTATGGGTCAATTGAACCCTGTGAACTAGGTCAATTGGATACCATAAATGGTCAACAGTTTGAACACATCAAGTAACCCATATATGTATATCCTAATTAAAATAAAATCCAAACACTGTATATAAAACCCAGGAATTGAACCCACACCAGGGTCTCCCATACACATTACTTCCAGGACCCTGCTGTTTAGCTTTCTACTCCATTTGCCACAAGATCTCCATAGACCACAATGGACCCATTGTTTTCAATGGGCAAAAATTCATAATGTTATAGATCTAACCCATTCATTCCTATTCACCACCAATAGACCCTGGTGGCTAACGTCATACTCAGCCTCCAATGGCATTCAGACCCGCCAAACTTCAAATGTTTAATGGGTTAATGCATTCATGGAAATATGTATATATAAAGTACTGTATCCACACTGTATCCACACACTGTAACTCAGACCTGAGGAAGGAGGGTGCCCCTTCGAAACGCATACTCCTACCATGTATTGCCACTATTTATGATTTTCAATAAAAAGCAAGTACGAATATATACCTGACTCCTGTGTCACCACGCCGGTGTACCTATATCAGTGCTGAAGTCATGTATTCACTGGAAGGTCAAGGAAACCCCTGCTGGGATTTCCACCTCCCACATCTGTACTTCTGTAGGAGAAAACCCTGCGACAGAAATGCTGGGAGTTGTACTTTAGCAACAGCTGTAGGCACACTGTTTGATACTCAATTGTGTAATCATCAGTGTGCCTTCAGCTGCTGCAAAACTACAACGCCCAGCATGCCCAGACAGCTATTGGCTGTACGGGCATGCTTGGAGTTGTAGTTAAGCAACAGCTGTAGGCACACTGTTTGAGACTCACTCATGAGTAATCATCAGGGTGCCTCCAGCTGCTGCAAAACTACAACTCCCAGCATGCCCAGACCGCTATGGGCTGTACGGGCATGCTTGGAGTTGTAGTTTAGCAAAAGTTGTAGGCACACTGATGATTACTGATCAATGTTTAGAAAACAGTGTACCTACAGTTTTTTTTAAATTTTTTATGACATACTAACCATTATATGTAAAGTCTCGGTCCCGGGTCTCGGCAGGTGTCTATTTTTATGCAGGCTACTCCTATACTCCTCCTCCCTGGGTAGCAAATGCACTGCTAAACAGGGAGGAGGAGACCCCGGAGCAGCCTGCCGTGCGATTGGCTGATTATCTATGCGCGCTCCTGACAGGAGCGCAGCATAGATGAAGTGAGGGCGGAAGTCGGCGCCAAGCAGGCGTCAGTGACGTCGCGTCTGCTGGGGAAGCCGGCTTCTGGGAGAGGACAGCGCAGCAAGAAAGAAGACTAGAAGATGAAGACTTTGTGAGTTGCAAACATTTTTTTTCAAAGGTAGGGAGGGTGTTAGGAAGAGATTAACAATAGGTAGGGACAGAAGCAAACAAAAAATAGATGGTGGGAGCTACTCTTTAAGGCTCACTGGCCCACTTTTATCATTGTAGTGTATTTGAAGCAATTTTTTACACCTTTTTTTTGTGTGCTGAAAATGTGTAGGTGTAATTTTAGAGACTTTTCACTGGCTCTGCACCATTTTTTGCTCCTTTTCACAAAAAGGCGCAGTTGATAAAACCCTTCCACATCATGTGTATTGCCAAAACCAGTGGATTGCAACTCAAAATCAGCAGAAATGTGTAAACAAAAAGGCGCAAAAAAAGGCTCAAAAGCCCTGCTTGCTCCATTTTTTGCCCCTTTTTAGACACAAAAAACATTCTAAAGACAATGATAAATGTGGGCCACTATACCCCTTGTTACATTCCTTAAGGGATGTAGTTTCCCAAATAGTGTGCCATGTGGAGGTGCTGGTCTGGCACCATGTGGGCTTCCTAAATGCAACACGGCCCCCAAAAACCATGACAGCAAAATTCGCTCTCCAAAATCCCACAGTTTCTCTTTCTCTCTTGAGCCATGTTGTAAGCCCACAGAGCACTTTTATGTCAACATATGAGGTATTTCCATACTCGAGAGAAAATATTTTTTTTTTTTGGGGGGGGCTTTTTCTCCTTATAACACTTAAAAAAATTCAAAAACGTGTTAGTTAAAAAATGCAGATTTAGATTTGTCTCCTCCACTTTGCTGCTATTCTTGTGAAACACCTAAAGGGTTAACAAACTTTCTGAATGTCATTTTAAATACTTTGAGTGGTGCAGTTTCTATAAAGGGGTAAGTATTTCTTACAGAATTGCCCCTCGAATCCACTTTAAACTTAACTGGTTCCTGAAAAATTCTGATTTAGAATTTTTGGTGAAATTTTTTAAAATTGCTGCTATACTTTGAAGCCCTCTTATGTCCTCAAAAAGTTAAAACATGTCAACTTTATGTTGCCAACATAAAAGTAGACATATTTGTATATTTGGAATGCCCATTTTCCTTACAAGCAGAGAGTTTCAAAGTTAGAAAAATGCAAAATTTTCATGAAATTTTGGGGCTTTTCACCACGAAAGGATGCAAGTAACAACGAAAATGTACCACTATGTTACAGTAGAATATGTCACGAAAAAACTATCTCGGAATCAGAATGAAAAGTAAAAGCATCCCAGAGTTATTAATGCATAAAGTGACAGTGGTCAGATTTGCAAAAAAGGGCTGAGTCCTTAACCCCTTAATGACGATGAACGTGTATACTCGTCCATGTGCCGTTAACAGGTTATGGGCTCACGACTCAAGCCGGTGTTAGAACGGCCAGCCCCGAGCTTATACCTGTAGCTGGGGGTCGGTGTTAATATCCGAAATGCGGTTGCCGCGGCCGGCTATTAAGCCTTTATATCGCCGCTGTCAAATTTGACAGAGCGTCTAAAGGTGCCTTTATCCTGTCCCTGATGGTCCAGTGCGGTGGATTGCACCCCCCACAGTGAGATCGCAGGGGGGGGGGGGGGATTCACTGCTGAGGTAGCCTGAGGGCTTACCTCTCCTTCCATGTGGGCTCCTGCGCTGAGAATGATAAAGCCTGGCAGGACCAGGCTTTATCAATCGAGCGCAGAGCACACAGATCAATGTGGTTCTATGAAACCACATTGATCTGTATGAGGAATCAAATTATTCCTCCTAAAAGTCCCCTATGGGAACTAAAAGTGTAAAAAAAAAAAAAAAAAAAAAGTTTTAAAAATGTTTAACCTGTTGGTACTGTTTAACCTGGTACTTAAGGACGAAGGGCGTATCAATACGCCCGTGGGAATTTCGGTCCCCGCCGCGCGTCGGGCGGGGACCGGGCCGGGGTGACTGCTGGGAACGGGCCGGGGTGACTGCTGATATCTATCAGCAGGCACCCCGTGCAAATGCCCAGGGGGGTCATTAGACCCCCCCATGTCAGCGATCGGCGCAAATCGCAAGTGAATTCACCAATAGCAGACCACCAATAGCAGATCTGGGGCTTTACTTTTGTTTTCCCTGTCCTGTCCACCCACAATAGGCGGGGCAGAATTGGGAAAACGAAGAGGACCGGCGCCGGAGTCCTCTTACCCCTCCGGAGGCAGCGGAGCGACGGCGATCGGCGGGCGGCGACGGAGATCTGCGGCGGCGTCTGGAAGAAGAGGACGGCTCCCTGGAAGCCGGTGAGTAGTTGACTAGCAACATCTAGAGGGCTACAGTCTGAGACCACTATAGTGGTCTCTAGACTGTAGCCCTTCAGATGTTGCAAAACTACAACTCCCAGCATGCCCAGACAGTTGTTTGCTGTGTGGGTATGCTGGAATTTGTATTTTTGCAACAGCTGGAGGTCTGCAGTTTAGAGACCACTGCACAGTGATCTCTATACTGCCCTCTAGATCTTGCAAAACTACAACTCCTAGCATGCCCACACAGCTGTTTGCTGTCTGGGCATGCTGGGAGTTGTAGTTTTGCAACATCTGGAGGTCCACAGTTTGGAGATCACTGTTCAGTGGTCTCTAAATTGTAACACTCCCAGATGTTGCAAAACTACAAATTCCAGCATGCCCACACAGAAAACAGCTGTCTGGGCATGCTGGGAGTTGTAGTTGCGTACCTCCAGCTGTTGCATAACTACATCTCCCAGCATGCCCTTCTGTGATCAGTACATGCTGGGAATTGTAGTTTTGCAACAGCTGGAGGCACACTGGTTGGAAAATACAAAGTTAGGTAACAGAACCTAACTGAAGGTTTTCTAACCAGTGTGCCTCCAGCTGTTGAAAAACTACAACTCCCAGCATGCACGGTCTGTCAGTACATGCTGGGAGTTGTAGTTTTGAAACAGCTGGAGGTTTCCCCCCCCCCCCCCCCCCATGTGAACGTACAGGGTACATTCACACGGGCGGGTTTACAGCAAGTTTCCTGCTTCAAGTCTGAGCTGCGGCAAATTTTTAGCCGCAGCGCAAATTCCTAGCGGGAAACTCACCGTAACCCGCCAGTGCAAATGTACCCTAAAAACACTACACTACACTAACACCTAATAAAGAGTAAAACACTACATATACACCCCCTTACACTGTCCCCCCCCCAATAAAAATGAAAAATGTATTGTACGGCAGTGTTTCCAAAACGGAGCCTCCAGCTGTTGCAAAACAACAACTCCCAGCATTTCCGGACAGCCACTGACTGTCCAGGCATGCTGGGAGTTTAGCAACAGCTGGAGGCACCCTGTTTGGGAATCACTGGCGTAGAATACCCCTATGTCCACCCCTATGCAATCCCTAATTTGGTCCTCAAATGCGCATGGCGCTCTCTCTCTTCGGAGCCCTGTAGTATTTCAAGGAAACAGTTTAGGGACACATATGGGGTATCTCCGTACTCGGGAGAAATTACACTACAAATTTGAGGGGGCTTTTTCTCCTTTTACTCCTTATGAAAAGGAAAAGTTGGGGTCTACACCAGCCTGTTAGTGTAAAAAAAAATTTTTTTTACACTAACATGCTGGTGTTGCCCTTTACTTTTTATTTTCACAAGAGGTAAAAGGAAAAAAATACCCCCAAAATTTGTAACGCAATTTCTCCTGAGTACGGAAATACCCCATATGTGGGCGTAAAATGCTCTGCGGGCGCACAACAAGGCTCAGGAGTGAGAGCGCACTATGTACATTTGAGGCCGAAATTGGTGATTTACACAGGGGTGGCTGATTTTACAGCGGTTCTGACATAAACCCAAAAAAATAAATACCCACATGTGATCCCATTTTGGAAACTACACCCCTCACGGAATGTAACAAGGGGTACAGTGAGCATTTACGCCCCACAGGTGTCTGACAGATTTTTGGAACAGTGGTCAGTGAAAATGAAAAATGTAATTTTTTTGTTTGCACAGCCCACTGTTCCAAAGATCTGTCAAACGCCAGTAGGGTGTAAATGCTCACTGTACCCCTTATTACATTCCGTGAGGGGTGTAGTTTCCAAAATGGGGTCACGTGTGGGGGGGTCCACTGTTCTGGCACCACGGGGGGCTTTGTAAATGCACATGGCCCCCGACTTCCATTCCAAACAAATAATCTCTCTAAAAGCTCAATGGCGCTCCTTCTCTTCTGAGCATTGTAGTTCGCTCGCAGTGCACTTGACGTCCAAACATGGGGTATTTCCATACTCAGAAGAAATGGGGTTACAAATGTTGGGGGGCATTTTCTCCTATCACCCGTTGTAAAAAAAGTAAAATTTGGGGAAAAAACAGCATTTTAGTGGAATTTTTTTTTTTTTCATTTACACATCTGACTTTAACAAAAAGTTGTCAAACACCTGTGGGGTGTTAAGGCTCACCGTACCCCTTGTTACGTTCCTTGAGGGGTGTCGTTTCCATAATAGTGTGCGATTTGTTTTTTTTTGCTGTCCTGGCACCATAGGGGCTTCCTAAATGGGACATGCCCCCCAAAAACCATTTCAGAAAAACTCACTCTCCTAAATCCCATTGTTGCTCCTTCGCTTCTGAGCCCTCTAGTGCACCCGCCGAACACTTGACATACACATATGAGGTATTTTCTTACTCGAGAGAAATTGGGTTACAAATTTTGAGAGGATTTTTTTCCTTTTACCCCTTGTAAAAATTAAAAAAACTGGGTCTATAAGAACATGCCAGTGTAAAATATGAAGATTTTGAATTTTCTCCTTCACTTATCTGCTATTCCTGTGAAACACCTAAAGGGTTAACACACTTACTGAATGTCATTTTGGATACTTTGAGGGGTGCAGTTTTTATAATGGGGTCATTTATGGGGTATTTCTAACCAGAAGACCCTTCAAATCCACTTCAAACCTGAACTGGTCCCTGAAAAATTCCGATTTTGAAAATTTTGCGAAAAATTTGAAAATTGCTGCTGAACTTTGAAGCCCTCTGATGTTTTCCAAAAGTAAAAACTCATCAATTTTATGATGCAAACATATAGTAGACATATTGTATATGTGAATCAATATATAATTTATTTGGAATATCCATATTCCTTATAAGCAGAGAGCTTCCAAGTTAGAAAAATGCAAACTTTTCAAATTTTTCATGAAATTTTTGAATTTTTCACCAAGAAATGATGCAAGTATCGACTAAAATTTACCACTAACATAAAGTAGAATATGTCACGAAAAAACTATCTCGGAATCAAATTTATAAGTAAAAGCATCCCAGAGTTATTAATGCTTGGACAGTGGTCAGATTTGCAAAAAATGCTCCCGTCCTTAGAGTCATAATGGGCTCCGTCCCCAAGGGGTTAAAAACACACACATTAACCCCTTCCTTATTGAAAGTTTAAATCACCCCCTTTTCCCAAATTCCATATAAAAAATATATAAACATAATAAAAATAAACATGTGGTATCGCCGTGTGCGTAAATGTCCGAACTATTACAAAAGTTATAGGGGTCAAAAGAGGACAATATTAAATGTATTAATGTTCGTGCATGTAGTTATGATTTTTTCCAGAAGTACGACAAAATCAAACTTATATAAGTAGGGTATCATTTTAATCGTATGAAACTATAGAATAAATAAAGTGTCATTTTTACCGAAAAATTTACTGCGTAGAAACAGAAGCCCCCAAAATTTACAAAATGGTGTTTTTTCTTCAATTTTGTCTTACAGTGATTATTTTTTTTCCGTTTCGCCGTATATTTTTGGGTAAAATGACTGTTAAAATGACTGGTAAAATGTCATTACACAGTAGAATTGGTGGTGCAAAAAAAAAAAAAAAAGGCCTCATGGTTTTTTAGGTGCAAAATTGAAAGGGTTATGATTTTTTAAAGGTAAGCAGGAAAAAACGAAAGTGCAAAAAACAGAAACTATTGGTCCTTAAGGGGTTAAAGGTGTATTCTGGTGGGAAAACATTTTTTTATATATTAACTGGTGCTAAAAAGTTAAACACATTTGTAAATTACTTATATTGAAAAAATCATAATCCTTTCAGTACTTATTAGCAGTTATATGCTACAGAGGAAATTCTTTTCTTTTTGAAAAAGAAAATTATTTTTTGAATTTTCTTTTTTGTCTTGTCCAAAGTGCTCTCTGCTGACATCTGGTGCCTGTATCAGGAACTGTCCAGAGCAGGAGAAAATCCCCATAGCAAACCTATGCTGCTCTGGACAGTTCCTGACACGGGCAGAGGTGTCAGCAGAGAGCACTGTGGACAAGACAAAAAAGAAATTAAAAAATAAAGAATTTCCTCTGTAGCATACATTCCAGTGGAGTACCCCTTTAAGCAATTTATGTTTTGTTGTAAATATTTATAGAATCGTCATATTTAAACTTAACGTAATTTTAACTATTGCTGTTTTTTTCTTTTTCATTTTCCAGGCAGTTTATGTTACTTCTACTTTCCCGTATGTTGTTTTAACAATATTCCTAATTCGTGGTTTCACATTGCCGGGTGCCATAGATGGATTACAATATCTTTTTACTCCTGACGTAAGTTACACATTTTTATAAGAAACTGCTGATGAACATAATGATCAAAATATAACCTAAACACCTAAATGAGTGGTCTAATATAGAAATAAATCAAAGCATACTGTATCTTATATTACAGGGCAATGTGTGGCTATTAAATGGCTTTACAATAGATGCCAAGGAATGTGTTTTTTTTTTTTGTCGGATGATCACTGGCCCTTTTACACAGGCCAATTATCAAGAACATTCATTCAACCAATAATCAGCTTGTGTTAAGGGTCCTTCAGGCCTAATTCTGACAACTAAAATGTGTCCACATTCTAACATCCATACCAACAGCATTACAAGGATCCAAATTCCGATTAGTTCAGTTCACTAGAAACATGGTCAGGCCAAGCTGCAGCAGATGCTACAAAGCAGCCACATTACAGGAAAGCAGAGTAGTTACCCCATGCTAACAATCATTGTTTTAAAATATTATTTTATTATATTGACCCAGGAAATTTTTGCTTTTTCATTTTCCCTTCTCTTCTTCTAAGAGCCAAAACTCTTATTTTTTCATTTACGGTGCAATATGAGTGCTTGTTTGCTGGGTTAATTATACTTTGTAACAACACTTCATTTTACATTTAAATTACAATTTACTGACCCCTGTAACTTTTTTTTACTTTTCTAAGAAGATGTATAGGTCACATAATCTGTAGTTTTTATCAGTACCATTTGAAATAGATAAACCTTTTTTTTTATCACTTTTAATTAAATTTTTTGGGTCATAAGATAAAAAAAAAAAACACACACACACACAATGGCCCTGATTTGCTATTGTAAACCTGACATGTGTTGTCAGGTTGTGTGCCAGATTTTGTGCCAGAATTGAAAAAAAAACAAAAAACGAACTAACTCTATTTTACAAAAAAATCCAAACAAGGGGTGTGGTCGACGAAAAGGGGCACGTCCCTAACATTATTACAAAAGCCCAACATATTTACTATGGTTTCCACAGAAAATGTAGGGAATTTGAGCTGAGGAAAACTCGACAGATCAGAGCATGTGTTAAAAAAAAAAAAAAGCAAAATGCAGGGAATAGTGCAAACTGTAAGGAAACCTTAGTAAATACAGTGGAAAAAAATTGTAAGGAATTAAAACCCACAAAGCAAACTCCACTCCACTCTTAGTAAATCAGGACTAATGTATTGCATTGCAATGCACTGAATTATTTACTTATCTTTAAATTGCTATTACAGCCTACCCATGGCTGCCATGACATAAGATCAGCTCCCCTTGATTGATCCAACCCCCTGAACAACAAGCATGTGACATACTACAGTTTAAATAACACTGTCACTGTGCTTTGACAGTGGCATCGGAAAAAGTTAAAAATAACAAATGGCATGCTACTGCGTGCTACTGGGTATGGGGCAAGATCAAATCCCAAACTCTCTCCATGCACCCTTAATGGCACCATAACAAGAAGAAAAAAAATTATAGGTTGTTAAAAGGTTAACCCCTTGGGACCTCAGGATTTTTCCGTTTTTGCACTTTCGTTTTTCCTCCTCACCTTTTAAAAATCAAAACCTTTCAATTTTGCACCTGTAGAGCCAAATGATGGCTTATTTTTTTTGCACCACCAATTTTACTTTGTAATGACATCAGTCATTTTACCCCCAAATCTACGGTAAAACCAAACAACGCCATTTTGTTATTTTTGGGGGCTTCCGTTTCTACACAGTGCACTTTCCAGTAAAAGTGACACCTTTTCTTTATTCTGTAGGTCCATACGATTAAAGTGATACCCTACTTATATAGATTTTGTAATCATGACTACATGCAGGAAAATGTATACTTTTAAAATTGTCATCTTCTGACCCCTATAACTTTTTTATTTTCCGCGTACAGGCTGTATGAGGGCTCATTTTTTGCACCGTGATCTGAAGTTTTTATTGGTACCTTTTTTATTTTGATCGGACTTTTTGATCGCTTTTTATTCATTTTTTTAATGGTATAAAAAGTGACCAAATGTACACTATTTTGGACTTTGGATTTTTTTGCACGTACGCCATTGACCTTGCGGTTTAACTAATGATATATTTTTATAGTTCGGCAATACCACATGTATATATTTATTTTTATTTACAAGTTTTTTTTTTTTTACACTTTTTTTTTGCAGTGTTATAGCCCCCATAGGCTATAACATGCAGTACATTGATTGCCAGCACTGTTCAATGCAAAGCCATAGCATTGCATTGATCAGTGTTATCGACAGTCGATTGCTCAAGCCTGGATCTCAGGCTTGGAGCAATCAATTGCCGTTCGGACGCGGCGGTGGCAGATAACGGACCCTCTGCTCACGACCCAGCTGATCGGGACACCGTGGTTTCACTGTGGTGGTCCCAATCAGCCCGACTGAGCTGCTGGGAGTGCTTTTTTACATTTTTGACACGAAGAACAACTTTGATTGCCACATCTAAAGGGTTAATAGCGTACATAACAGAAAATAATATGTACAGTATACAATAGTATTACAGATAGCACAGAAGTACACAGTGGTAAATGGACGGTAGCACTTTGAACACAAAATGATAATTGATGTAGTAGTAGTACAAACACATCCCTAGATACATCAAACACTATTACAATTGTAAGTTAAGCACAAAAATATTGTGATGCAGAAGCGGTAGGCCAATCTTGATTAGTTTATGATGCACACTAATGGTCCAGCAATAACTGTAGGATGTACCAGAGTATGCCAAAATCCACAAGCTAGATATGTGGAGAAAAAGAACAACAAAAGGTGGCTCTGCCTGGTGCCGTTACCAAGGGTAACAATTGTATACAAAGGTCAATGCAATTACACCTGGGCTAATTGTACCTGGGCTAAGAGCTTAACATCTCTGTGCGCATATTTTATAGATGGAAGTGGGGCAGCCTCACACCCAGACCCGACCATGGAAGGGTTTTGCATATGATACTTGGAGCCGCTGGGATGTCCAGAGGAATGTAGAACAAGTTTTCTATGAGGAGCATGCCGTGCTGGTATTGGTGATATACCGCGGACACTGTAGTTAAAATAATGGTTTTATTAATTAACCTGTTCAGGACCCAAGACGTATGCATACGTCTTGGGTACCTGGTACTTAAGGACCCAGGACATATGCATACGTCCTGAGTCATTCCGGTCTCCGCCACTCGCCGGGCGGAGATCGGAACTGCATGCCTGCTGAAATCGTTCAGCTGGCATGCCGTGCAAATGCCGAGGGGGTCCCGGGACCCCCACATGTCGGTGATCGACGCAGATCACAAGTGAATTCACGCCAGCGATCTGTGCCGATTCCGGTCATTCGGGTCAATTGTGACCCGATGACCCGGTAATAAATGGTGATCGGCAGTGTACGATACACCGCCAATCAATCACCTGCCGTTGCTGGGGAGAGGTGACAATACTGTCACCTCCCCAGCAACGCTGCTATTGGCTGGCGATCGTCCAGCCAATAGCAGTGCGGCAGAGGAGGGGTTAATGGCTCCTTCTCCCCGCTCTGCGCGCTTACTGAGTTCAGTCAGTGGGCAGTGCGGGAAGATAAAGACCGGGATCCCCCCTCAGAGCATCGGAGATCCGGGTGAGCTTTTTTTTCCAGGGACAGGTAGGGAATCAAATGAAAGTAAAAAACTGTAAAAAGGGAACAAACAGAAAAGAAAAAAAAAGTAACCCCCCCCTGACCCCCCAATAGGTCCCCAAGGGTCCGCTGTCACCTGATCCATGTGACCCCGGGCCCTATTAGGGGTTCAGGGTGCTGCGAGTGCCACCCATTTTTTTTTTTTGGCCGCAGCTTTTTTTTTTCCTGTAAGTTTACACCAAGCACCACACACTACACACTTCCCTGCCCCCCCCCCCCCCCCCGCACACACACCCTCCCCGCCACCGTAGAAAAAAGGCGATGGCCCGCCGGGCATTTTTGGCAGCAGAGGCTTACGTTTTTTTAGCCTCCGAATTTGCCAGTGAGGACGAGGAAGATCCTACTTTTTTGTGTTCTTCCTCGTCCTCCTCATCATCTAGCAGTGATGATGAGTCCCCTGTACGGCGGCGGAGACGCCGCCAGGCGAGGCCACGCACCCCTCATGAGAGTGACCCAGTGGCTTACACTAGTACGAGTGGCAATGCCGCTCGTAATAGGAGTCCGGCCCCCCAGACAAGTGCATCGGAGCCCCCTTCCGATGACCCTGTCTGGAGCCCCCCAGAGGGTTATCAGCCACGGGTTCCGGAGTTTGTTGGCGACTGCGGAATCCGGATTGACCATGCTGGCTTGACTGACCTAGACTTTTTAAAGTTTTTTTTCAGTGACAGCCTGGTCAATCACATGGTGGAGCAAACGAACTTGTATGCCCAGCAGTTCATTGCCCACCACCCCGATTCGTTTTTGGCCAGGTCCAATGAATGGCGCACCATTGATGCAGCGGAAATGAGAACCTTTTGGGGCCTCACGCTGCATATGGGCCTGGTCAAAAAACCAAGTGCTCGTCAGTACTGGAGCGGGGACGTCCTCTATCAGACCCCGCTTTACAGTATGGCGATGACACGGAAGCGGTTCGAGGCGATTCGGAAATGCCTGCATTATGCAGATAATGCGGCATGTCCGCCCCGAGGTGATCCCGCCCATGACCGGCTTTACAATGTGAGGCCGGTCATTGATCACTTTGGGTCCAAATTTTTGGAGGCCTACGTACCGCTCAGGGACCTCTCTGTAGATGAGTCTCTCATCAGTTTTAAGGGGAGACTCATCTTCCGCCAGTATATTCCCTCGAAGCGGGCGCGGTATGGCGTGAAGCTCTATAAACTTTGTGAGTGTTCCTCCGGGTACACTCTCAAGTTTAGAGTGTATGAGGGACGAGATTCCCGTATTAAACCCCCAGATTGTTCCCCCACTCTGGGTGTTAGCTGGAAAATCGTTTGGGACCTTGTGCACCCATTGCTGGATAAGGGTTACCACATGTACGTGGACAACTTTTATACCAGCATCCATCTCTTCACATCCCTTGCCGCCAGATCCACGTCCGCTTGTGGGACCGTGCGGAGGAACCAGAGAGGCCTCCCTCTAAATTTGGTCCAGACGCCTATCCCCAAGGGTGAGTCCTGTGCCCTCACCCATGATAACCTGTTGTTGGTGAAGTATAAGGATAAGAGGGATGTCCTTATACTCACCACTATTCATGGGAACGGCAGCACCCCTGTGCGAGGTACCATGGGACCGGTCCTCAAGCCCGATTGTATTCTGGACTACAATTGGTATATGGGGGGAGTTGATGTCTCAGATCAAGTCCTCAAGCCATATAACGCCATGCGGAAAACACGGGCATGGTACAAAAAAGTTGCGGTCTACATGGTACAGGTTGCCATGTACAACGCTTTTGTACTATCCCAGTACGCTGGCAACACAGGGACATTCCTCCAGTACCAAGAAGAAGTCCTAAGGTTCCTGATCTTTGCTGACCGGGAAAGATCAGGCCGGACTTCCCAAGGGTCTGGAGTTATAGGCACCAGGATCGTCCCAGGCCAACACTTTCCAGGTGTGATTTTCCCCCCCACTGGAAAGAAGGGACGAACCCAGAAAAAATGCAGAGTGTGTTTCAGGAGGGGGATTGGGAAGGACACCACATATCAATGTGACACTTGCCCAGATAATCCGGGCCTCTGCATAGGGAGTATCACACTTCCATTGAGCCCTAAATTTTCAATTTTTATGTAAATTTTCCATAATTTGACCAATGTACCAAGTCCAGAGTACATTCCAAATGTTTAACCCCATAAATCTCTAAATTGCCCCAAAAACCTAAAAAAAAAAAAAAAACCTGATAAGACCTCTGGGGGTGTTTTTTTCAAAAATGGGTCATGGGTCACTGAGTCACTATCATCGGGGACTTTTTTTATGTTGCCTCAAATGCGCAGCGCTCTCTCTCCACCTGAGCGGGTGCGCATTTGAGGCAACAGGTTAGGGACGGCCACACACATCACATTCCCAGAATGATGATTCAGAGCATAGGGTTTGGGGCGGGCATATTTTTTTTCAGTTTTGGCTATGCTCTGGGTCATCATTCTGGGAATATATCCTTTTTTATTATAATTTTCTGGCCCACTGTACCCCATATTACGGGCCTCTGTACCCCACCTGTATACCCCAGTTATGGCCCGTTGTCCCCCATGGTGTTCCCCTATTTTAGGGCTCAGTGCTCCCCATTAACGCTCCTTGAGGGGGGGGGTCCCACATCCTGGCTCCATATGAAGCTCAAGGCCCCTGACTGCCCTCCCACTCCAGCAAGACCTGCTGTGCATCCGCCGAGCCATTATCATCCAAAAATAAGGTATGTCCTTACTCCAAAGAAATGTATTTACAAATTGTGGGGGATCTTTTCTGCTATTAACCCTTGTAAAAATGTAAAATTTTGGGGAAAACTCACATTTTAGTGAAAAAAAACTTTTTTTTTTACATATGCAAAAGTCGTGAAAACCCTGTGGGGTATTAAGGCTTAGTTTACCCCTTGTTACGTTCCTCAAGGGGTCTAGTTTCCAAAATGGTATGCCATGTGTTTTTTTTTTTTTTTTGCTGTCCTGGCACCGTATGGGCTTCCTAAATGCGACATGTCCCCCCCCCCATTTCAGCAAAGTTTGCAAATGTGACTCCTTCTCCTCTGAGCATTGTAGCGCCCCTGCAGTACACTTCACGTCCACTTCCATACTCAGATGAGATGGGGTTACACATTTTGGGGGGTATTTTCTGCTATTAACCCTTGCAAAAATGTGAAATTTGGTGGAAAACTCACATTTTAGTGATAAAAACCTTTTTTTTTTTTTTTTACATATGCAAAAGTCGTGAAACCCCTGTGGGGTATTAAGGCTCACTTAATTCCTTGTTACGTTCCCCAAGGGGTCTAGTTTCCAAAATGGTTTGCCATGTGTTTTTATTTTTGCTGTCCTGGCACCAAAGGGGCTTCCTAAATGCGACATGCCCCCCAAGCAAAATTTGCTCTCAAAAAGCCAAATATGACTCCTTCTCTTCTGAGCATTGTAGTTCGCCCGTAGTGTAATTCAGGTCAACTTATGGGGTACCTCCATACTCAGATGAGATGGGGTTACAAATTTTGATGGGTATTTTCTGCTATTAACCCTTGCAAAAATGTGACATTTTCGGGGAAACACACATTTTAGTGAGAAATTTTTTTTTTTTTTACATATGCAAAAGTCGTGAAACCCCTGTGGGGTATTAAGGCTCACTTTATTCCTTGTTACGCTCCTCAAGGGGTCTAGTTTCTAAAATGGAATGCCATGTGGTTTTTTTTTTTTTGCTTTTCTGACACCATAGGGGCTTCCTAAATGCGACATGCCCCCCCGAGCTAAATTTGCTCTCAAAAAGCCAAATATGACTCCTTCTCTTCTGGGAACTGTAGTTCGCCCGTAGTGCACTTCAAGTCAACTTATGGGGTACCTCCATACTCAGAAGAGATGGGGTTACAAATTTTGGGGGGTATTTTATGCTATTAACCCTTGCAAAAATGTGAAGCTTGGGGGGAAACACACATTTTAGTGAAATTTTTTTTTTCTTTTACATATGCAAAAGTCGTGAAACCCCTGTGGTGTATTAAGGCTCACTTAATTCCTTGTTACGTTCCCCAGGGGGTCTAGTTTCCAAAATGGTATGCCATGTGTTTTTTTTTTGCTCTTCTGTCACCAAAGGGGCTTCCTAAATGCAACATGCCCCCCAAAAACCATTTCAGAAAAATGTACTCTCCAAAATCCCCTTGTCGCTCCTTCCCTTCTGAGCCCTCTACTGCGCCCGCCGAACACTTTACATAGACATATGAGGTATGTGCTTACTCGAGAGAAATTGGGCTACAAATATAAGTATACATTTTCTCCTTTTACCACTTGTAAAAATGCAAAAATTGGGTCTACAAGAACATGCGAGTGTAAAAAATGAAGATTGTGAATTTTCTCCTTCACTTTGCTGCTATTCCTGTGAAACACCTAAAGGGTTAAAATGCTGACTGAATGTCATTTTG
Organism: Hyla sarda; assembly: GCF_029499605.1. Lineage (NCBI taxonomy): Eukaryota > Metazoa > Chordata > Amphibia > Anura > Hylidae > Hyla > Hyla sarda. The sequence continues at coordinate 119,380,588 of NC_079193.1, read as the reverse complement.
AATACTTTGGGGGGTGCAGTTTTTATAATGGGGTCATTTGTGGGGTATTTCTAATATGAAGACCTTTCAAATCCACTTCAAACCTGAACTGGTCCCTGAAAAATAGTGAGTTTAAAAATGTTGTGAAAAATTGGAAAATTGCTGCTGAACTTTGAAGCCCTCTGGTGTCTTCCAAAAGTAAAAACATGTCAATTTTATGATGCAAACATAAAGTATTAAAAGTAAATGGGGCTCAAAGGTCAAAGATATCTGGTTTAGAATAATTTGTATTTATTAATATAGATTATAAAATGAATTAAATAGGGAATGCACAGGGCCCTTGTACTCCCCTAATTAATTTAATACACAGTAAAATATATATAATAATGCCAATATAAAAATAGCAACTAAAAACTAAAATTCAATACAAACTAAAAATAACTGTAAAAATTATTCTGCGATTTGAGCATGTGTGATCAATATAGCGATCAGCTAATCCTGTAGCGAAGCACAGTACAAATGTTCATTCCTGTTCACAGAGCTCTTCAATCAAACAGATACAATGTAGCAGCTGCAGATAACAGTAAGTCAATTAATATTGTATCTGTCCAGCCAGTGGCAACTAAATTCCACCGATATAATGATACAATATAGCGCTTTGTGGATAGTCGCTTAAGATCGATCTTTAAATGTCTCTGTATATACCGCAAAATATCACATCAACCAATTGGCAATAAAATCCAAAAAATGCTCACCGCTCCCGGGATACCATGGATCTCCCTTCGGTGTAGTCCTGTGGACCGACTGTATGGTGTATTTCGCCCGGTGACTGGCCTCAGTCAGGGATCGTGCTGCTGGAGTCTCGGCCGACTTCTAAGGACGCAGTACTTGGTGGTGGGCACCGTTTGGGGGGACTGCAGCGCTGTCAAGCGGAGTCCCTTGATCGAACCAACTGGGAAAAAAGGCGGTCAGCAAACATCGAATCCTTGTTGTAGATAGCCCGGTTAGCTTTAAACTTGTAATTAAAGTAGCGGCTGGATGCGGTATACAGAGTGAGTGACCCGGCGGCGTTCCTCGTGCACAGGTCGCGCGCTCGGGAGATAGCACACTGTAACAAATGTCTTGGATCTGTCGGATGATCGCTAGTGCTGTTAGGCAGATGTTCTATATTAGCAGGCTCAATATCGCATATTTAGAATCGCTGGACGCGTTTCAAAACCATCCTCGGTTTTTTCTTCAGCAGCGGAACATGGTTGGTTGATGTGATATTTTGCGGTATATACAGAGACATTTAAAGATCGATCTTAAGCGACTATCCACAAAGCGCTATATTGTATCATTATATCGGTGGAATTTAGTTGCCACTGGCTGGACAGATACAATATTAATTGACTTACTGTTATCTGCAGCTGCTACATTGTATCTGTTTGATTAAAGAGCTCTGTGAACAGGAATGAACATTTGTACTGTGCTTCGCTACAGGATTAGCTGATCGCTATATTGATCACACATGCTCAAATCGCAGAATAATTTTTACAGTTATTTTTAGTTTGTATTGAATTTTAGTTTTTAGTTGCTATTTTTATATTGGGATTATTATATATATTTTACTGTGTATTAAATTAATTAGGGGAGTACAAGGGCCCTGTGCATTCCCTATTTAATTCATTTTATAATCTATATTAATAAATACAAATTATTCTAAACCAGATATCTTTGACCTTTGAGCCCCATTTACTTTTAATACATTGTCCCTATTTTTTACACCGTGGGTATAGGTGTTTGTTGGGTCGCTCGGGTCTTTAGTGACGGTCAGATAGACAGGAGCCTCTCCATTGTGTTTATATCAAACATAAAGTAGACATATTGGAAATGTGAATTGAAATATTTTTTGGGGGGATTTTTTGGGGGGGATTTTTCACCAAGAAAGGATGCAAGTTACCATAAAATTTTACCACTATGTTAAAGTAGAATATGTCACGAAAAAACAATCTCGGAATCAGAATGATAACTAAAAGCATCCCAGAGTTATTAATGTTTAAAGCAACAGTGGTCAGATGTTCAAAAAATGGCCGGGTCCTAAGGTGTAAAATGGCTGGGTCCTTAAAGGGGTTCTCCGCCCCTGGCATCTCATCCCCTATCCAAAGGATAGGGGATAAGATGTTAGATCGCCGCGGTTCCGCTGCTGGGGACCACGGGGATCGCCGCTGCGGCACCCCACCATCATTATTGCACAGAGCGAGTTCGCTCTGTGCGTAATGATGGGCGATACAGGGGCCGGAGCAGCGTGACATCATGGCTCTGCCCCTCATGACATCACGGCCTGTCCCCTTAATGCAAGTCTATGGCAGGGGGCGTGACGACCGCCACGCCCCCTTCCCATAGACTTGTATTGACGGGGCGGGCCGTAACGTCACGAGGGGCGGAGCCGTGACGTAACAATGCTCCGGCCCCTGTATTGCCTGTCATTACGTGCAGAGCGAACTCTCTCTGCGCAGTAATGATAGTGGGGTGCTGCAGCGGAGATCCCGGGGCTCCCCAGCAGCAGGACCCCGGCGATCTGACATCTTATCCCCTATCCTTTGGATATGGGATAAGAAGTCTAGGGGCGGAGTACCCCTTTAAGGGGTTAAGGGTAAGCTGAGGACCTTCCTCATCTTACCCTAAATTAATAAAACCTTTGATTTTAACCACGATGTCCGCGGTTTATCCCTGAAACCAGTGAGGCTGGTTAGAAAACCGGTTCTATATTCATCTGGACATCCCAGCGCCTCCTTAAATCCACAAGATGTCATCCACTCAATTATGGACATTTATCAATGGGTTTAGTCAGGTTTTCTTTACTATAATTGTCGCAAAATTGTCCCAACTGCGACTACACGATTTTTCGTGCGACATTTTGACTGGAAAGCGAGAAAAGCATGTTTTCCTAAAATGTACTATGTAGTAATAATTTTAAAATGGACTACGGGTAGTCAGGTATTTATTAACTGCGACAGTCGCAACTGCGCAAAAAAAAGTCGCAACAGCGTTAAAAATTGACTAAATTTACTCCAGCTCAAACATGGAGCAGAAAAAGCTACTACCAAAGTAAAAAAGGAAAAATTGCTTACGTGAAAGAAAATTATGAACAGGCTGAAACCAGTTGATAAATACGTCGCACATAAGCAAAAAAAAAGTAAGGAAAAAATTACTAAAAAAAAGAATACATAAGCAAACATTGATAAATGTCCCTCACTATGTTCAACCTGGAGGCCTCTACATAGCTAATTTCAAAACTGGTCACTAAACGACCACAGGTAAGTTCAGCAAAGTGCGGTAGTGGAGTGGTTTAGTGACCACTTTTGAAATTAGCCATGTAGGGGCATCCAGGTGGAATAAATTGAGTGGATGAAATCTTGTGGATTTTGGCATAGTCTGGTACATCATACAGTTATTACTGGACCATTAGTGTGCATCATACACTCATCAAGATTGGCCTACTGCATCTGAATCACTATATTTTTGTGTTTATCCTACGATTGTAATAGTGTTTGATGAATCTAGGGATACTCTCAGTGTGCCCCATTATACCACATTGTACGTCTTCCATTTTTATAATTACTTTCTGCTATCTTGACTAATCCTTCGTGCCATCTAACATCTCTTATGTATGTCATCTACACATAGCTTTCCTATGTGGCTACTACATCAATTTCCATTTTCTGTTGAAAGTGCTACCTTCTCATTACCACTGTGTATTTCTGTGCTATCTATGTAATGCTATTGTAAATCTCTGTGTCTGTATCACCATTGTTACTTTCTGGGGTTAACCTCCTTATTTCCTGATGAACCCATTATATTTACTGGGTAAAACTTGTTAGATAAGGGAGTTTTAGCTATCTCTGTTTACTATTATCGTTGTCATTTCTGGAACCTTACATTATCCTTAAAGATAAGCGAATGTTTGAAAAACTCGATTCGGATGAATCGCCAAATTTTCCCAAAAAATTTGGTTCAGTCCAAATTTATTCATGCCAAATTGCTATTAAATTGGCTATTTCTAGGTTACAGAGAGCCTCAATATGGGTGTAGAACACTTTGTCTTGTCGTAACACTAATAGGGAGTGTGCTCTGTTAGTGAAATAATACTGTTATTCAGTATGACATGCAGATTACAGGCGTCGCTATTAGAATCACTGTCGCAGAGCGGCACAATGACAGAGCCTGGAGGTGGCGGAAGCATGAGGAGAACATATGGTGGCAGAATGAGACAGCCTGGAGCCATTTTTTTTTTTTTTATTTAACAAAAGGAAAGGTGTGCAAAAAACACAAAAAAATGTGCCACCTACACCACCAAGTATTGATGTGATGCAAAGACCTCTAAAAGGTGGAAGGAAACAACATATGGTCCATTGTAAGTAATGGGGGTAAAAACTTCCCCTGTAAGGCCTTACTCTAGCACTATTAATTCCCTTCTTGGCTAATGTTACTAGCCCTAAAAATGGCAGCCCCACACAGCAACCTCTCCCTATTTCCACCTACAAACACTGCCATTTCCTAGAGTTTTTAGTTAGAAATAGGGAGAGGTTCATGTGTGGGGCCGCCCTTTTTAGGACGACTAACCCTTGCCTCCAAAAGGTGGAAGAGAACAACGTATTGTGGGGGTAAAAACTTCCCCTGTAAGGCCCTACTCTTGCACTATTAATTCCCTTCTTGCCAAGTGTATCCCTGGGAAATGGCAGTGTTTTTAGGTGGAAATAGGGAGAGGTTCCTGTGTGGGGCCACCCCATTTAGGGTGTGTAAAGCTTGCCAAAAGGGAATTAATAATGTGAGAGAGGAGCCTTACAGGGGAAGTTTTTACCTCCACCTGTTACAATGGACCATACGTTGTTCCCTTCCACCTTTTAGAGGTCTTTGCCTCACATCAATACTTGGTGGTGTAGGTGCACATGGTGTTTTTTTGCACACCTTTCCTTTTCTTAGAACAAAAAAAAAAATTGTGCTCCTTATAATTTATCCTAAGAAAAACTAAGTTTTAGCTAATGCATATCCTCAATACTTACTTGTGGTCTGATGCGGAGGAATTTCTGTAACTGGGGAGCAGCACCTTAACCCCTTCCCGCTATTTGACGTATGCATAAGTCCAAGCATCCGACACGTTCGCGCAATTGGACGTATGCATATGTCAGGGGTGTGGAAATTTTATAAAAAACTACTTGTCCACGGGACTAAAATGGAGCAAAATCTACTTGTCCCTCATGACGATCCACTTGTCCGGGCCAATTCTCGCTTTTACGCTGTAATTTTTTCCTCCTCGCCCTATAATAGCCATAACTACCTACTATAAGGATACCTTTTAATTTTTCAATAACATATTCTCTGAACCAAAAAAAATATAAATTTGGCGGAGACAAATTTGCGAGCTAAGTGCCTCACTATTTCATAGTTTCACATTTGCATCTATTAAACCATAGCTGTATAGCTCTCCATGTTTTAACTGCATATTCATGTTGCACCTATATCTTTGTGCTGGCAGTGTGCTGCTGCATTCTTCTGTTGCTATATATATATATATATATATATATATATATATATATATATATAGGGAAGTGAAATTGAAATAGTAAAAGATAATTTTGCAGATTTGGTGGTTTTTTTTTCTGCGCCATTTACCTTGTGGTCAGATAACATGTTAGTTTTATACTTTACAGCAATACCAGATTTGTATCGTTTACGTCATGTTTTACTAATTCTGAACTTTTTCCAATTTTTTTAATTGCCATTTTTCAATCCCCATAGCTTTATTTTTTTCCGCATACCAGGCTGTATGAGGGCTCATTTTTTGCGCCATAATCTGTTTTTTGTATTGGTACCATTTTGGTATTGATCTGACTTTTTAATCGCTTTTTAACTTTTTTTTCTGGGATATTATAAAAATTGCAAATCTGTGGTTTGGTATTTTTTTTACATTTACCGTACGGGATACATAATGTTATATTTTAATAGGTTGTACAATTACGCACGAAGCGATACTAAATATGTTTATTTTTACTATGTTTACGTGTTTTTATATAGGAAAAGGGGGTGATTTGAACTTTTAACATGGAAGGGGTTAATGCAGCGGTCTTCAAACTGTGGCCCTCCGGATGTTGCAAAACTACAACTCCCAGCATGCCCGGACAGCCAACGGCTGTCCTGGCATGCTGGGAATTGTAGTATTGTAGCATCTGGAGGGGCACAGTTTGAAGACCACTATGTTAATGTGTGTCTTTCAAACTTTTATTAAAACTTTTTTTTTTTTTTTTTTTACACTTTATTACACTTATAGGAGGAATCATTAGATTCCTCAGACAGATGAATAGAGTTCTATTGAACTCTATTAATCTGTGTGCTCTGTGATCCATTGATAGAGCCTGGTCCAGCCAGGCTCTATCAATGACAGAGCGGGACAGCAGGGAACAGAGGTAAGTCCTCCGGCTACCTCCATAGTGGATCGCCTCCCTGCGATCGCGCTGCCGGGGGGGGGAGCGATCCACCCCACTAGCCCACCAGGGAGCATTCACATGTCCCTTTAGACGCCGCTATGACAGCGGCGATCTAAAGGGTTAATAACCAGCCGCGGCGATCGCCGCATGCTGGCTATTAGCGGCGGCCCCCGGCTACTGAGAACAGCCGGGTGCTGCAGAGTATGGAGTGGGCAGGAATCCCGAGCCCGCTCCATACTCCCCTGTGAGTGCCGCAAGCATCTCCCCGTGCAGACGTGCCTCCTCCCCTCAGCTCTCCGAAGCTACAGCTGGGGGGAGTGAAGGCAGAGGACGCAGGTCTGCACGGGGAGAAATAAGCCACGCCCCCTCATCTCCCCCCGGACGTCTGCAGAGCAGGGGAGAGTAGACAAATACTGTACACAGCTTCTCATCTCCCCTGCTCTGCTTCGGAGGACACAGGCTGCAGAGTATGGAGCAGGCAGGAGTCGGGAGCCCGCTCCATACAGACTGCAAATCGCCGCCGCACTTGTCAGGTCCGGCCCTGCTTGCCCGAAGCCGTGCTAAGGGCCGAACAAATTCACCTGCCCGGCACCCAAAACTGCTAGTCCCGGGCGTCAGGCAATAGGAATTCCACATCCCTGATATGTCATTGCGATCTCCTGAACTGCTGCGGGCAGCGCAGGAGATCGGCGACTGGACCCGGCTGTTAATCCGATCACGCCAGTCCCTGGAGCATTAACCCTGTAGATACCGTGATCAATCCTGATCACGGCATCTATGGTGTTGACATGGGGAGCGCTCTCCCCCTGTTCTCCAACGGCGGTGCCGCGATACAATCACGGGTCGCCGTTGGTGGCTATGGCAGCAAGAGGTCAGATCATGACCTCCTGTATGCCTTCTACGAAAGCCTGTGAGATCCAGCCAGAGACTGGATCGCACAGGCTGTACAGTGTGCAGCTCATCAGGTCATATTGTGCTGCAGTACAAATGTATTGCAGCATAGTATAATCTGTAAAAAGTGTAAAAAATTCAATGAAAAGTTCTTCAATAAAATTATGAAGTGTAAAAAAATAAATAAATACCCCTTTCCCAATAAAAGCCCTGTATTATCACCAAAAAAGATCAAGAACACAAATAATATACATAATAGGTATTGCCACGTCTGTAATGATGTGTACTGTAAAACAAAAACTTAAATTATCCCGCACGGTGAATGACACAAAAAAAACATTTAAAAAAGCGCAAAATTCGCCAATTTTGGTACAAATAGCAGAATGAAAAAGATCAAAAGGTAGCACATAACACAAAAATGATACCAATAAAATGGGTATCGCCATAATCGTACCGACCCACAGAATAAATATAACATCACTTTTACAGCACAGTGTTCACCATAATAAAAAAAAAATTTAAACGCCAGAAATTTTCCAGTTTTTCACAATATTTTGAAGTTTTTCACAAAAAATGCATGTGTCAACAAAATTGCGCCACTTATATAAAGTACAATATGTCACAAAAAAACTATCTCAGAATCGCTCTGCTCAGAAAAAGCGTTTTAAAGTTATTACCATTTAAAGAGATACATGTCAAATTAAAAAAAAAAGAGCCTGGTCATTGAGGTAAAAAATGGGTCCGTCCTTAAGGGGTTAAATATGTTTTTTGCACTATCCATATTTGTGAAGTTAAGAAAAGAATGAACATTAAATCTTATTTCATAATTGCCCAGTGAGGTCTGCTGCTGCCCAGCATACCGCTACAGGTGCCCTTGACAGATAGTGCCCTGTCAATCAAGCACCCCTCACTCTCAAAGACACGAGGACGATGGGGCTATATATACCTGCCGCAGAGCAGAGGTCCACATGTCTCATACAGCTGCCAATACCTGCACGCTGCTGTAGAAGATCAGTGCCGGCAACATACAACCTATACAGACCGTGACATCGGAGTTGCACAGTCAACTCCAGGAGCTGCAGGATCACACGATCCATACTCCCGTCTCCCGTGATCGGTGGGATAGGTGAGAGGTGCACAGCACCGCCGCACTATAACTGTGACATTATATTTCTAACGTGCCGAATATTACTATCTATTGCGGGAGCAAGCACAATATTAAATTCCCTGCCGGAATAAGCGCTATTTGATCATTATCTTGCGAGAACAATAGAATGTACAATCAACTGAATGTACCATCAACAAGTAACACAATGCCCTACTAACTTCAACTATTGGATTATCATTTTTTTTTCTTTTTAGCACATGATTTCAGCAGCAGTTCCCACGGCACTATATTATTATCTACTTATTTTACACCATTATTTCATGTTTTAATTGTTATTTATATATATAACTAGAGGTCAACCACAAGGGCCCTGTGGCTTTTCAGATGGCTATATATTGTATGTATCTTTTATTTATAGGTTCATATTGTTATTTTTAATAAATACATCATTGAGATTTTATATCCATTTAACTTTGAGCACCGTCATTCTTTTCTTAATTGTACATTATTTATTTAACACCTTGGGTATAGGTGTTTAGACGGGTCTGCTCGGTTTTAGGTATTATAGGCTAGGTGAGCGCCTTCCATTTCCTTTGCATATTTGTGCAAAATATATAATTTGTGTGGCACCATGGTCAATCTACTCTGATGCATCGGGCATTGGTGGGTGGAAATCCTGGCTGATCCATGCCTGATTCATCTTCACAAAGGTCAGTCTCTCCAAATTTTTCGTGGACAGATAAGTTCTCCTTGGGGTTACTATGGCCCCCGCCCCACTAAACACCCGCTCTGATGGCACACTACTGGCTGGGTAGAACAGCTTTTCCAGGGCAAACTCTGCTAGTTCCGCCACAAATAAAGTTTGGCTGCCCAGCAGTCTAGCGGATCTTCAAAGTGTGGTGGCAGGGTCATGTCAAGGTATGCCACCACCTGCTGGTTCAGGTCCTGCTCCAGATCTACCTGCTGCTGATGAGTTGCTTCACTATGCGGGTGAAGAAAGCTACTGATCAGCGACTGTAGACTCAGGCTGCTGATGGAGGTCCTGCCATCCCACCCCTCCCCAGCAGCCATGGCAGTGGAAGTTGAGCGCAGAGGGCCCCCCCCGAATCAGACCTGTGAGAGGATGGACAATGGCACAGATGACATCGGCCAACTGACTACGTAGGACGTCTCTGTAGTAGGTCAGTTTGTCCTCCCTCTCAGTGGGTGTAAAAAAGGCCCCCATTTTTTGGTGGTAATGAGGGTCCAATAAGGTGGAAAGCCAGAAGTCATCCCGCTGATGAATGGTGACAATTTGGCAGTCATTACGCAAGCAAGTGAGCATGCATCATGCCATTTATGCAAGTGACTCAGAGGGACTCCCTGCCTCCATCTCCACTGCATACTGCCGTGGTGTGTCTGGGTCCTCTGTCTCTCCTTCCTCATCACCCTCTACCTCCTCTGACTGCTCCTGCTCCTCCTCTCCTGTCAGATGACTAGAAAAACCACCCATTTCGCAAAACCTAAACTGTGCTCCACTGTCCCCCTCCTCCTCCTCTCCTGCTCCCACAGGGATCATATGGCCCTTAGATATAGGCACCACGTCTGCAGTGCCCTTACCTGCCATTTTTTCCAACACATGTTGTAGGAAATGAAGCAGTGGAATGACGTTGTTCATCCTGTAATCCTGGTGATTGACTAATAATGTGACTTCCTCAAATGGCCTGAGCAAACGGCAGGTGTCAGGTTTGAGCTGCCACTAGTTGACATTGAAGTAACACAGAGTAGTCCCGCTATTCACTTGGATCAACAACAAATTGGTGCTGGCTTTTCTCTGTTCGTATAGTCGGTCCAACATATGGATGGTGGAATTCTAATGTGTGGAAACATTGCAAATCAGACTTTGTTGGGGGATGCCGTTCTGATGCTGCACGGTGTACGAGTGGCTGAATTCCTTCCCATTGTTAGTATGTCTTGCAGATGGGGGGAACACTTCAGGAACAACTTGACAACCAGATTGAACATTTGTGCCTGCAGGGCGTATGGCTCAGGCTTCCTTGTCGCAGCACAGACAAAATGTTCTTCCCGTTGTCATGGTTCCCATTTCCAATTTTCGTGGAGTAAGCCATGATTGGATTTCTTGATGGATGACTTTTAGCAGTTCCTCCTCTGTGTGACTCCTTTCGCCAAGGCAAACCATGGGAAGAACAGCGTGACACCTCTGTGCCCTGCACACATGGTATGCTGGAGGGGCACTGAGACTTGTCTGTGCAGTGGAGACTGAGGAGACGGAGTCGCACACTATCACAGGACAAACTGCCTGAGATCGGGGAGGCGGAAGCGGTGTGACCTGTCCAAGTTGCTGTTTTGGCTGTGCAGGAACCACATTTACCCAGTGAGCCATAAAGGACATGTATTGTCCATGTCTGTAGTTACAGCTCCACACGTTCGCACTGCTGTGCACATTTTATTACACACCGACAGGCTCAAGGACTGGCCCACCATCTGTTTCACAAAATTGTGCAGGACTGGTACTGCATTTTTTTGCAAAGAAATGACGGCTTAGGACTCTCCACCTCTGCTCGTCACAAGCCATCAGTTCTCTGAAAGGTGCAGAGTCCACCACTTGAAAAGGGAGGGACTGCAGCACCAGCATCTTGGACAGGAGCACATTCAGCTTCTGCACCTTTGGATGAGTGGGCGCATACTGTTGTCTCTTGGACATAGTTTCGCTGATGGATTGCTGGCAGAATGACTGACTCGAAGTAGGAGGAGCTGGAGCATATGGAGCAACAGAAGATGTGTATGACAGACAGCTCCCTTTGGAGTGGGTGGAGCCTTGGCTTGGTGAAACAGGGAGCGGCATGCCACTGGGTGATGCAGCAGGTTGGGCCACCGCATCGGAGCCCCTGTTCTCCCAGGCTGCTTTATCGTGATGCTGCATATGTTGACACAGGGCTGTGGTGCCAACATGGGGACCCTGGCCACGCTTCACCTTCTGCCGACACATCTTGCATGTGGCCATGTGAACCTCCTCCGGATGCTTGATGAAAAACTGCCACACCGCCCTCGCCAACAGTCCACACTGATTGACTGCTACTGCTGCCGACTCCTGGAACCCCTGTTACACTACCTCCCAGAAAGGTAGGCTGCTGCAATGTAGGAGGTCTACCCCGGGCACATTTGGCTCCAGACTTTTCACCTCTGCCACAACCATGCTACCACCTTGCTGGCTCAGCGTCTGCCTCACGGGCAACCTGCAACCCTCTTCTCCTGATGATGATGAAGCCCCTTCTGCACCCAGCTCCCAAGTGCGATCGGCTTCATCATCATCGAGTTGTGTCTGCACATCACTGATGTCCTCCTCAGGTTCCTCAACAGTCTCTGCTTCAGGAGCCTGAACGCTGGCAACACTACCTCTCAGGCCACTTTCCTCATCACTACTTGCCCGCTTAGCGGAGGAAGCGGCAGATGTCTCCTCCACTTCTTGGCTGCTGACTGTCCTCTAGTAGATCGTCCTCACTAAATAGTGAAGCTGAACCCACAGCATACGATATTTCTGTGGGGAAGGGAACAGCATAGGACAGAGGAAATGGGAGGACAGGGACTAGTCCCAGGCCATGCCACCTGAGGGTTGTGTCTGAGGAACCCACCGACTGTTGACTGAGGGTGTCGGATGTCACTTGTGATGAGGTGGATGACTGAGTTAACCAATCGATGATGGCAGATGGGTTGCTAGTTGAGACACTGCCGCTAGCTCATACCTGGATCTCAGGCATCTCGCTGCGACTTCTGCTGCCACTTGCCCCTAGTCTGCTGCGACCTCTGCCTGCAGAGGCTTCTGTGCACGTCCCGGCACTTCTCTGCCTGACATAGTTATACATCAGCTGAATGCGTATGTTACACTTATGAGAGGAGGACTATACGCTCCACTACCTTTTAAAACTGTATTATACTACAGAAAAAAAGTGTGTAGCTTTCGCTGGCCTACATAGGTGTACGTACAATTTACACTTATGAAAGGTGGACAATATGCTCCACTACAAACTGTATAAGGCTAAAAAAAACAAGTGTGTAGATTTGGCTAGCTTTTCACAGTACCTAGGCCCAAATTAGTTTAACAGGAAAATACATAAAGAACACCACGTAGGTGTACGTACAGTTTAAACTTATGAGAGGTGGACAATACGCTCCACTACAAACTATAAGGCTACAGAAACAAGTGGGTAGCTTTGGCTGGCCTTTCACAGTAACTAGGCCCAAATTAGTTTTTCAGGAAAAAAAAAACGTACACCACATAGATGTACGTAGAGTTTACACTTATAAGAGCTGGACAATATGCACCGCTTAACCCCTTAAGGACCACAGGTTTTTCCGTTTTTGCACTTTCGTTTTTTCCTCCTAACCTTTTAACCCCTTAAGGACTCAGGGTTTTTCCGTTTTTGCACTTTCGTTTTTTCCTCCTTACCTTTAAAAAATCATAACCCTTTCAATTTTCCACCTAAAAATCCATATTATGGCTTATTTTTTGTGTCGCCAATTCTACTTTGCAGTGACGTTAGTCATTTTACCCAAAAATGCACGGCGAAACAGAAAAAAAAATCATTGTGCGACAAAATCGGAAAAAAAACGCCATTTTGTAACTTTTGGGGGCTTCCGTTTCTACGCAGTGCATATTTCGGTAAAAATTACACCTTATCATTATTCTGTAGGTCCATACGTTTAAAATGATACCCTACTTATATAGGTTTGATTTTGTCGCACTTCTGGAAAAAATCATAACTACATGCAGGAAAATGTATACGTTTAAAAATGTCATCTTCTGACCCCTATAACTTTTTTATTTTTCCACGTAAAGGGCGGTATGAGGACTCATTTTTTGCGCCGTGATCTGAAGTTTTTATCGGTATGATTTTTGTTTTGATCGGACTTTTTGATCACTTTTTATAAATTTTTTTAATGGTATAAAAAGTGACCAAAATACGCTTTTTTGGACTTTGGGATTTTTTTGCGCGTACGCCATTGACCGTGCGGTTTAATTAATGATATATTTTTATAGTTCGGACATTTACGCACGCGGCGATACCACATATGTTTATTTATTTATTTTTTTTACACTGTTTTATTTTTTTTATGGGAAAAGGGGGGTGATTCAAACTTTTATTAGGGAAGGGGTTAAATGACCTTTATTAACACTTTTTTTTTACATTTTTTTTGCAGTGTTATAGGTCCCATAGGGACCTATAACACTGCACACACTGATCTCCTATGCTGATCACTGGCGTGTATTAACACGCCTGTGATCAGCATTATCGGCGCTTGACTGCTCCTGCCTGGATCTAAGGCACGGAGCAGTCATTCGTCGATCGGACACCGAGGAGGCAGGTAAGGGCCCTCCCGGTCTCCGATCAGCTGTTCGGGACGCCGCGATTTCACCGCGGCGGTCCCGAACAGCACGACTGAGCAGCCGGGATACTTTCAGTTTCACTTTAGAAGCGGCGGTCAGCTTTGACCGCCGCTTCTAAAGGGTTAATACCGCACATCGCCGCGATCGGCGATGTGTGGTATTAGCCGCGGGTCCCGGCCGTTGATGAGCGCCGGGACCGAAGCGATATGATGCAGGATCGCGGCGCGATCCCGCTTCATATCGCGGGAGCCGGCGCAGGACGTAAATATACGTCCTGCGTCGTTAAGGGGTTAAAAATCATAACCCTTTCAATTTTGCACCTAAAAATCCATAGGATGGCTTATTTTTTGCGCCACCAATTCTACTTTGCAGTGACATCAGTCATTTTACCCAAAAATGTACGGCGAAACGGAAAAAATAATTGTGCGACGAAATTGAAGAAAAAGACATTTTTTAACTTTTGGGGGCTTCCGTTTCTACGCAGTACATTTTTCAGAAAAAATGACACCTTATCTTTATTCTGTAGGTCTATATGATTAAAATGATACCCTACTTATATCGGTTTGATTTTGTCGTACTTCTGTAAAAAATCATAACTACATGCAGAAAAATGTATACGTTTAAAATTGTCATCTTCTGACCCCTATAACTTATTTTTATTTTTCCACATATGGGGCGGTATGAGGGCTCACTTTTTGCGCCGTGATCTGAAGTATTAAGAGGTACCATTTTTGTATTGATCTGACTTTTTGATCGCTTTTTATTAATTTTTTCATGATATAAAAAGCGACCAAAAATATGTTATTTTGTACTTTGTAATTTTTTGGCGCTTACGCCATAGACCGTGCGGTTTAATTAATGATATATTTTTATAGTTCGGACATTTACGCACGCGGCGATACCACATATGTTTATATATATTTTTATTTACATGGTGTGTTTTTTTATGCGAAAAGGGGGGTGATTTGAACTTTTATTAAGGAAAGGGTTAAATCACATTTATTAACTTCTTTTTTACACTTTTTTTTTGCAATGTTATAGCTCCCATAGGGATCTATAACACAGCACACACTGATTGCCAGCACTGTTCACTGCAAAGCCATAGCTTTGCAATGATCAGAGTTATCGGCGGTCGATTGCTCAAGCCTGAATCTCAGGCTTGTAGCATTCAATCGCCAAGGGGACACGCCGGAGGCAGGTAAGAGGACCTCCGTTCGTGTCCCAGCTGATCAGGACACCGCATTTTCACTGCAGTAGTCCCGATCAGCCCCGCTGAACAGCCGGGCAGCTTTCACTTTCGTTTTAGACGCGGCATTCAACGTTGAATGCCGCGTCTAAAGGCTTAATAGCGCACCGCGATCGCTGCCACGCGCTATTATCCCCGGGTCCCAGCATCAGATACATGCCGGGATCGACTCGATATGACGCGGGGTCACCGCGTGACCCCGTGTCATATCGTGGGAGCCGGCCAAGCACGTAAATATACGTCCTTGGTCGTTAAGGGGTTAAAACTGTATAAGGCTACAGAAACAAGGTTGTAGCTTTGTCTGGCCTTTCACAGTAACTAATTAGTTTTTCACGAAAAAAAAGGTATGCAACCTACGTACGTACAGGTTACACTAATGAGTGGACAATAAGTTCCGTTACACAACCTGTATTAGACACTGTAATCAGGTGACAATAGCTTTTAGTGCTCTAATTAACTGGCCCCTTTAAGCTTTAGAGTTGCTGTACACCCCACTGCACTGCAGCAGTGGAGTCACTGTGTATTACACCCAAAAGTGTTCTCTCTCTCTCTGTCTCTCTCTCTCTCTCTCTGTCTCTCTCGTGGTGAATCGCTGCTGTAAAGCTGTTTTTCTATGCAATGCACACAATGCTCTCTGAAATAAAACGCTGAAGTGACTGGCCGCAAAATGGCTGCCAATAGGGCTGTGGCAATACTGGGGTAGCTGCTGACAAGGCTGACTGCTGCATATGATTCCGGGTCATCCCGCCATCCTGCCTTCCCAGAGTCCCTTGCCCCATGTCCTCACATGTGGATCCGCCATTTTAGATGCCCTGGAGCCTGGACCGCACTGAATGGAGTTTAATGAAGCAATTCGTTCAATCAAATCGCGGTGATATTCTGATTCATTGCATAGCAAATTTTTCATGAAATTCATAACAAATTCGGATTCGTCAGATTCGATTCGCTCATCCCTAATTATCATATATTTATTGCATATACCCTGCACCCTCTTTCACATTTTAGCTTAGGGTGGGACAGCTGGGTCATTTTTGTATTGTTAGGTTAGGGATTAGCACCTGTACCCCGTCATCATCCCTACCTGGCATTTATTGTGTTCCTTATAGAGTAAAACAAACTGTCACACACTGTTTTGTAACAAATGATTTTGTCAGTCTCTGAGTACAGGGGTGTGGAAATGAAAAAAAATAAATACTTGTCCAAAAGACTAAAGCGGAACACAATCTACTTGTCCCTCAAGAAAATCCACTTGTCCTGGTAGATAAAATAATTTCGACCAAAATAGTACGATTCACCCCACTAGACCACCAGGGATGGTTATAAGATCCTGTAGACACTGCTGTCAACTTTGACAGCGGTGATCTAATGGTTTAATAGCGGCCACGGCGATCGCAGCATGCCGGGCTATTAGCGGTGGGAGAGCTGTAGCTCCTTGTACATCCGAGGCAAGCCCAGAAAAGTCTAGATGTAACTTTTTGATCACCATAAAAAAATTCTCATATGTAGTGACCAAAATGAACAATTCTGGACTATTATTTTACATTTACACCGTTCACCATACGGTTTAATTAACATTATATTTTAATAGCCTGGACATTTCCACATGCAGCGATACCACTTATGTTTATTTTTGTACATTATTTTTATTTAAAGAAAATTGGAAACATTTATTAGGAAAGGGGCTTATTCACATATATACGCACTTTTTAAAATATTTTAATCACTATTTTTCAGTCTCAATAGGGACTTATGTGTTACTGGGGGGTGTTCTGCTTCTCCAGTTTATGTGCTGCATTTTGTGTCAGAAAATGCTGGAAGTTGCATTTAGTTACTAGATAACTACAACACCCAGCATGCCCTGATACAGCCTATGGTTGTGTGGGTGTTGCAGCATGCTGCACTGTATAGTAGTACAGTTAAGGTTATTGTGTAACATGCTGGGAGTTGTAGTTTTGGTTTGTGTCAGCTGCAGAGCCATAGGATGTGTCAGTGAATACTGGGAATTGCAGTTAGTAACTACAACACCCAGCATGCCCTGATACAGCCTATGGCTCTGCAGCTGACCCGAACCAAAACTACAACTTCCAGCATGTTGCACTTTATAGTTCTACAGTTTAGTTTATGGTGCAACATGCTGGAAGTTGTAGTTTTGGTTCGGGCATGTTTGCGGGCATCCGTGGGGCTCTTGGTTGGCGGGTGAGTATGAAGGGGCGGGATTCTGGGGGTGCAATTCAGTGCAGGTGGCCAGAAACCACTAAAAATAAATAAAATTAGATAGCACAACTTGCGGCGGCAGTGCCCCCCCCCTCCCCCACATCATACATTACATACACACATCACAGATACATCATACACATATACACTCACACCATACATATGCACACATCATACATACACCCGCCACTGCCCCCCCACCACAACATATATTACATACACACATCACACCGACATCATACACACATCACACATACACTCACACCATACATATACACACACATCATACATACACCGCTGCCCACCCCACATCATACATCACATACATACACACATCACACATAGACAGACATCATACACACATTATCCATTACATACACATCACACATAGACAGACATCATACACACATTATTCATTACATACACACATCACACATAGACAGAGATCATACACACATTATCCATTACATACACACATCACACACACAGACATCATACACACATCACACATAGACAGACATCATACACACATTATACATTACACACACATATCACAAATAGACAGACATCATACACACATCATACATTACACACACATCACACATAGACAGACATCATACACACATTATCCATTACATACACATCACACATAGACAGACATCATACACACATCATACATTACATACACATCACACATAAACAGACATCATACACACATCATACATTACACACACATCACACATAGACAGACATCATACACACATTATCCATTACATACACATCACACATAGACAGACATCATACACACATTATACATTACATACACATCACACACAGACATCATACACACATTATACATTAAATACACATCACACACAGACATTATACACACATCATACATTACATACACATCACACATAGACAGACATCATACACACATTATACATTACATACACATCACACATAGACAGACATCATACACACATCACACATTATACATTACATACACATCACACATAGACAGACATTATACACACATTATACATTACATACACATCACACACAGCCATCATACACACATTATACATTACATACACATCACACACAGACATTATACACACATCACACATACACTCACACCCTACATATACAACCACCCTTCCTGTCGCCGCCGCCTGCATTCTCTGCCTCCTCACCTGAGCCGGCCATGAGTGGACATCAGATCTGTAGTCCCGGCCGGTGTGAGGTTACATGGGTTTGAAAATATCACCTCACACCGGACGTCCTCTCCTCTCTCCCCTCCCCCGCTCTGTGTTTTCCCCGTGCAAACATGCAACCTCCCCGTGGTGGATTAGGTCCTGTGAAGAAAGAGCAGGGGGAGGGATAGAACTGTGTGCGGGGGAGGGGAGAAGCTGTGTGACGAGCTGTGGACATCCTTTCTCTCCCCCTGTCTTCTTGTGTTATGTGCAGCTGCGTCCTCCATCCTCCGGGAGGATTAGATAAGGGGGCGTGGCTCAATTATGTAATGCGAAAGTGCGACCTCGGGCTCTGCGGTCAGCTGGGGGGCCACCGCCGCCCCCCTCCATACACTCTGAGCGCCGGTGTGAGGTGTAGACTTGCATCCGCTCCTGCGCCTCACAACGGCAGTAAAGAAAAATAAGGGGGAAGTCGGTCTGTCCCTGCTAGCCCGATACAGGGCTAAATCTATAAACAATTCACCTGCCCGGCGTCGGGCGATAGAAAGTTATGTTTTCAGTAGGCCTCATTGGTATCAAGTAGGCCTCATTGGTATTTTTCTCCTGTTGTGATTTTGTTTACCAAGGGCAACAATATTTGAGGGGCTCTGGATACCCTATATTACTATCCAGTTTCAGTGTCTATACAGGCTATGGTCGCAAGGAGTATTGTAGCCGTATTTTAGTTTATAAAAGTGCGTCCACAAAATCGCAAAAAGTATTGGGTATGTATTTTTAATATTTATGTGCTCTATGTAAGTGTATAGGAAAGTAGTTGTCTGTACTCTGTCGCCCAATTTCCCTTTCTTTCTGTCGCAGTTTTTTTTTTCTGTCGCACAAAATGTATTCTGTGCGACAGAAAAAAGTCTCTGCAAATTCTGACTACATTAGGGTCTGTTCCATGTTGGGGGTAGTAGTACAGGGGCTGAGGGATTGACCACACCTGGTCGCTGGGGGGCTATATATGTGGCCCCTCCAGCGTTTCTATATATATTTCCCCCTGCTGCGCTATATCAAACTTAGTGGCCACTGCGCTTGAATAAATGTACTGCCCCCCCCAGCGCTATTATATATCTATACTGACCCCCACTGCGCATATACTGACCCCCGCTGCGCATACTTATATATATACTGCCCCCCACCCAAGCTGCGCATATTAATCTTCATCTTCTCCCTCCCCTGGCTGCCAATCAATGAAAACTCTATTAGCGGGGGAGCGGAGGGCTGCTGCCCGCTCTCGCTGCTAAGAGTTTGTCATTCATAGTGGGGAGGCTGCGTTGCTGCTGCCAATAGCTTACTTGTCATTCACAGCGGTGAGCCGGCATGTATATGCTATTGGCAGCAGCAGCGCACCCTCCCTGCACTGCTTTACTTGTCATTCATAGCGGTGAGCCGGCACCTGTATATATAGATGCTGTGAGGGTCAGACATATATCCATATATCTGAACCCTACCGGGCATCTATATATATATACAGGTGCCGGCTCACCGATATGAATGACAAGTAAAGCAGTGCAGGGAGCGGAGGTTCGCGCTGCTGCCAATAGCTTACTTGTCATTCATAGCGGTGAGCCGGCATTTGTATATGTATGCTGTGAGGGTCAGACATATATCCATATGTCTGACCCCCACAGCATGATATGCAGCTGCTGCCCGCTATGAATGACAAACTCTTAGCAGCTAGAGCGGGCAGCAGCCCTCCGCTCCCCCGCTAATAGAATTTTCATTCATTGGCAGCCAGGGGAGGGAGAAGATAAAGATTAATATGCGCAGCTTGGGGGGGGGGGTAGTATATATATAAATATGCGCAGCGGGGGTCAGTATATGCGCAGCGGGGGTCAGTATAGATATATATAGATATAGCGCAGCAGGGGGAAATATATATAGAAACGCTGGAGGGGCCAGATATATACCCCCCCCCCCAGCGATTCTATACATCTTTGCCCACCACAGCGCTTCTTTATTAAAACCCTTCCAGGAGGGCTTCTGGTGGGGAATTTAAAAATGAAAGTTTACAGTACATTGGAGGGGATCGGAACATGCCGCCCGCTCCCCTGCTTAATAACTTTTGATCGGAGCGGGTCTCAGAAGTGAGACCCGGTGCGATCAATCCCTCAGCCCCTGTACTACTACCCCCAACATGGAACAGACCCTGTTCCATGCTGGGGTTAGCAGGATTCACTCCATTTGAGGAATTTACCAACAGCTCAGAGCTGTCGGGTTTCTGTGAAGCAAAGCTCACAGGTTTTCCTGTGAGTTTTCTTAACACTCTGAGGTTTTTTTCTCTTTTTGTCGGGAACAAGCCCCTTTTGTTGTGAAAAACGCCCCTTTTGTCGTTTTTTTCCCCCACTCTGATTGATTTTGATTGTGTCGGGTTGTGCGCCAGATTCTGGCGCAGACAGAATTCTGGCACAAAGCCCAACAAAAAGTGTCGGGATCCTGTTAGTAAATGAGGGCCAATATGTGAAAAGGAAATGTTTATTACAACCGTGTAAATAATGGACATGACACAAATGCAAAAAATTTCAGTCTTTTGTTAGTTTTTACCGTACATTTTGTGTGCACAAACAACCACTTTCCTGTTGACGTACATAGAGCACATTCCAACCTGTTCCAAATTATTATGCAAATTATATTTTTCTCATTTACCTAAATAATTGATGTAAATAACAGTCAGCATAAGGGTATGTTCACACTACGTAATTCCCGTGGAATTCCGTGAGTGGAATGCCGGGAATGGAATTACGTGCTGTGAACATAAACATGGGTCTTCCGCTAGACCTGTTCACACTGTGGAATTCCGCCACTGAAATTGTTCTGCGCAAAGAAAGAACATGTTCATTCTTTGGGCGGAAGTACGCGAACACTGCATAGCCGTCAATGGTGACGGCGCAGTGACGCGCGGTCCTTCCACCGAAGTTTTGCGGCGGCCGCCAGAATGGAAACATCACTCGCGGAATTCTGCGAGCGGAGATTCCGTTCATTATCCGTAGTGTGAAAATACCCTAATTCTCATGTTATCAACTATTAAAGGGTACCTCTCATCAAATAAACTTTTGATATATTTTAGATTAATGAATGTTGAATAACTTTCCAATAGCATGTTAATGAAAAATATGCTTCTTTCTATTGTATTTTTCCCGATCAGTCCTGTCAGCAAGCATTTCTGACTCATGCTGGAGTCCTAAACACTCAGAGCTGCCAGCCTGCTTTGTTCACAGCCAAACAGGCTGTGAACAAAGCAGGCTGGCAGCTCTGAGGTTTCTCCTTTGTGAACAAAGCAGACTGGCAGCTCGTAGTGTTTAGGACTCCAGCATGAGTCTGAAATGCTTGCTTGCAAGAACTGGTAGGGAGACCCCTAGTGGTCATTTCTTCAAAGGGGAAAATTAAATAGAAAGAAGCATATTTTTTAATAACATGCAATTGTAAAGTTATTCTGCATACATTAATCTATAATATATCAAAAGTTTTTTTGATGAGAGGTACCCTTTAAGAGTACAATTCAAATTTTATTGAACAAACCTCCTAATAATAACAGTATTTTTTAACCCCTTAAGGACTGAGCCCTTTTTCCCCTTAAGGACGCAGCCCTTTTTTGCAATTCTGACCACTATTACTTTATGCATTAATAACTCTGGGATGCTTTTACAGATTATTCTGATTCCGCGAGAGTTTTTTCGTGACGTATTCTACTTTAACACAGTGGTAAATTTTCGTCGTTACTTGCATCCTTTCTTGGTGAAAAATCCCCAAATTTCATGTCATGAAAATTTAGCATTTTTCTAACTTTGAAACTCTCTGCTGGAAGGAAAATGGATATTCCAAATAAATTATATATTGGTTCACACATACAATATGTCTACTTTATATTTCCATCATAAAGTTTGACTTTTGGAAGACATCAGAGGGCTTCAAAGTTCAGCAGCAATTTTCCAATTTTTTCCAAAATTTTCTAAATCGGAATTTTTCAGGGACCAGTTGAGTTTTGAAGTGGATTTGAGGGGCCTTCATATTAGAAATACCCCATTATAAAAACTGCACCCCCAAAGTATTCAAAATGACATTCAGATAGTGTGTTAACACTTTAGGTGTTTCATAGGAATAGAAGCAAAATTAAGGAGAAAATTCAAAATCTTCATTTTTTACACTCGCATGTTCTTGTAGACCCAGTTTTTGAAATTTTACAAGGGAGAAAAGGCCTCCCAAAATGTATAAACCAATTTCTCTCGAGTAAGGAAATACCTCATAGGTGGATGTCAAGTGCTCTGTGGGTGCACTAAGAAGGCTCAGAAGGGAAGGAGCAACAATGGGATTTTGGAGAGTGTTTTTCTGAAATACTATTTTGGAAACATAAAAAGGGGTCCAGTGAGCCTTAACACCCTACAGGTGTTTGACGACTGTTCGTTAAATTTGGATGCGTAAATGAACTATTTTTTTTCACTAAAATGCTGGTTTTCCCCAAAATTGTACATTTTTACAAGGGGTTATAGGAGAAAATGCCATCCAAAATTTGTAACCCCATCTCTTCTGAGTATGGAAATACTCTATGTGTGGACGTCAAGTGCACTGCTGGTGCACTACAATGCTCAGAAGAGAAGAAGTCATATTTGGCTTTTGGAAAGCAAATTTTGCTGAAATGGTTTTTGGGGGCATGTTGCATTTAGGAAGCCTCTGTGGTGCCAGAACAGCAAAAAAAAAAAACAACACATGGCATACTATTTTGGAAACTACACCCCTGAAGGAATGTAACAAGTGGTACAATGAGCCTTAACACCCCACAGGTGTTTGACAAATTTCCGCTAAAGTTGGACAGTAAAATAATTTTTTTTATTTTTTCTCACTAAAATGCTGATGTTACCCCAAAATTTTCATTTTCACAAGGGGTAATTTGAGAAAAAGCCTCCCAAAATGCGTAACCCCATTTCTTCTGAGTATGGAAATACCCCATATGTGGA
Organism: Hyla sarda; assembly: GCF_029499605.1. Lineage (NCBI taxonomy): Eukaryota > Metazoa > Chordata > Amphibia > Anura > Hylidae > Hyla > Hyla sarda. The sequence continues at coordinate 119,357,107 of NC_079193.1, read as the reverse complement.
TGTAAATTGCTCTGCAGGCGAACTACAATGCTCAGAAGAGAAGGAGTGCCATTGAGCGTTTGGTGAGAGAATTTGATTGGAATATAAGTCGGGGGCCATGTGCATTTACAAAGCCCCTTTGGTGCCAGAACAGTGGACCCCCCCCACATGTGACCCCATTTTGGAAATGATACCACTTACAGAAATTAATAAGGGGTGCAGTGAACATTTACACCCCACTCGTGTTTGACAGATCTTTGGAACAGTGGGCGGTGCAAATGAAACATTTTATTTTTCATTTTCACGGACCACTGTTCCAAAAATCTGTCAGACACCTGTGGGGCATAAATGCTCACTGTACACCTAATTACATAACGTGAGGGATGTAGTTTCCAAAATTGGGTCACATGTTGGGGGGCTCCACTGTTCTGGCACTATGGGGGCTTTGTAAACACACATGGCTTTCAATTTCGGACACATTCTCTCTCCAAAATTCCAATGTCGCTCCTTCTCTTCTGAGCATTGTAGTGCACTTGCAGAGCACTTTACATCCACATATGGGGTATCTTCTCACGCAGAAGAAATGGGGTTACAAATTTTGGGGGGCTTTTTTCCTATTTTCCCTTGTGAAAATGAAAAATGTAGGGTAACACCAGCATTTTAGTGAAAATTTTTTTTTTTCATTTTTACATCCAACTTTAACTAAAATTTGTCAAACACCTGTGGGGTGTTAAGGCTCACTTTACCCCTTGTTACATTCTGTGAGGGGTGTAGTTTCCAAAATGTGGTCACATCTGGGTATTTATTGTTTTGCGTTTGTCAGAACCACTGTAAAATCAGCCACCCCTGTGCAAATCACCAATTTAGACCTCAAATGTACATAGTGCGCTCTCACTCCTGAGCCTTGTTGTGCGTCCGCAGAACATTTTAAGCCCACATATGGGGTATTTCCGTCTTCAGGAGAAATTGCATTACAAATTTTAGGGGTCTATTTTTCCTTTTACCGCTTGTGAAAATGAAAAGAATGGGGCAACACCAGCATATTTTTGGTTTACACGAACAGGCTGGTGTAGCCCCCAACTTTACCTTTTTATGAGGGGTAAAAGGAGAAAAAACACACCAAAATTTGTAATGCAATTTCTCCTGAGTACGGAGATGCCCTATATGTGGCCCTAAACTGTGTCCTTGAAATACGACAGGGCTCCAAATCGAGAGAGAGCGCCTTGCGCATTTGAGGCCTAAATTGGGGATTTGAATCCGCCACAAAAAATACGCCACAGCAGTGTTTCCCAAACAGGGTGTCTCCAGCTGTTGCAAAACTTCCAGCATGCCTGGACAGTCAGTGTGTCACGACTCGGCTGGTTGGAGGTGGATCCTCTGTGCCAGAGAGGGATTGGCGTGGACCGGTTCTAAGTTGCTACTGGTATTCACCAGAGCCCGCCGCAAAGTGGGATGGTCTTGCAGCGGCGGTAGCAACCAGGTCGTATCCACTGGCAACGGCTCAACCTCTCTGACTGCTGAGATAAGCACGGTACAAGGGAGTAGACAAGAGCAAGGTCGGACGTAGCAGAAGGTCAGGGCAGGCAGCAAGGATCGTAGTCAGGGGCAACGGCAGGAGGTCTGGAACACAGGCTAGGAACACACAAGGAAACGCTTTCACTGGCACAATGGCAACAAGATCCGGCAAGGGAGTGCAGGGGAAGTGATGCATAAGTAGGGAAGTGCGCAGGTGAAGGTACTGATTAAAACCTCATGCGCCAATCAGTGGCGCACCGGCCCTTTAAATCGCAAAGACCGGCGCGCGCGCGCCCTAAGGAGCGGGGCCGTGCGCGCCGGGACAGCACAGACGGGGAACGGGTCTGGTAAGCGAGTCGGGATGCGCATCGCGAGCGGGCGCGTCCCGCATCGCGAATCGCATCCCGGCTGGGAACATTATCGCAGCGCACCTGGTCGGCAGGTCTGACCGGGGCGCTGCGAATAGGAGAACGCTGTGAGCGCTCCGGGGAGGAGCGGGGACCCGGAGCGCTCGGCGTAACAGTACCCCCCCCCCCTTTGGGTCTCCCCCTCTTTTTGGAACCTGAGAATTTGAGGACAAGATTCTTGTCCAGGATGTTGTCCTTAGGTTCCCATGATCTCTCCTCTGGGCCGCAATTCTCCCAATCAACCCAAAATTTTTTTTTACCTCTGACCGTCTTGGATGCCAGAATTTCTTTCACCGAAAAAACGTCAGAGGACCCGGAAACTGGAGTGGGAGAAACAACTTTGGGAGAGAAGCGGTTAAGGATGAGTGGTTTAAGGAGAGAGACATGGAAAGCATTGGGAATATGGAGAGAAGGAGGAAGAAGGAGTTTGTAAGAGACAGGGTTGATTTGGCACTTGATTTTGAAAGGACCAAGATAACGTGGTCCCAGTTTATAACGTGGGACACGAAAGCGAACATACTTGGCGGAGAGCCATACTTTGTCTCCGGGAGAAAAAATGGGGGGAATTCTTCTTTTCCTATCGGCATGTTTTTTTCATCCGGGATGAAGCCTGTAAGAGAGAATTTTGAGTCTCTTTCCATATGGTGGAGAAGTCCCGAGTCACCTCATCAACAGCGGGCAAACCAAAGGGCATGGGAGTGGGAAGGGGGGGAAGAGGGTGACGGCCGTACACCACGAAGAATGGGGATTTAGCGGAAGATTCAGAGACTCTGAAATTGTACGAGAATTCGGCCCATGGTAGAAGATCTGCCCAGTCATCCTGGCGGGAGGAAACAAAATGTCGCAAATAGTCACCCAGAACCTGATTAATTCTTTCTACTTGCCCATTGGATTGGGGATGATAAGAAGACGAGAAGTTTAATTTGATTTTGAGCTGATTACAGAGGGCCCTCCAGAATTTAGACACAAATTGAACGCCTCTATCCGAGACGATATGCGTGGGCAGCCCGTGAAGGCGAAAAATGTGTATAAAAAATTGTTTCGCCAACTGAGGCGCAGAAGGAAGACCTGGAAGGGGGATAAAATGTGCCATCTTGGAGAATCGATCAACGACCACCCAAATAACTGTGTTGCCATGGGATAAAGGTAAGTCAGTAATAAAGTCCATACCAATCTGAGACCATGGTCATTCAGGAACAGGCAGAGGATGGAGGAGACCAGCAGGCTTCTGGCGAGGGGTCTTGTCCCGGGCACAGACTGTACAAGCCTGCACGAAATCAACAACATCAGCTTCCACAGTAGGCCACCAATAAAATCGAGAGATGAGCTGGATGAATTTTTTTATGCCAGCATGGCCTGCGAGGTGTGAGGAGTGTCCCCACTTGAGAATCCTGAGGCGCTGGCATGGAGAGACGAAGATCTTCCCTGGAGGAGTTTGTCTGATGGAAGCTGGAGAAGTGGAGATCAGACAGTCCGGAGGAATAATGTGTTGCGGGGAAGCTTCCACTTCAGAGGCATCCGATGAACGAGAGAGGGCATCAGCCCTAATGTTCTTGTCAGCAGGGCGAAAATGAATTTCAAAGTTAAAACGGGCAAAGAACAACGACCACCTAGCCTGGCGAGGGTTCAGCCGTTGGGCAGACTGAAGATAAGAGAGATTCTTGTGATCAGTGTATATAATAACTGGATATTTGGATCCCTCCAGCAGGTGCCTCCATTCCTCAAGCGGCAATTTTATGGCCAGTAGTTCTCGATCACCAATGGAGTAGTTTTTCTCCGCCGGAGAGAAGGTCCTAGAAAAGAAACCACAAGTAACAGCATGCCCGGAAGAATTTTTTTGTAGGAGTACTGCTCCAGCTCCCACCGAGGAGGCGTCTACCTCCAGCGAGAAGGGCTTAGATGGATCAGGTCTGGAGAGTACGGGAGCAGAAGAAAAGGCAGTCTTGAGATGATTGAATGCGTCTTCCGCTTGAGGAGGCCAGGACTTAGGGTTGGTGTTTTTCTTGGTTAGGGCCACGATAGGAGCCACAATAGTGGAAAAGTGCAGAATAAATTGTCTGTAATAATTGGCAAACCCCAAAAAATGTTGGATAGCACGGAGTCCGGAGGGGCGTAGCCAATCCAATACGGCTGATAGTTTATCTGGGTCCATTTGTAGTCCCTGGCCAGAGACTAAGTATCCTAGGAAGGGAAGAGATTGACATTCAAAGAGACATTTTTCCATTTTGGCATATAATTGATTGTCCCAAAGTCTCTGAAGAACCATGCGGACATGCTGGCGGTGTTCTTCTAGGTTAGCAGAAAAAATCAGAATATCGTCTAGGTAAACCACAACACAGCTTTATAGAAGATCACGAAAAATTTCATTTACAAAGTCTTGGAAGACGGCAGGGGCGTTGCAAAGCCCAAAGGGCATAACCAGATATTCAAAGTGTCCATCTCTGGTGTTTAAATGTGGTCTTCCACTCGTCCCCCTCCCTGATGCTGATGAGATTATATGCACCTCTTAAGTCCAGCTTGGTAAAGATGTGGGCGCCTCGTAGGCGATCAAAGAGTTCCGAGATAAGAGGTAGGGGATAGCGTTTTTTTACAGTGATTTTATTAAGTCCGCGTTAATCAATGCAAGGGCGTAAGGAGCAGTCTTTTTTGGAAACGAAAAAAATCCAGCTCCGGCAAGGGAGGAAGACTTGCGGATAATCCCCTTTTTTAAATTCTCTTGGATGTACTCCGACATGGCTTGTGTTTCCGGAGCAGACAGAGGATAGATTCTGCCCCGGGGTGGAGTAGTACCAGGAAGGAGGTCAATAGGACAGTCATAAGGCCTGTGAGGAGGCAAAGTCTCTGCTTGTTTTTTGCAAAAAACATCAGCATAATCCAGATAGGCTTTGGGGAGACCAGATATCGGAGGAACCACAGGGTCTTGACTGACAGTACAGGGAGCAGGCTTAAGACAGTCCTTGTGGCAAGAAGTACCCCAGTTCTTGATTTCCCCGGTGGTCCAATCGAGGGTTGGGGAATGGCGTTGAAGCCACGGTAATCCAAGAAGAATTTCCGAAGTGCAGTTAGAGAGGACCAGAAATTCTATTTTTTCGTGATGGGGTCCGATGCACATTAAGAGGGGTTCCGTGCGGTAACGCACAGTACAGTCCAATCTTTCATTAATAACAGAGGCGATGTAGAGGGGTCTGGCGAGACTGGTCACCGGGATGTTGAACCTGTTGATGAAAGAGGCCAAAATAAAATTTCCTGCAGATCCGGAATCCAAGAAGGCCATAGCTGAGAAGGTAGAAGAAGAAATCCGCACAGGCACAGTAAGACGTGGAGAAGCAGAGTTCACATCAAGAGCTGTCTCACCTTTGTGCGAAGTGGGCGTGCGTCTTTCCTGACGTGGAGGTCGGATAGGACAATCCTTCAAGAAATGTTCGGTACTGGCACAGTACAGGCAAAGGTTCTCCATGCGGCGTCGTGTCCTCTCTTGAGATGTCAAGCGAGACCGGTCAACTTGCATAGCCTCCACGGTGGAAGGCACAGGAATGGATTGCAGTGGACCAGAGGAGAGAGGAGCCGGGGAGAGAAACCGCCTCGTGCGAACAAAGTCCATATCCTGGCGGAGCTCCTGACGCCTTTCGGAAAAACGCATGTCAATGCGGGTGGCAAGATGAATAAGTTCATGCAGGTTAGCAGGGATTTCTCGTGCGGCCAGCACATCTTTGATGTTACTGGATAGGCCTTTTTTAAAGGTCGCGCAGAGGGCCTCGTTATTCCAGGACAATTCGGAGGCGAGAGTACGGAATTGGATGGCAAACTCACCAACAGAAGAATTACCCTGGACCAGGTTCAGCAGGGCAGTCTCGGCAGAAGAGGCTCGGGCAGGTTCCTCGAAGACACTTCGAATCTCCGTGAAGAAAGTGTGTACAGAGGCAGTGACAGGATCATTGCGGTCCCAGAGCGGTGTGGCCCATGACAGAGCTTTCCCAGACAGAAGGCTGACTACGAAAGCCACCTTAGACCTTTCAGTTGGAAACTGGTCCGACATCATCTCCAAATGCAGGGAACATTGGGAAAGAAAACCACGGCAAAATTTAGGGTCCCCATCAAATTTGTCCGGCAAAGATAAACGGAGGCTGGATGCGGCCACTCGCTGCGGAGGAGGTGCAGGAGCTGGCGGAGGAGATGATTGTTGAAGCTGTGGTAGTAGCTGCTGTAGCATCACGGTCAGTTGAGACAGCTGGTGGCCTTGTTGCTCTATCTGTTGCGACTGCTGGGCGACCACCGTGGTGAGGTCAGCGACAACTGGCAGCGGGACCTCAGCGGGATCCATGGCCGGATCTACTTTCACGATTCGGCTGGCTGGAGGTGGATCCTCTGTGCCAGAGAGGGATTGGCATGGACTGTGTCAGTCGACCGGTTCTAAGTTGCTACTGGTATTCACCAGAGCCCGCCGCAAAGCGGGATGGTCTTGCAGCGGCGGTAGCAACCAGGTCGCGGTACAAGGTCTGCTGAGATTAGCGCGGTACAAGGGAGTAGACAAGAGCAAGGTCGGACGTAGCAGAAGGTCAGGGCAGGCAGCAAGGATCGTAGTCAGGGGCAACGGCAGGAGATCTGGAACACAGGCTAGGAACACACAAGGAAACGCTTTCACTGGCACAATGGCAACAAGATCCGGCAAGGGAGTGCAGGGGAAGTGAGGTATAAGTAGGGAAGTGCACAGGTGAAGGTACTGATTAAAACCTCATGCGCCAATCAGTGGCGCACCGGCCCTTTAAATCGCAAAGACCCGGCTCGCGCGCGCCGGGACAGCACAGACGGGGAACGGGTCTGGTAAGCGAGTCGGGATGCGCATCGCGAGCGGGCGCGTCCCGCATCGCGAATCGCATCCCGGCTGGGAACATTATCGCAGCGCACCCGGTCGGCAGGTCTGACCGGGGAGCTGCGAATAGGAGAACGCTGTGAGCGCTCTGGGGAGGAGCGGGGACCCGGAGCGCTCGGCGTAACACAGTGGCTGTCCGGCAATACTGGGAGTTTTTGTATTTCAACAGCTGGAGGCTCTGTTTTGGAAACAATGGCGTACAAGCCTTTTTTATTTTTTTTACTGGGGGGGGAGGGACTGTGTAGGGGTATGTGTATATGCAGTGTTTTACTTTTTATTTTGTGTAGTGTAGTGTTTTTAGGGTACATTCACACTGTCGGAATTGCTGGGAGTTTGAGCTGGGAGTTTGAGCTGCGGCTGAAAATTTGCCGCATCTCAAACTTGCAGCAGAAAATTTGCTGTAAACCCACCCTTGTGAATGTACCCTGCAGATGGGGGGGGGGGGATGGCACCTCCAGCTGTTGCAAAACTACAACTCCCAGCATGCACTGACAGGCCATACCTGCTTGGAGTTGTAGTTATGCAACAGCTGGAGGCACATTGGTTGCGAAACATTGAGCGTTTGTTGCTTAACTCAGTGTTTTGCAACCAGTGGGCCTCCAGCTGTTGCAAAATGACAACTCCCAGCATGTACAGTCTCTCAGTGCATGCTGAGAGTTGTATTTTTGCAACAGCTGGAGGCACACTGCTTGCGAAACACTGAGTTAGGTAACCAACTCGGTTTCACAACCAATGCTTCTCCAGCTGTTGCAAAACTGCAACGATCAGCATACATTGACAGTCGAAGGGCATGCTGAGAGTTGTAGTTTTGCAACAGCTGGAGGCACACTACTACAACTGCCATAGAAAAAATGTGCCTCCAGCTCTTGCATAACTACAACCCCCAGCATGCACAGACTACCAAAAGGCATGCTGGGAGTTGTAGTTGGAACTCCAGCTGTTGCAAAACTACAACTCCCAGCATGCCCTTTGGGTTTGCATGCTGCGAGTGTTGCTAAGCAACAGTAGGAGGTGAACAGACCTCACCTTCTGCTGTATCCTGCCGCCGGGTCCGCCATCGCTGTATCCTGCCGATGGGACCGAATCCTGCTGCTCTTGTCGCCGTCACCGTACACGAGGGGATACCCGCCGGACCTGGGCAAGGTAGGAGACCCCCGCCGGCGCCGATCTGAGCTCCGATCGCCATCCCCGGCAGGTCCGTGTTTGGTAAGTCGTTCCGACTGATCAATCACGTGATCGTGAGGCGGCATCGGTGCCACCTCACTCCTGCTGAGTGGCACCGAACAGCCCCATTCACCCTTTTTTTCCGGGTCACCGGGTCACCTGAGACCCAATTGACCCGAAATAGCGGCAAATCAGCAATCATCACATTCTGATCACCACGTCCAGAGACGCGGTGATCAAGGAAAGCGGTGCCATAAATGTACGTTGCTGTGGGCTAAGAACTTCTTAGCAGCACCGTACATTTACGGCGCTCAAGCTTAAGGAGTTAAACATAAAAAACTTACAATGCATTGTTCCAAATTATTACGCACAGTAAGTTTCAAAACACTTTATAGGTTGTAAAGAACTGAAAGTAGTCATTTGTTGTGTTTGCAGCATATTTACTGAAATCAAAAGCTATTTCAATCAAGCTTTAACTTTTTAAGCATTTTAACTGGTCACATTACATTTTAACATGGCCCCCTCATTTGATAGCAACTTCACAAGTCTTGTATCCATTGAACTTGTGAGTTTTTGGACAGTTTCTGCTTGAATTTGTTTTGCAGGATGACAGAGTAGCCTCCCAGAGCTGCTGTTTGGATGTAAACTGCCTCCAACCCTCATAGATCTTTTGCTTGAAGATGCTCCAAGGGTTCTTAATAGGATTGAGGTCAGGGGAGGAAGGAGGCCACACCATGACTTTCTCTTCTTTTATCCCCATAGTAGCCATTGATGCAGAGGTATTCTTTGCATCATGAGATGGTGCATTGTCATGCATGAAGATGATTTTATTATGGAAAGTAATAACTTCTGTAGCAGGGAAGAAAGTGGTCAGTCAGAAACTCCACATACTATGCAGAGGTCATCATTTCACCTTCAGGGACCCTAAAGGGGCCAACTAGCTCTCTTCCCATGATTACGGCCCAAAACATGACTCCATCACCGTTTTGCTGACGTTGCAGCCTTGTTGGAACAGGGTGGCTGTCCACCAACCATCCAGGGTTGCATGGCACTCACCAGGGAACAGGACTGTTTGAAAATTAGTCTTCATGTATTTTTCTGCCCAATGCAGCCGTTTCTGCTTGTGAGTATTGGTTAGTGGTGGCGGACTTTACACCTTCATGCCCGTGGGATTCCAGAGGCACCAGCAGCTTCAAATATTTGTTTGCATGTAATGGTATTTTAGCAGCTACTCTCTTGATCCGATGCATGGATCTGCCAGAAATCTTCATCAATGCGCCTTTATCTGCACAAACCCGTCTGTGCTCTGAATCAGCCACAAATCTCTTAATAGTTTGAAGATCACGCTTAAGTTTTCGTGAAATATCTAATGTTTTCATTGAACTATTTCACTCTTTTCCTGCAGCAGAGAAATCCTTTTTGTTCCCCATATTGCTTGAAAATGGTGCTTTGCTTAATAATGTGGAACACCCATCTTTAGTAGTTTTTCCTTAAATTGGGATCACCTGGCAGTCTAATTATCACAGGTGTCCGAGATTGTTTTCAATGATCAAAAGAGCCCTGAGACACAATGCCATCCATGTTAAACTGAGTTAAAGGGGTACTCCACCCCTAGACATCTTATCCCCTATCTGACCGTGGGGGTCCCGCCGCTGGGGACCCCACAGTATAGCATATGGCACCCACCTGTTTCTGGTCCAGAGGCGCTGGAGGGTCCGGACCAGAAACAGGTGGGTGCCGCATGCTATATTGCGGGGGTCCCCAGCGGCGAGACCCCCGCGATCAGACATCTTAACCCCTATCCTTTGCATAGGGGATAAGATGTCTAGGGGTGGAGTACCCCTTTAAACTGAAAAACAAAATATTTAATCTTTGTGACACTTAAATAGAATTTGCATAATAATTTGAAACATGGTGTAATGTAACAGGGTGTAATGTAATGTATTCCTCTTCTAGAAAAAGCAAAGGAACTGCGTACAACATACCTACATCAAAACAGTGTACTATTTTGTAGCTGTAAATCTGTAACAAGTCTAGATACTGGGAAAGTCCAGGCAAAAGTAATCACCGTCTGGTGTTTAACAAAAAAATAAATTTTCCAAGTGTACTGTAGCGCATTTTTTGCCCTCATACGTGCATACCACATTCCTACATCTAAGTAGTGCACTTTTTTGTACCTGTTAATTTGTAACTAAGCTACATACAGTGTAAGGCGAGGGAAAAGTAATCACTGGCTGTTGTTTTATGAAAATACGTTTTCCAAGTGTACTGTAGAGCATTTTTTTGCCCTCATACGTGCATACCATATACAAACATCTAAGTAGTGCACATTTTGTTCCTGTTAATCTATAACAAGCCTACATACAGTGAAAGGCCAGGGAAATGTAATCACTGGCTGTTGTTTTATGAAAATACATTTTCCAAGTGTACTGTAGCGCATTTTTGTGCCCTCATACGTGCATGCCGGACAAAAGTATTCAGGTAAGGACAGACAAAAGTAATCACTGGCTGGTGTTTTTAAAAATAATTAGAGTTTTTAGGCGCATTTTTCTGCCCTCATAAGTGCATACTGCATAAGTACATCTACGTACTATTTTGTACCTGTTAATCTGTCAAGGGCCTACATACTATGAATGGACAGACAAAAGTAATCACCGTATAAAGTGGGGGTGCACTTTACTCAAGTCTGGGCTTGATAATCACCAATAAATGGGTGTATATAAAATATATGTAAAAAATGATGTAGATCCAGTGAATTAATTTAAAACAATTTATTATTACAATGATAGTGCTTGTGGTGTCCTTTGTAGGGCCCTTACATCGGACAAAGTAGTGAATGTTTAAAATATTCATATAAGGAAATAAAATAAAATAGACATATAATATTCAGGGTAAAAAGTGCTGGTATCCCAGTGTGGCAAATAGTCTGTATCGCTTATAGATGTATGCATGGAGATTGGGCCTTGTATGGTTAATTACAAATAGTCTGAGTAGTGATGTCTCTGTATAGTTCGTATCTGGTCAGGATACTACATGCGGTAGCGTATTAGTAAGGGGTTAAAATCAATCCGCTCTGCGGAGCTGGGGTTTCCTTGTGGGTATCCCACTCTACCCTGGCGGCACAGGGATAGACATTGGTGAGCGGGATATAGGTAGTCTCTTAATTGTAATCCTTTGGGTGCATGAGGCTGCGTTCTGCAGCACTGGAGGCCCCTCAAATGTGGACCACTCTACCCCAGCGGCACAGGGAAAGTTTTGAGTGGATTTGGGGATTTGGCACACTGTGTCTCTTACCAGCAATGTCCTGGAGTCTGGTTGCCGGAAAATGGTTTTCGCGGGGGAGACGTCCGCTGGCAGGTGGGATGCGTACAACTCTGGAAGCGTGCTCCGGTAAATTTCTTGTGATCCAGTAAATGATGGTAAAGATCGTAGGGTTTGCCAATACTGGGGTAGAGGTGATAGCGGCTAGACACGTTTCGAGGTACTCATCTACCCCTTTTTCAATAGCAATGGCTGACTGGTTGTAGAGAGGTACTATTTATACCTGCAGCAGCCCTGTAGTTGGATAGTTCTCATCGTTATCTACAAATTGTGTACTGGATCGTTGTGCAGGTGATACTGATTGTCTGGTGTTGTGATGCAAAACCTGGATGTGGAAAATTCGTTGTCAACTTCTTATTGAGTGTAAAGATTTGATTGCAAAAAAAATAAAAAATTGGGTATAGAGAGATGGCATATCGTGGATATGTTCATGAATGTTTATTATGTGGAAATATTTTGAAGCATTATTTGTATACATACATTTTGATCAAGATAGTAATAAATGATGTACGATATGGCAAAAAATATATAAAAATAAAATAATAAATATATATTATAATCATACGTATGTAGAAATGTTTGTGATAATAAGATAATAGGTTGATCATATTAACATAGTAACATTAGGGTTATAGGTTGAACTTGATGGACTCTGGTCTTTTTTCAACCTTATGAACTATAAGTCCCTATTGAGTTGAGTTGATCCAGAAGAAGGCAAAAAACCCTCATACTAGAGGTAAAAATTCCTTCCCGACTCCAATATGGCAGTCAGAATAAATCCCTGGATCAACGTTCTGTCCCTATAAATCTAGTATACATAACCAGTAATGTTATTACTCTTCAAAAATGCATCCAGCCCCTTTTTGAACTCTATTACAGTGTTCACCATGACCACCTCCTCCGGGAGAGAATTCCACAGTCTCACTGTTCTTACAATAAACCGTCTGTGCTGGTGTAGGAACCTTCTTTCCTCTAGACGTAGAGGATGCCCCCTTGTTATTGATACAGTCCTTGGTATAAATAGATCATGGGAGAGATCTCTGTACTGTCCCCTGATATATTTATACATAGTTATTAGGTCTACCCTAAGCCTTCTTTTTTCTAAACTAAATAACCCTAATTCTCATAATCTTTCTGGGTACTGTATTCCTCCCATTCTCCGTATTACTCTGGTTGCCCGTCTTTGAACCTTCTCCAGCTCCACTATATCTTTCTTGTACACTGGTGCCCAGTACTGTACACAGTATTCTATGTGTGGTCTGACTAGTGATTTGTACAGCGGTAGAATTATTTCCTTGTCGTGGACATCTATACCCCTATTGATGCACCCCATGATTTTATTAGCCTTGGCAGCAGCTGCCCGACACTGGTCACTACAGCTAAATTTACTGTTAACTAAGACTCCTAAGTCCTTTTCCATGTCAGTCGTCCCAAGTGTTCTCCCATTTAATACATAATCCCAGCCCAGATTTTTCTTCCCCATGTGCATTACCTTACATTTATCAGTGTTGAACCTCATCTGCCACTTCCCAGCCCAAACCTCCAACCTATCCAGATCCATTTGTAACAGTGCACTGTCCTCTATAGTGTTTACCGCTTTAGAGTTTAGTGTGATCTGCAAAGATTGATACTTTACTATTCAACCCCTCTGCAAGGTCATTTATGAATATATTAAATAGGACAAGACGGACCCCTGTGGTACCCCACTAGTAACAGTCACCCAATCAGAATAAGTACCATTAATAACCACCCTCTGTTTCCTATCATTGAGCCAGTTACTCCCCCAGCCCAAAACTTCTCATTTTATGCACCAAGCTTTTATGTGGAACCGTATCAAATTCTTTGGAAAAATCCAGATATATGACATCCAGAGATTGCCCCTGGTCCAGTCTGGAGCCCACCTCCTCATAAAAGCTGATCAGGTTAGTTTGACAGGATCGATCCCTCATAAATCCATGCTGATACGGAGTCATACATTTATTTTTATCAAGATATTCCAAAATAGCATCTCTTAGGAAACCCTCAAACAATTTACATACAACCGAGGTTAAACTAACAGGTCTATAATTCCCAGGGTCACCTTTTGACCCCTTCTTAAATATTGGCAGCACATTTGCCATGCGCCAGTCATGGGGAACAGTCCCTGTCACTATAGAGTCCCTGAATATTAAAAATATGGGTCTGTCTATTACATTACTTAATTCCTTTAGAACACGGGGGTGAATGCCATCTGGACCTGATGATTTGTCTATTTTGATTTTTTGTAGGCGGCACTGTACTTCTTCCTGGGTTAGACAGGTGACATGTAAAGGGGAGTTTACCTTATCACACTGTATTTCACCTGGCATTTCATTTTCCTCAGTGAATACAGTGGAGAAGAATTTGTTCAATATATTTACTTTTTCCTGATCCCTGTTTATAATTTCTTCCTCATCATTTTTTAAAGGGCCAACACTTTCATTTTTGACCTTTTTGTTATTTATATAGTTAAAGAACATTTTGGGGTTAGTTTTACTCTTTGGCAATGAGTCTTTCTGTCTCTATTTTTGCGGCTTTTATCTGTTTTTTTACATATTTTAATTTTTTTTTTTCTATAGCTTTTTAATGCTTCTTCACTGCTGTCCTGACCCTTTTATTCCCATAAGGTATATACATCTTACGGTGAAAATTTAAGATATTTTTAAAAGTCTCCCATTTAGTGTCAGTATTGTTCATTTTGAGGACATTATCCCATTTTATATTGTTAAGGGCTTCTCTATGTTGATCGAACTTTGCCTTCCTAAAGTTCATTGATTTTGTGGCCCCTCGAGTGATTCCCTTATTGAAGAACAAGTTATAATGTATTATATTATGATCACTATTTCCTAGGTATCCTTTAACTTGCACATTAATTACTCTGTCAGGTACGTTGGTTAATATTAAGTCTAGTAGGGCGCCCCCTATGGTAGGGCCCTGCACCATTTGGAACAGATGATTCTCTTTAGTTATAGTCAGAAACCTGTTTCCTTTATGAGATTCACAGGTCTCAGTCTCCCAGTTTATATCAGGATAGTTAAAGTCCCCCATTATTATCACATCATTTTGATTTGCTGCCTTGTTTATTTGCCTCAATAATTGATCCTCTGGCTCCTCCATTACGTTTGGTGGCTTATAGCAAACCCCTATCAGAATTTTTTTGTTTTTGTCTCCATATATTTCTACCCATAATGACTCCACATTATCGTTTCCCTCCCAAATATCCTCCAGCAGTGCGGCCTTCAGACTGGACTTTACATAAAGACAGACTCCTCCTCCTTTCCGTTTTGTCCGATCCTTCCTGAATAGACTATAACCCTGTATGTTGACCCCAAACCCCTCCTTCCTACACGAGCTTCTGAGCCACTTGTTTACCTCCCTAATCTCCCGCTGCCTCTCTGGTGTGGCTCGTGGTACAGGTAATATTTCAGAAAATACTACCTTGGAGGTCCTTGCCTTAAGCTTGCAGCCTAAGTCCCTGAAATCATTTTTAAGGACACTCCACCTACCTCTTACTTAGTCATTGGTGCCAATATGTACCATGACTGCCTGGTCTTCTCCAGCCCCACCCAGCAACCTGTCAACCCGATCCGTGATATGCCGAACTCGAGCGCCAGGAAGACAACACACTGTTTGGCGATCCCGGTCTTTGTGACAGATCGCCCTGTCTGTCCCCCTAATAATTGAGTCCCCCACTACCAGTACCTGTCTAGCCTGCCCTGCATTCCTCCCTCCCTCCTTACTGGAGCAGACAACCCCCTGGCGGTCAGAGGCAGAGTCCTGCTGCAGTACCGCTAGCTCTGAAATGGCATCCCCCTCATCTGCCAACCGGGCAAACTTGTTGGGGTGTGCTAGTTCAGGAATAGCCTCCCTGACATTTTTCCCTCTATTCCGTTTTCTAACTGTAACCCAGCTAACTGCCTGACTGTCCTGCACCTCCGTCCCACTATCCTCTCCAACCTCTACCCCAGAGAATACCTGCTCAGTGAGCAGGAGACTCCTCTCCGGGTTGTCAATGCAACTCAGTGTTGCCAGTTGCTCCTCTAGATCCAGGATCTGGGCTTCCAAATGAACAACTCGCACACATCTCACACAACAATATGCACCCTCAAACTGCTGTTCAAGGATTGCATACATTGTGCAAAATGCACACTGGACTGCCTTTTCCAACATGGAGGTCATACTAAATTTGGGGATAGCAAAAATTTACAGAAAAAAAAAAAATTTAATATTTCAATTTAAACTTCCTGAATTTAAAGTCCCTTAGTTTTAAGTTCCCTCACTTTTATACTCACTCACTTGTATACGTCACACTCTTGTATACAGACACACAATCACTAGCTCAGACAATCGCTAGATATACTTGGTTTTATAGTTACCAAACAGCACTTCTCTCTTCACAGCCTGGAAGTGAATGCATCCTGGAAGTTTTTTCATAATTGGAATGGTGATTTATTATACTGAGTTGGTGTTACATGGTATTGAGACTTTAAACTTCAAACACGTATGGTAGAAGTGTGATGTTTGCACTATGTGTCCTACTGGTAATGGGAGTAATCCGGATATCACAATGCATTTATGAGTAGAAAAATCTATATATGTATAAAAATATGAAGGAGATATATCCTTCTCTTTTCCCTTTCTCCCCTTTTTTTTTTCTTTTTATTTCTTCACAAAAAATTTTTGTACAAAAAACTTTTTAAATTGTAGAAAGAATGATAGAAAATATTTTTGGGTAAAAAATAAAAAATTGTATACAAAAGTAGACACAGATATAGATTTACAGTCCGGAAAGAAAATGTATGTGATACTATAGCTGTACAGTGGAAAGATGACAATATAAAGTAATAATATAGATATATAGTCCAGATATATTTACGAGATGAAAACTTTGGCCCCTAAAGGCTTAAACACTGAACTGGAAATTTACGGATTCATCTAGATAGAGACACCACTAGGATTACATGAGGAATCTGGTTTCTATATCTGTGTCTATTTATGTATACAATTTTTTTTTTTTACCCAAAAATATTTAGTATAATTCTTTCTACTATTTAAAAAGTTTTTTGTACAAATTTTTTTTGTGAAGAAATAAAAAATAAAATAAAAAAAAAAGGGGGAGAAAGGGAAAAGGGAAGAATATATCTTCTTTATATTTATACTAGCTGAATACCCGGCGTTGCCCGGTTTTTCCTTCCTAATCCTTGTTGGGGAGGAAAATAAACAATGGAGGAAGCTTTTGACTTCATATCCCGTCCTCATATCCCGACCTCCTATCTCGACCTCCTATCCTGTCATCATATCTCAACCTCCTATCTCGTCCTCACATCCCTTCCTCATATCCCGTCCTCATATCCCAACCTCCTATCCCGACCTCCTATCCCGACCTCCTATGTCGACCTCCTATCCTAACCAGTAATAGGTGTACCAGGTATTGAAATATTGCCAACCGTACAGAAGTTATGTGGGAACAAACATTTCCCATTGATTTGCATGGGACTTTAACCCCTTAAGGCCCCAGCCCAAATATACCTTAAGGACCCGGCCATTTTTTTGAACATCTGACCACTGTCACTTCAAGCATTAATAACTCTGGGATGCTTTTACCTTTCATTCTGATTCCGAGATTATTTTTTCGTGACATATTCTACTTTATGTTAGTGGTAAAATTTGTCGATACTTGTTTCATTTCTTGGTGAAAAATTCCAAATTTTTTTTTACTTTGAAGCTCTCTGCTTATAAGGAAAATAGACATTCCAAATAAATTATACATTGATCCACATACACAATATGTCTACTTTATGTTTGCATCATAAAGTTGACATGTTTTTAACTTTTGGAGGACATCAGAGGGCTTCAAACTTCAGCAGCAATTTTCCAATTTTTCACAAAATTTTCAAAATCTGATTTTTTTCAGGGACCAGTTCAGTTTTGAAGTGGATTTGAAGGGCCTTCATATTAGAAATACCCCACAAATGACCCAATTATAAAAACTGCACCCCTCAAAGTATCCAAAATGACATTCAGTAAGTGTGTTAACACTTTAGGTGTTTCACAGGAATAGCAGCAAAGTGAAGGAGAAAATTCAAAATCTTAATTTTTTTACATTCGCATGTTTTTGTAGACCCAGTTTTTGAATTTTTACAAGGGGTAAAAGGAGAGAAATCTTCGTAAAATGTGTAACCCAATTTCTCTCGAGTAAGGAAATACCTCATATGTGTATGTCAAGTGTTCGGCGGGCGCAGTAGAGGGCTCAGAAGGGAAGGAGCGACAATGGGATTTTGGAGAGTGAGTTTTTCTGAAATGGTTTTTGGGGGCATGTCACATTTAAGAAGCCCCTATGATGCCAGAACAGCAAAACAAAAAAAAAAAAAAAAAAAAAAAAAAAACACATGGCATACTATTTTGGAAACTACACCCCTCAAGGAACGTAAAAAGGGGTACAGTGAGCCTTCATACCCCACAGGTGTTTCACGACTTTATGTCAAAGTTGGATGTGTTAATAATTTTTTTTTTCACTAAAATGCTAGTTGTCCCCCAAATTTTTTATTTTTAGAAGGAGTAATAGAAGAGATGGGGTTACAAATTTTGGGGGGCATTTTCTCCTATTACTCCTTGTAAAAATTTAAAATTTGGGGGAAAATTAGCATTTTTGTGAAAAAAATAAATTATTAACACATCCAACTTTGACATTAAGTCGTGAAACAGCTCTGGGGTGTGAAGGCTCATTGTACCCCTTGTTACGTTCCTTGAGGGGTGTAGTTTCCAAAATAGTATGCCATGTGGGTTTTTCTTACTGTTCTGGCACCATAGGGGCTTCCTAAATGCGACATGCCCTAGAAAAACCATTTCAGCAAAATGTGCTTTCCAAAAGCCAAATGTGACTCCTTCTCTTCTGAGCATTGTAGTGCGCCCACAGTGCACTTGACGTCCACAAAAGGGGTATTACCATACTCAGAAGAGATGGGGTTACAAATTTTGGGGGGCATTTTCTCCTGAGTATGGTAATACCCCATGTGTAGGCGTCAAGTGCACTGCAGGTGCACTACAATGCTCAGAAGAGAAGGAGTCACATTTGACTTTTGGAAAGCACATTTTGCTGAAATGGTTTTTCTAGGGCATGTTGCATTTAGGAAGCCCCTATGGTGCCAGAACAGTAAAAAAAAAAAAACACATTGCATACTATTTTGGAAACTACACCCCTCAAGGAACATTACAAGGGGTACAGTGAGCCTTACCACCCCACAGGTGTTTGCCGACTTTTCGTTAAAGTTGGATGTGTAAATGAAGAAAAAAAATGTTTTCACAAAAATGCTGGTTTCCCCCCAAATTTTACATTTTTACAAGGGGTAATAGGAGAAAATGCCCCCCAAAATTTGTAACCCCATCTCTTCTGAGTATGGAATTACCCCATGTGTGGACGTCAAGTGCACTGCGGGCACACTACAATGCTCAGAAGAGAAGGAGTCACATTTGCAAATTTTGCTGAAATGGGGTGTGGGGAGCATGTCGCATTTAGTGCCAGAACAGCAAAAAAAAAATTAAATTTGTAAATACATTTCTTTGGAATAAGGACATGTCTCATATCTGGACAGGTCACAGAAGAACAGGAGTGCAGTCAGGGGCCTTGAGCTTCGAAATCGCTGCCTGTGGAGCCAGAGCAGTGGGACCCCCCTCAAGGGGCATTTCATGGGGTAATTAATAAATGTTACATGGGGTAAGTTACTAAAATGGGGTACAGTGGGACATAAAATTATAAAACAGGTTATGTTCCCAGAATGATGACCCAGAGCATAGCCAAAACTAAAGAATATGCCCACCCCAAACCCTATGTTCTGAATCATCATTCTGGGAATGTGATGTGCGTGGCCGTCCCTAACCTGTTGCCTCAAATGCGTACCCCGCTCAGGTGGAGAGAGAGCGCTGCGCATTTGAGGGAACATAAAAAGTCCCCGATAATAGTGACTCAGTGACCCATGACCCGTTTTTTTTTGAAAAATTACCCTCAGAGGTCTTATCAGTTTTTTTTTTTTATCTGTTTTTTTTATGAGAGTTTTTTTGGGCAATTTAGTGGTTTTATGGGGTTAAAATTTGGAATGTACTCTGGGCTTAGTACATTGGGGTCAAATTATGGAAAATTAAAATGAAAAGGGAAAATTGAGTACCGCATGGAAGTGTGATACTCCCTGAAGCAGATTTTAATGCAGAGGCCCGGATGATCGGGGCAAGTGTCACATTGAGTGGTGGTATCCTTCCGAATCCCCCTCCTGTTACACACTCTTCATTTTTTCTGGGTTCGTCCCTTCTTTCCAGTGTGGGATCTCACCTGGAAAGTGTTGACCTGGGATGATCCTGGCACCTATTACTTCAGTTCCTTCTGAACTCCAGCCTGCTCTTTCCCGGTCAGCAAAGATCAGGGCCTTTAGGACTTCTTCTTGGAACTGGAGGAATGTCCCTGTGCTGCCAGCGTTCTGGTACAGTACAAAAGAGTTGTACATGGCAACCTGTACCAAGTAGACCGCAACTGTCTTGTACCATACATGTGTTTTCCGCATGGCATTATATGGCTTCAGGATTTGATCAGAAAGATCAACTCCCCCCCCCCCCCATATACCGATTGTAGTCCAGAATACAATCGGGCTTGAGGAACGTTGTTGTGGTACCTCGCACAGGGACAGGTGAGCTGCCGTTGCCATGAATAGTGGTCAGCAAAAGGACATCCCTCTTATCCTTATACCTGACCAGCAACAGGTTTTCATGGGCAAGGGCACGGGACTCACCCTTGGGCATAGGTGTCTGCAGAAAATTTAGAGGAAGGCCTCTCTGATTCTTCCGCACGGTCCCACAAGCGGACGTGGATCTGGTGGCAAGGGATGTGAAGAGAGGGATGCTGGTATAAAAGTTGTCCATGTACACGTGGTAACCCTTATCCAGCAATGGGTACATAAGGTCCCAAACGATTTTCCAGCTAACACCCAGAGTGGGGGAACAATCTGGGGGTTCAATACAGGAATCTCGTCCCTCATACACCCTAAACTTGTAAGTGTACCCGGAGGTACTCTCACAAAGTTTATAAAGCTTCACGCCATACCGCGCCCGCTTCGAGGGAATATACTGGCGGAATATGAGTCTCCCCTTAAAACTGATGAGAGACTCATCTACAGAGAGCTCCCTAAGCGGTACGTAGGCCTCCAAAAATTTGGCCCCAAAGTGATCGATGACCGGCCTCACTTTGTACCGCCGGTCATTGTATCACCTCGGGGTGGTGTATGTAGTGAGTGCTTGGTGTAACTATTAGATATAACGGTTTGTGATTAGAAATCACACACCGTTATATAAGGGAGGAAGAAAAATTGCGGCCCCCAAAAAAATGGGGGGGCAAATGCAGCGCCCTGAACCCCAGGTCACACTGAAAAATTTATGGTGGACCTATTAGGGGTTCGGATTTTATTTATTTTTTTAACTTTTGTTTTAACTTTTTTACACTCACTCCTACCTTGCCCTGGAGTGTATTCTTTCCCTGCTCTGTCCCTGCAGATCTTCCTCTCTGAGGGGGCTCTGATGGCACAGAGGGGGGGTCCCTGGCACCTTCGAGCAGCTTTGCCCGCTGACTGAACTCAGTTAACGGGCAGAGCTGCAAGAAGATGCAGTTAACCCCTCCCCTGCCGGGTGCTATTGGCTGGTCCCTCCAACCAATTGCAGCGCTCCTGGGGGGGGGGGGGGGGGGGTGGACAAAATCGCCACCTCCCCATAGATTCAGTGGGTGATACAAGATCACCTTGTATCTCCGGGTCATCGGGTCACACATGACCCGTATGACCCGAATCCTGGCAGATCGTTAGTGTGAATTCACTAACGATCTGCCGCGATCGGCGACACGGGGGGGAGGGGGGGGTCTGATGACCCCCCCTCAGCATCTGCACGGGATGCCTGCTGAACGATATCAGCAGGCATCCCAGTCCGGTCCCCGCCCGGCGCGCGGCAGGGACCGAAATTCCCATGGGCGTATGGATACGCCCTGGGTCCTCAAGTACCAGAAAACCAGGGCGTATCCATACGCCCTAGGTCCTTAAGGGGTTAAACGAAAACCCCGAACCTCACAAATGGGGGTAGTTAAGGGTTAAATTAACTATCCTATATTTTAAGTAGACATATAAGTAACATGTGACCAAGTATTATCGCAATATCTCCAGCCGTTTGGAAGTTGTGCAGTAACATATATTTCCCATTGACTTGTATGGGACTTTAAACATAAACCCTGCCCCTGGCAAATGGGGGTGAGTAAGGGTTAAATCACCTATCCTATGTTTGTTGTTGACATATAAGTAACATGCGTGCCAAGTTTCATGTTAATATCTTTAGCCGTTTGGACGTGATGCTGGAACATACACACATACACACATTAGCCCTCATTTACTTATTTGGTCGCACAACCCGACAAAAGATATCATCACTCCGAGTGTTTTTTAAACCCTTCGAAATGGACGTGGTTATCACAAAAAGGGGCGTGTTCCCGACAAAAAAGAAAAAAACACTCGGAGTATGATGAAAAACTCTCAGGAAAACCTGTGAATTTTTCTTCACTAAAACTCGACAGCTCTGAGCTGTCTGGAAATTACTGAAAACCGAGTGAATTCTACCCTCATCATAGAACAGGGTCTGTTCCATGTTGGGGGTAGTAGTACAGGGGCTAAGGGGTTGATCACATCGGGTCTCACTTCTGAGACCCGATCCGATCAAAAGTTATTAAGCAGGGGAGTGGGTGGCATGGTCCGCTCCCCAGCAATGTATTATGTGTTTTACTTTAATTTTCAAATTCCCCGCCGGGATCCTTGAATGGCCCGTACTGAGGAGCCATTCAGGGATCCCTGCAAGCTGTGGTGGGGAAAGATATATAGAATCGCTGGGGGTTTTGTATATGTCCCCATAGCTTCTATATATCTTGCCTCCTGCTGCGCTATATGCCTTGTCCCCCGCTGCGCATGTGTACATATATATATATATATATATATATATAAGAATTGTAGAGCAGCACTCCCAGGTTGAAGTAAAAGTAAATGGGTGCAAGCGGTCTCAGGGATCCCGGTTCTGGATCCAATACTTGTAGATACAATGGAAGGCAACTGCAGCACACCAACTTAAAGTGCAGGAAAGTGATTTATTCCAGAAAATACAGGCAACGTTTCTGTGAACGTTTCACAGAAACGTTGCCTGTATTTTCTGGAATAAATCACTTTCCTGCACTTTAAGTTGGTGTGCTGCAGTTGCCTTCCATTGTATCTATATATATATATATATATATATATACCCCCCGCATAGCGCTATTATATACCTTCCGCAGCGCATGATGATATATATTATACATGCCCCGCACAGCGCATCTTTATACATATGCCTCTGAAGCGCTATTAATGACTAATGCAGTGGTCTCCAACTTGCGGACCTCCAGATGTTTCAAAAATACATGTCCGGGCATGCTGGGAGTTGTATTTTTGAAACATCTGGAGCTCCGCAGGTTGGAGACCATTGCGCTTCCGAGGCATGTGTATATAGAAGCGAAGTGGGGACCAGACATATAGCGTTATCTGGTCCCCACTTCGCTACAATACATAATCCTCAGGAAACACCAGAGCTTCCCCATCGCCTCCCCCATCCCCAGTGTAATAATTACCTGTTGCCGGGGCTTGGGGTCCGCGATCATTCTGGCTTCAGCGCTGTTGCTGTGCGCTGTCACTGTGCGCACTGACGGTGACGTCACGACGTGCGTTGGGGACGTCACTCGTCAGTGCGCACAGTGACAGTGCACAGCAACAGTGCCGAAGCCAGAATGATCGCAGACCCGAGCCCCGGCAACAGGTAATTATAACACTGGGGATGGGGGAGGCGATGGGGCAGCTCTGGTGTTTGCTGAGGATTATGTATTGTAGCGAAGTGGGGACCAGATAACGCTATATGTCTGGTCCCCACTTCTCTTCTATATACATATGCCTCTGAAGCGCAGTGGTCTCCAACCTGCGGAGCTCCAGATGTTTCAAAAATACAACTCCCAGAATGCCCGGACAGCCAACGGCTGTCCGGGCATGCTGGGAGTTGTAGTTTTAAAACATCTGGAGCTCCGCAAGTTGGAGACCACTGCATTAGTCATTTAATAGCGCTTCAAAGGCATATATATATAGATGCGCTGTGCGGGGCATATATAATATATATCTACATGCGTTGCGGGGGGTATATAATAGCGCTATGCGGGGGGGGCTATATATATATGTACACATGCGCTGTGGGGGGGTATATAATATCACTATGCGGGGGGGATATATATATATGTACACATGCGCTGCGGGGGGTATATAATAGCGCTATGCGGGGGGATATATATATATATGTACACGTGCGCTGCGGGGGGCATATGATAGAGCTGTGCATGGGGCATATATATATATATATATATATATATATATATATATATATATATATATATATATATATATACACATGCGCTGCTGGGGGCATGTGATTGCTCTGTGCGGGGGGCATATATACAAATTACCCTGCGACACAATTTCCAACCCATGCGACACAATTGTTTTTTTCCCGTGCGACACATTAGTAAATCAGGGAGAAAAATACACAGAGTAAATCAAGAAACACTCAGAGATAAACCCGACACTCTTAGTAAATGATGGCCATTGAGTTTTATATATATAGATTTTTATACCTATTCTTCAATATAGATTTTTCTACTCATAAATGTATTGTGATATCCGGATTACTCCCATTACCAGTAGGACACATAGCTCAAACATCACACTTCTACAATACGTGTCTGCAGTTTATAGTCTCAATACAACGTATCACCAACTCAGTATAATAAATCACGATTCCGATTATGAATCAATATATATAATATCAACCTATTATCTTATTATCACAAACATTTCTACATACGTATGATTATAATATATATTTACTATTTTTATTTTTTGTATTTTTTTTTTTTGCCATATCTTACATCATTTAATACTATGTTGATCACCATGTATATATGCAAATAATGCTTCAACATAATAAACATTCATGAAAATATACACGATATTCCATCTCTCTATACCCAAATTATATATATTTTTTGTTTTGGAATCAAATCTTTACACTCAATAAGAAGTTGACAACGGATTTTCCACATCCAGGTTTTGCATCACAACACCAGACAATCAGTATCACCTGCACAACGATCCAGTACACAATTTGTAGATAACGATGACAACTATCCAATTACAGGGCTGCTGCAGGTATAAATAGTACCTCTCTACAACCAGTGAGCCATTGCTATTGAAAAAGAGGTAGATGAGTACCTCGAAACGTGTCTAGTCTCTATCACCTGTACCCCAGTATTGGCAAACCCGACGATCTTTACCATCATTTACTGAACCGCAAGAAATTTACCGGAGCACGCTTCCAGGGTTGTACGCATCCCGCCTGCCAGCGGACGTCTCCCCTGCGAAAACCTTTTTCCAGGCTCCAGAACACAGTGTGTCAAATTCCCAAATCCACTCAAAACTTTCCCTGTACTGTCTGGGTAGAGTGGTCCACATTTGAGGGGCCTCCAGTGCTGCAGAACGCAGCCTCATGCACCCAAAGGATTACAATTAAGAGACTATGTATATCCCGCTCAGCAATCTCTATCCCTGTACCGCCAGGGTAGAGTGGGATACACACAAGGAAACCCCAGCTCCGCAAAGCGCATTAATTTTAACCCCTTACCAATATGTTACCGCATGCAGTATCCTGACTAGATACGAGCTATACAGAGACATCGCTACTCAGACTATTTGTAATCAACCATACAAGGCCCGATCTCCGTGCATACATCTATAAGCTATACAGACTATTTGCCACACTGGGATACCAGCACTTTTTTTTTACCCTGTATATTATATGTCTATTTTATTTTATTTCATTGTATGAATATTTTGTACATTCACTACCTTGCTTATCATGGTGAGTCCAATGTAAGGGCCCTACAAAGGACACACCAAGCGGACACCACAAGCACTATCATTGTAATAATAAAATGTTTTAAATTAATTCAATGGATCTCAATTATTTTTTACATGTATTTTAAATACACCCATTTATTGGTGATAATCAAGCCCAGGCTTGAGGAAAGTGTACCCCCACTTTATACATTATTCGCAGGTTGTATGGCATACACAACTTTTTTCATATAAGTACTCGTCTGGCAGTAATGCTATTGAACCTATTGTTGGGTTGCAGCTACCTATACACGTTTTTGGCTAAAAGTAATCACCGGCTGGTGTTTTAAAAAAAAAAATAAAAAAATCAAACAAACAGTTTTTAGGCCCATTGTAGCGCATTTTTCTGCCCTCATAAGTGAATACCGCACACGTACATCTAAGTAGTGTACTATTTTGTACCTGTTAATCTGTCAAGGTCCTACATACTGTGAAAGTCCAGCCAAAAGTACTCATCGGCTGACTTTTTTTTAACCCCTTGGGGACGGAGCCCATTATAACTCTAAGGACGGGAGCATTTTTTGCAATTCTGACCACTGTCACTTTAAGCATTAATAACGCTGGGATGCTTTTACTTTTCATTCTGATTCCGAGATTGTTTTTTCGTGACATATTCTACTTTATGTTGGTGGTAAATTTTTGTTGATATTTGCATCATTTCATGGTGAAAAATTCAAAAATGTGATGAACAAATAATTTTACATTTTGTATTTTTCTTTTAAGGAAAATAGACATTCCAAATAAATTATATGTTGATTCACATACACAATATGTCTAAGTTTTGTTTGCATATAAAGCTAACATGTTTTTACTTTTGGAAGACATCAGAGGGCTTTCAAAGTTCAGCAGCAAATTTTCAAATTTTTCACAAAATTTTCAAAATCGGAATTTTTCAGGGACCAGTTCAGTTTTGAAGTGGATTTGAAGGGCCTTCATATTAAAAACACCCCATAAAAGACCCCATTATAAAAACTGTACCCCTCAAAGTATTCAAAATGACATTCAGTAATTAGGTGTTTCACAGGAATAGCAGCAAAGTGAAGGAGAAAATTCAAAATCTTAATTTTTTACACTCACATGTTCTTGTAGACCCAGTTTTTGAGTTTTTACAATGGGTAAAAGGAGAAAAAGCCCCCTAAAATTTGTAACCCAATTTCCCTCGGGTAAGGAAATACCTCATATGTGTTTGTGAAGTGTTCGGTGGGCGCAGTAGAGGGCTCAGAAGGGAAGGAGCAACAATGGGATTTTGGAGAGTGAGTTTTTCTGAAATGGTTCTTGAGGGGCATGTCACATTTAGGAAGCCCCTATGGTGCCAGAACAGCAAAAAAAAAAAACACACATGGCATACTATTTTGGAAACTACACCCCTCAAGGCACATAACAAGGGGTCCAGTGAGCCCTAACACCCCTCAGGTGTTTGATGACTTTTCGTTAAAGTCGGATGTGTAAATGAAAAAAAAAAGTTTTTTCACTAAAGTGCAGTTTTTTTCCCCAGATTTACCATTTTTACAAAGGGTAATGGGAGAAAATGCCCCCCAAAATTTGTAACCCCATCTCTTCTGAGTATGGAAATACCCCATGTTAGGACATAAAATGCTCTACGGGTGAACTACAATGCTCAGAAGAGAAGGAGTCACATTTGGCTTTTGGAAAGCAAACTTTGCTGAAATGGTTTTTGGGGGGCATGTTGCATTTAGTAAGCCCCTATGGTGCCAGAACAGCAAAAAAAAAACAAAAAAAAAACACATGGCATGCTATTTTGGAAACTACACCCCTTAACCCCTTAAGGACGCAGGGTTTTTCCGTTTTTGCATTTTCATTTTTTCCTCATCACCTTCTAAAAATCATAACGCTTTCAAATTTGCACATAAAATTCCATATGATGGCTTACTTTTTGCGCCACCAATTCTACTTTGCAGTGACATTAGTCATTTTACCCAAAAATCCATGGCAAAATGGAAAAAAAATTTATTGTGCAACAAAATTGAAGAATTTTTTTGATTTTGTAACTTTTGGGGGCTTCCGTTTCTACGCAGTGCATTTTTCGGTAAAAATAACACCTTTTCTCTATTCTGTAGTTCCATGCGGTTAAAATTCTACCCTACTTATATAGGTTGGATATTGTCGTACTTCGGAGAAAAATCATAACTACATGCAGGGAAATTTATATGTTAAAAATTCTCATCTTCTAACCCCTATAAGTTTTTTATTTTTGAGGACTCATTTTTTGCGCTGTGTTCTGACGTTTTTATCGGTACCATTTTTGTATTGATCGGACTTTTTGTTCGCTTTTTATGAATTTTTTCATTATATAAAAAGTGACCAAAAAGACGCTATTTTGGACTTTGGAAATTTTTTTGCGCGTACGCCATTGACCGTGCGATTTAATTAACAATATATTTTTATAGTTCAGACATTTCTGCTTGCGGCAATACCTCATATGTTTATTTTTACTTACAGTTTTTTTTTATGGGAAAAGGGGGTTGATTCAAACTTTTATTCGGGAAGAGGTTAAATGACCTTTGTTAACTTTTTTTTTTTCACTTTTTTTTTTGCAGTGTTATAGCTCCCATAGGGACCTATAACACTGCACACACTGATCTCTTATGCTGATACCTGCAAAGCCATAGTTTTGCATGGATCAGAGAGATAGGGGCTCGATTGCTGAAGCCTGTAGCTCAGGCTTGGAGCTATCAAACCCAGATAGGACGCGGTGGAGACAGGTAAGGGGACCTCCGCTCGCGTCCTAGCTGATCAGGACATCGAGATTTTATTGCAATGTCCGGATCAGCCCGACTGAGCTGCCGGGAAGCGTTTACTTTCACTTTCAGACGCGGCGGTCAACTTTTATTGCCGCGTCTGAAGGGTTAATAAAGTGCCGCATGCTGTTAACCCAGGGTCCCGGCTATGAATAGCAGCCGGGACTGACCCGGTGTGATGCGAGGTCACGGTTTGACCCTGTTATAAACACCGGGACCGGGCGTAGGGCGTACAGGTACACCCTACATCCTTAAGAGGTTAAGGAAAGTAAAAAGGGGTACAGTTAGCCTTAACACCCCACAGGTGATTGACGAACGTTTGTAAAATTGGGATGTAAAAAAAAAAATCTTAAAAAGCCCCCAAAAATTTTTAACCCCATTTCTTCTGAGTATGGAAATACCCCATATGTGGATGTAAAGTGCTCTGCGGGCAAACTACCATGCTCAGAAGAGAAGAAGCGCCATTGAAAAATCCCCCCAAAATTTGTAACGCAATTTCTCTTGAGTACGGAAATACCCCATACATGTCCCTAAACTGTTGCCTTGAAATACAACAGGGCTCTGAAGTGAGAGAGCGCCATGTGCATTTGAGGCCTAAATAAGGAATTTGCAATAGGGGCGAACCTGGTTACAAGGATGGGGCTTGTCTCCACCAAAACCCTACAGCAGTGTTTCCCAAACAGGGTGCCTCCAGCTGTTGCAAGACTACCAGCCTGCCAAGACAGTCTTTGGCTGTCTGGCAATACTGGGAGTTGTGGTTTTGCAACAGCTGGAGGCTCCGTTTAGGAAACACTGCCGTAGGAGAGGTTTTCCATTTTTATTAGGGGGAGGTGGGGGGGGGGGGACGTGTAAGGGGGTGTATATGTAGTGTTTTAGTTTTTATTATTTGTTAGTGTAGTGTTTTTAGGGTACATCCACACAGGCGGGGGTTTTGAGCTTTGGCGGAAAATTTGCCGCAGCTCAAACTTGTAGAAGGAAACCCACTGTAAACCCGCCTGTGTGAATATACCCCAAACCTTCAGCTGTGGCAAAATGACAACTCCCAGAATGCACTGACAGACCGTACATGCTGGGAGTTGTAGTTTTACAACAGCTGTAGGCACACTGGTGGGGAACCACTGAGTTAGAAAACAGACTCTAGCTCAGTGATTCCAACCTGTGTGCCTACAGCTACTGCAAAACTACAATTCCCAGCATGCCCAGACAGTCAGGGATGCTGGGTGTGTAGTTCTGCAATATCTGGTCCTTCAGATGTTGCAGAACTACAACTCCCAGCATGCCTAGACAGTCTGGGCATGCTAGGAGTTGTAGTTATGCAACAACTGGGGAGTAGTAGTGGTCTCCAAACTGTAGCCCTCCAGATGTTGCAAAACTACAACTCCAAGCATGCCCAGATTGTCCAGGCATGCTGGGAGCTGTAGTTCTGCAACATCTGAAGGGCCAGATATTGCAGAACTACACGCCCAGCATCCCTGACTGTCTGGCCATGCTGGGAATTGTAGTTTTGCAACATCTGGAGGGCTACAGTTTGGAGACCAAACTGTGCCACTTCAGATGTTAAAATGCTACAACTCCCAGCATGCCCCGACAGTCAGTGCATGCTGAAAGTTGTAGGTTTGCAACATCTGGAGGACCACAGTTTAGAGACCACTACATAGTGGTCTCGTAACTGTGACCATCCAGGTGTTGCAAAACTACAACTCCCAGCATGCCCAGACAGCCTTTGGCTGTGTGTGCATTCTAGGAGTTGTAGTTTTGCAGTTTTAGAAGGCCACAGTGAAGATCACTTACCGCGATATTCACTGCAGCCTTCTCCACGCCTCACTTTCCGGCCGCACTCCTCCTGCTGCCGTTGATGCCGCCGCTGCTCCATTATGCCACCTCCGTCGGTCTGGTAAGCCGGCCATGCTCCCAACCTTGACACCCGTCCCCCCCCCCCCCTCCCCCTCTGCCCCGACTTCGATCGGTGGGCAGAGCGGGGGAAATGAACTCTAACCTCACTCTCAACTGCCATCGGTTGTCAGCCTGATCACCCAATGGCAGGGGATAGGAGGGGGTGGCAACACTGCCCCCTTGCTCCTATCCTTTAGGATCGTTCTTATTTTCCGGGCAATCGGGTCCCCAGTGACCCGATTGGCCCAGATCGCGGCAAATTGACTGGCGATTTGCGGCAAATGCTGACATGCGCGGGGGGGGGGGGGTCCCCCTAGGCATTTCCACGGGATGCCTGCTGATAGATATACTGTGTATGGATACCCCCTCCGTCCTTAAGTGACAGGACGCGAGGGCGTATACATACGCCCTCTGTCCCCAAGGAGTTAAGTGTACTTGATAAGGATGGTCCGAGGGGAGGCTTTCAAATGTGATTGACTGTGCTGCTATATATTTTGCTAAGTGTTGACACAAGAAAATATACACCACACAGGATGCTGCTATACACTCTTTCTTAGCAGGAAACTCAGCGGTTCCTCAAAGAGTTCTGTTTAATACAGGAAGTAAATTTGGTTTTTACATTCGAAGAAAGAGGAGGGTTTGTTATGACATCACAAATAGCATGTTACTTTTTGATTGGTTGTTTGATTATTGTGTACATATATATGAGAATATCTTTTTTTTTAATAAATATTTTTATTTTAATAATTACAAAAATACATTGTACAAATCCAATAAAACAACATCACCATTGTACAAATCCGATAAAACAACATCACCAATCGGAAGAAAAGCAGAAGCCATAGAAGCCAAATTGATACTTGTTTACATAGTATGTCTAATCAACATCCCCCCCCCATCCCCCCCCCCCCGCCACTGGCACCGAGAAGAGCAAAGAGAGAAAAAAAAAGGGGAAGAGCTTTTTAAATCTACCATAAATTCCAAATTTTCCGACATTCTCTTTGCCCACCCCTACTCCTCATCCATCTAAACTCCTTATTTTTCATGGTTTTCAGACCTTCCTTCCATTCCTCTATTTGCAGTTCTTTAGGGGATATCCAATTCCTTAATATAATCAGTCTGGCGAAGAACAAATTCCGATGTAATAGGCACTCAAAATTGCCCATATTACCAATAGCTCCCAACAGTATAAACTCTATCGTACAAGGTACCTTCACAGAGATTTTACTTTCTACCTCTTTTATTACAGATTCCCAGAAAACAGATATCTTCTCACACGACCAAAAACTATGTAGATAGTCCGCCTCTTCCAAACCACATTTGACACACTGTGAAGTGATTCTCACCCCTATCCTATGTAAATGAAGCGCGGAATAGTGGGTCCTGTGTAATATCTTAAATTGTGTAATTTTATGTTCCATATTACGAGAAACCTTACTTATATTTTGGGCCATAATATCCCAGTCTTCCTCAGACACGGTACCCACTATTCCGGACCCTTTGTCTTTAATTCTGTCGATCCCCCTTACTCCAATAATCTTATTTAATTTCTTATACAAAATTGAAATTCCTTTTTTTTTTAAGTGCTCTATTTGAGTTAGTGCTTCTAAGAAATTGTGTTTCTGTGCTACATATATCTCCTTATCTATCGTGTTATGGACTGCATGACTAACTTGCCAATAGTACAGCCAATCATTATCACTAATATCATACCCCCTTTTTATGTGTTCAAATGAAAAGAGTTGTCCTTTATCAAATAGTTGTTCCAGTCGTTTTATACCCTTACTGTCCCAAAAAGTTGACTCACAATTCACCAATTCTTTAAATTTATTGTTACCCCATAGGGGTGTGAACCCAAAACTATTTCCTACATGTAATTCTCCCTTTAATCTTTCCCATACTTTCCTATATTTATACCATAACATCGTGTTGTTTGACCCACTCTCCTCATAATCATCTAATTCCAACACCTCATATATGTTCACTTTCTCCTTATCTACTACAGTCTTGTCCAGATATCTAGAATTTCTCCAATTCACGATTCGTACCAACTGCGCGGCCATGTAATAAACAAAGAAATTGGGCATATCCAATCCCCCCATATCTCCAGGGGCCATAAAATATCTGTACTTCAGACAAACCCTTTTTCTTCCCCATAGCAATCTACCCAGTATCACTTCTATCTTCCGGAACCAGCATTTGCCGATCCACACTGGCGAAGCAGCAAGAAAAAAAAGGATCTGTGGGAGGACCACCATTTTTATTATCGCCATCCTTTCTGACATAGAGAAGGGCATTTTAATCCATACTTCTACTCTCTTCGCTAAACTATTCAAAAGGGGCCGTATATTGTTGCTCACAAACCTATCCTTCGTGGCTGCTATTTTTACTCCCAGATACAGGAAACATTCATTTTTTTTTTAACACGGATAGTCTTCCCACCGTCTCCCCCATATCTTCATCCAGGGGGAGCATAGTAGATTTACTCCAATTTATCTGCAACCCAGATAGAAGGGCAAATACCTCGAACATCTTAATGATACGATGTATTTTTTCTTGTGGGTTAGTTACAAAGAGGAGGATATCATCTGCAAATAACAGGATCTTACTCTTCTCTCCGTTTACTCCAAATCCCTCATAAACATCATTATCTCTTATCCAAGCCGCTAATGGTTCAATATAAATTAAAAATAAAAAGGGTGAGAGGGGGCAGCCCTGCCTTGTTCCTCTGCTTAGTTTGAATGGGTAGGAGGGAGTTCCATCTACCACCACACTCGCCTCGGGGTTAGTGTATAGTAGCTGAATATAACTCAAAAACCTCGGGCCCACCCCAACCCTCTTCAAAACTTCCCAGAGGTATCCCCACTCCACCCTGTCAAAAGCTTTAGTAGCATCCAATGACAGAATGGAGCAGGGGGCCCCGGGATCCACTCTGGATTGCTTCATACACCTGATGAATACTGTCATAAACCGTTCTTCCTGACCTAAACCCTCCCTGGTCACCGCCCACCACTACCTCCACTACTTTTTCCAATCTCTTTGCCAGTGCTTTCGCTATTATCTTTATATCTGTATTAAGCAAGGAGATAGGACGATATGAGCCCAAATCCAAGGGATCCATATCTTTTTTCCTAATGAGTCTAATATTAGCCTCACACATAGATTTAGGGAGGGAGAACCCCCCCCCCCTCCAGGATTCATTAATGATACCCAGCAGTTTTGGAAGTAGCAGAGTTGAATATATCCTATATATCTGGAAGGGAATGCCGTCAGACCCGGGGGATGTATTCCCTTGGATTGATGCCAATGCCTCCTCCAATTCCTGGAGGGAAATTGGGTCGTCCAGGGAATCCCTGACTTCCTCTGTCAAACTTGGAATATTAATTCCCCTCAGGAATACCGCTACCTCCGCCCTATTAATATCGCTGCTCATATAGAGATTGGAGAAAAAAGAGCTAACCATTTGGGCTATTTCTTCTCTATCTGTGGTTGTGCTACCATCCTCCCATATATGAGAATATCTAGTGTCCATTAATTTCTTGGCAGAAGTTTCTCTGCTGGGAAATTCCAAGGTTCACTGTTCGTCAAATATTTTGTCTTCCTACTCCTGCATGGAGTCATCCCAAGGCCTATATTCGGAGTCACGAGCATATTGCAAGCTGATGTATATGAGTTAATGGGTAGTTAACAGATATTTTTTTCCAGCAGCAATGGCATATTAGTATTATTATATTGATCAGTCATTAGAAACATAAGGATCATCCCTATCATACTGTAGAGCATTTTTCTGCCCTCATCAGTGCATACCACATGCCTACATCTAAGTAGTGTACTATTTTGTTCCTGTTAATCTGTCAAGGGCCTACATACTGTGAATGGCCAGCCAAAAGTGCACACCTGCTGCTGTTCTAGACAAATTCTGTTTTAAGCATAGTGGAGCGTATTGTACTCCCCTCATATACGCACTAAGTATGTCAGGCAGAGAAGTGCCAGGACGTACACAGAGGAGTGGCAGAGGCCTAAATCCTTCAGGCAGAGGTGACATCAGACTAGGGGTGAGTGGCAGCAGGAGTGGCAGCGAGAGGCCTGAGCTCCCATTATCAGCTAGCGGTTGTGTCTCAACCAGCAACCCATCTGCCGTCATTGATTGGTCAACACGTTTATCCACTTCATCACATGTGACATCTTACACCCCCCAGTGAACAGTTGGTGAGTTCCTCAGACACAACCCTCAGATGCGATGGCCCGGGAGTAGTCCCTGTCCTCCCATTGCCTCTGTTCTATGCTGTTCCCTCTCCTACCAAAGTATCTTATGCTGTGTGTTCAGCTCCACTATTCACTGTTCACTATTCATCTAATAGAGGACAGTAAGCAGCTACTGCCCAGCCAAGAAGTGGAGGAGACACGTGCTGCTTCCTCTGCTAGGTGGGCAAGTAGTGATGAGGAGAGGGAGGTGGGAGGCGGTGTTGCCAGACACTGTTGAGGAACCTTAGGAGGACATCAGAGACGTGCAGACACAACTTAATGATGATGAAGCCGATCGCAATTGGGAGCCGGGTGCAGAAGGGGCTTCATCATCATCAGGAGAAGAGAGTTGCAGGTTGCCCTTGAGGCAGCAGCTGAACCAGCAAGGCGGTAGCATGGTTGGCAGTCAGCGTGGTGGAAGAATTGGAAATTCTGGAGCCAAACTGCCCGGGGGAGACCACCTGCTTCTCGGCAGCCTACCTTCCCGGGAGGTAGTGGAACAGGGGGCCCTGCAGCCAAGGCAGTAGTAGTAAATTAGTGCAGACTGTTGGTGGGAAAATCAGCTACTCAGTGGTGTGGCAGTTTTTCATCAAGCATCCGGAGGAGGTTCACATAGCCACATGCAAGATATGTCAGCAGAAGGTGAAGCGGCCTTGGAGAACCCTGGCTCCAATGTAGTGGTCCAGCCTGCTGCATCACCCAGTGGCATGCCGCTCCCTCTTTCAGCCAGCCAAGGCTCCACCACCTCAGCCAAAGGGAGCTGTGTGTCATACCCTCCTTCTGTCGCTCCAGATGCTCCTGCTTCACCCACTCTGCCATTCTGCCAACAACCATCCGCAAAGCCATGTCCAAGAGACAACAGTATGCGCCCACTCATCCAACGGCGCAGAAGCTGAATGTGCTCCTGTCTAAGTTGCTGGTGCTGCAGCCTCTCCCTTTTCAAGTGGTGGATTCTGCACCTTTCAGAGAACTGATGGCTTGTGCTGAGCCGAGGGGGAGAGTGCCAAGCCATCAGTACCAGCAGTACCAGCCCTGCACAATTTTGTGGAAGAGAAGGTGGGCCAGTCCTTGAGCCTGTGTGTACCAAAGTGCACGGCAGCGCCGATGTCTGGTGCTGTAGCTACAGTCAGGGACAATACATGTCCTTTACGGCTGGGTGAATGTGGTTCCTGCACAGCCACAATGCCAACTTGGACAGGTCACGCGGCTTCCTCCTCCACGCTGTCAGCCCATTGGACCTGTGAAAGTATGCAACTCCGCCTCCTCATCATCCACCGTGTACTCAGCCTTTACTGCCCGCACAAGTCTTAGTGGCCCTTCAGCATACCATGTGTACAGGGCCCGGGGTGTCACGCTGTTCTTCACATGGTTTGCCTTGGCAAAAAGAGTCACACAGGGGAGGAACTGCTAAAAGTCATTCGTAAAGAAATCAGAGCATGGCTTACTCCACGAAATCTGGAAATGGGAACCATGATGACTGACAACGGGAAGAACATCTTGGCCGCACTGCGGCAAGAAAGGGTGACCCATGTGCCCTGCATGGCACACGTGTTAAATCTGGTTGTCAAGCAGTTCCTTAAATGTTTCCCGCCATTTGCGAGACATGGGAAGGAAACTTTGCATGCACTTCAGCCACTCGTACACGGCAAAACACACCCTACTTGAGCTGCAGCGTCAGAATGGCATCCCCCAACATAGTCTGATTTGTGACGTTGCCACGCGTTGGAATTCCACCCTACATATGTTGGACCTACTGTACGAACAGAGAAAAGCCATCACCGATTTCTTGATGATCCAAGCGGATAGGGGTACTCTCCTGTGTAACTTCAATGTGAACCAGTGGCAGAACCATACGTGACACCTGACGTTTGCTCCGGCCCTTTGAGGAAGCTACATTATACGTAAGTCACCAGGATTACGGGATGAACAACTTCATTCCACTGCTTCATTTCCTACAAGTGTTGGAAACGATGGCTGGTCAGGGCAATGGAGACGTTGCTCCTACATCTCAAGGCCACATGAGCCCTGTGGGGGTTGAACTAGAGGAGGAGGATGAGGGGCACAGTGGAGCACAATTTAGGTTTGGTGAGATGGGCGGTGTTTCTAGTCATCTGACAGGAGAGGAGGAGCATGATCAACTAGAGGAGCTAGAGGGTTATGAGGAAGGCGAGACAGAGGACCCAGAAACACTGTGGCAGTATGCAGTGGAGATGGAGGCAGGGAGTCCCTCCGAGTTACTTGCACAAATGGTATGATGCATGCTCACTTGCTTGCGTAGTGACAGCCGAATTGTCACCATTCGGCAGCGGGATAACTTCTGGCTCTCCACCTTTTATATATTACCTTTCTACACTCGCATAGTGGAGCAACTCATCAGCAGCAGGTAGACATGGAGCAGGACCTGAACTAGCAGGTGGTGGCATACCTTGACATGGCCATGCCAACAAACATTGAAGATCCACTGAACTTCTGGGCAGCCAAACTTGATTTTTGGCTGCAACTAGCAGAGTTTTGCCATGAAAAAGCTGCCCTGCCCGGCCAGTAGTTTGGCATCAGAGCGGGTGTTTAGTGTGGCGGGGGCCATAGTCACCCCAAGGAGAACTCCTCTGTCCACGAAAATTGTGGAGAAACTGACCTTTGTGAAGATGAATCAGGCATGGATCAGCCAGCATTTCCACCCACCAATGCCAGATGCATCAGAGTAGATTGACCATGGTGCTACACCAACAATTCACAAATATGGATAGTGCCAAACAGATTTAAGGCACTGCTCCCCAGTTACAAACATTCCAGCCACCTTTATCACCGGGTTCTGGTATTGCCACCCACCCACTCTGTCACCGAACCAAGTCACTTTCAGGACTCCTCATGCTGCTGCTGCCACCTCCATGCTGTTTTGTTCAGCCACTATTTTGTCTCCTTATACTTCTGCCAACTCCAGGCTGTGCCATTCAGCCACTATATGGTCTCCTCATGCTTCGCCCAACTCCAGGCTGTACCATTCAGACACTATATGAGCTCATTATGCTTTCCCAACCTCCAGGCTGTGTCATTCAGCCAATATTTTGTTTTCTGATGCTGCTGTCTTGGATATTACCTACAATTTTTTTCAATTGAGATTTCAACATTGATCTTTTAATGTTAGGGGTTGTGACGCTCTCTTATGTACCCATCCTGCTGCCTGATCCAGGATGTGTGTTTTCAGGAACTACTTGGCTTACTGATACTGCTGGGCCTGTGCCTAAAAATGTTTGATATTAGCATTAGCTAACATACATCTTGTATATAGATTTAAACATTAACATTTTAATGTTAGGGGTTGTGAAGCCCTCTTGTAAACTCATGCTGATGCCTTCTCCAGGCTGTGTTGTTCAGCAACTATATGGTTTAGTGATGCTGCAGGGCTTGGGCCTTAAATTCTTTGATGATAGCACGAGGTAACATACCTCTTCAATAGAGAGTACTGCTGCTGCCTGCTCCTGCCTGCTCCATTTTGGGATCGTAGCACTAACTTACATGCATCTTCAATAGAGATTTTAACATTCACCTTTTAATGTTAGGGGATGTGAACCCCCTCATGTGTACTCATGCTGCTGCCTGCTCCTGTCTGTGTCATTAAGCAACTACATGGTTTAGTGATGCTGCTGGGCCTAGGACATTACCTATATATGATTATGGTGGCACTAGGTACCATACATCTTTAATGGAAATTTCTAAATTTATCTTTTATTCTTAGAGATTGTGAGGCCCTATTGTCTCCTCATCTGCCGCCAACTCCAGGCTGTGCCATTAAGCCACTATATGGTCTCTTCTCATGCTTTAGCCAACTCCAGGCTGTGCCATTCAGACATTATATGGTCTCCTGCTACTGATGCCACCTCCAGGCTCTGTCATTGTGCTTCCATGTGACATGTGATCCCTTGTTAGATTTGGCCCTTTGTACCCACACGCCGGGGCCTGGGACACTAAAACTTTGGAGTTAAAAGTTCAATTTCAAAATCCTTAATTTAAATTTCAAAATCTTACATTCCAATGGTCTACTCATGCATCTGCCGACTCCAGTCTGTGTCATTCAGACAATATATGGTTTGCTTATGCTGCTGGGCCTGGGTCTGGGCCTAAAAATGTTATGGTAGCACTAGCTACCCAAAATCTTTGGTTTAAATTTCAAAATTCGTCTGTTTTTTTTCTTTGGGATTGTGAACCCTGATGTCTACTCATGCTTCAGCCTCATCCAAGCTTTGTCATTCAGCCACTATATGGTCTCCTCATGCTGCCAACACCTCCACGCTGTATCATTCAGCCACTATATGGTCTCCTCATGATGCCAATACCTCCACACTGTGTCATTCAGCCACTAAATGGTCTCCTCATGCTGCCAACACCTCCACGCGCTGTCATTCAGCCACTATATGGTCTCCTCATGCTGCCAACCCCTCCACGCTGTGTCATTCAGCCACTATATGGTCTCCTCATGCTGCCAACACCTCCACGCTGTGTCATTTAGCCACTATATGGTCTCCTCATGCTTCAGCCTCATCCAAGCTGTGTAATTCAGCCACTATATAGTCTCCTCATACTGATGCCACCTCCAGGTTCTGTCATTGTGCCGCTCTGCGGCAGTGATTCTAAAAGCGATGCCTGTAATCTGCATGTCATACTGAATAACAGTATTATTTCACTACCCCTGCACACTCCATATGCGTGTTAGAACACAGCAAAGTGTTCTATATATTCCTATTGAGGCTCTCGGTAGGCCAGAAATAGCCATTTTTTAATATAGATTTGCCGCAAATAAATTTGGATCGAAGCTAATTTTTTTTTAAATATTCGGAGAATCGGATGAATCGAATTTTTCAAGAGTTCGCTCATCTCTATTAAATGCCTCCATATTATAATTTATTTTCAATAGGATTTTCACCCCGCTTCCCTATCTGTGATTTTTCAATTGATGTCCTAATAAAAAATTAAATCGAATTGTTTTTTGTTTTGAACTTTTTTATATGCATTCCTTAATAAAGATTTTGGATAACCTTTTTCCTTGAAGCGTGTCCTTAGGACAGCAGCCTGCGCATGAAGATCTGCATCGCTAGTGCAATTCCTATGGATGTGCAGGTACTGTCCATAGGGCACGCCCCTTAGCCAACTAGGGTAATTGGCGCTATCAAACTGTAAAAAACTTTTGACATCTATTGTCTTAAAAATTTCCTTGTTGCTATAGATCCATCATTAGTTTTATAAATATCCAAATCTAAAAATGTAATCGAGACATTTGAATAATGCATCGTAAATTGAAGACCTCAGGAATTCTGTTTCAATTCATCTACACATAATACGGCCTCTTCATCAGACCCTAACCAAATCATAAAAAGATCTATAAAGCGACGAAAAAAATATACAAACTTAATAAAAAACAAGGACTGTGCCATTATTAGGGACTCAAAACGCCCCATAAATAAATGTGCATAACTAGGGGCGAATCGAGTCCCCATGGCACAGCCCTTGATCTGACGGTAAATGATATCATCAAAATTAAAAACATTATTTATCAAAATAAACCTAACAGACTCCAATAGAAAATCCGCCTGGTTTTTGTTCAAGTAAGTATCATTCCCCAAAAAACTATTAACTGCTTGGATGCTTAATTCAGTATCAATATTGGAGTAGAGGGAGCACACGTCTAGAGTTAAAAAAGCAAAAGATGGAGGTAAAGATAAATTCTGAATTTCATATATTAATTGTGCTGAATCTCTCAAATAAGATGGTAAATTTAAAACATAAGGTTGCAAAAATAAATCAATAAAATGGGATACATTTTCTTTAACCCCTTAACGACGCAGGACGTATATTTTCGTCCTGCGCCGGCTCCCGCGATATGAAGCGGGATCGCGCCGCGATCCTGCATCATATCGCGTCGGTCCCGGCGCTCATCAACGGCCGGGACCCACGGCTAATACCACACATCGCCGATCACGGCGATGTGCGGTATTAACCCTTTAGAAGCGGCGGTCAAAGCTGACCGCCGCTTCTAAAGTGAAAGTGACCCGGCTGCTCAGTCGGGCTGTTCGGGACCGCCGCAGTGAAATAGCGGCGTCCCGAACAGCTGACCGGACACCGGGAGGGCCCTTACCTGCCTCCTCGGTGTCCGATCGACGAATGACTGCTCCGTGCCTGAGATCCAGGCAGGAGCAGTCAAGCGCCGATAACACTGATCACAGGCGTGTTAATACACGCCAGTGATCTGTGTAAGAGATCAGTATGTGCAGTGTTATAGGTCCCTATGGGACCTATAACACTGCAAAAAAAATGTAAAAAAAAGTGTTAACCAAGGTCATTTAACCCCTTCCCTAATAAAAGTTTAAATCACCCCCCTTTTCCCATAAAAAAAATAAAAGTGTAAAAAAAATAAACATGTGGTATCGCCACGTGCGTAAATGTCCGAACTATAAAAATATATCATTAATTAAACCGCACGGTCAATGGCGTACGCGCAAAAAAATTCCAAAGTCCAAAAAAGCGTATTTTGGTCACTTTTTATACCATTAAAAAATGAATATAAAGTGATAAAAAAGTCCGATCAAAACAAAAATCATACCGATAAAAACTTCAGATCACGGCGCAAAAAATGAGTTCTCATACCGCCCTGTACGTGGAAAAATAAAAAAGTTATAGGGGTCAGAAGATGACATTTTTAAACGTATACATTTTCCTGCATGTAGTTATGATTTTTTCCAGAAGTGCAACAAAATCAAACCTATATAAGTAGGGTATCATTTTAACCGTATGGACCTACAGAATAATGATAAGGTGTAATGATTTTTTTTTCTGTTTCGCCGTGCATTTTTGGGTAAAATGACTAATGTCACTGCAAAGTAGAATTGGCGACGCAAAAAATAAGCCATAATATGGATTTTTAGGTGGAAAATTGAAAGGGTTATGATTTTTAAAAGGTAAGGAGGAAAAAACGAAAGGGCAAAAACGGAAAAAC
This sequence comes from Hyla sarda, assembly GCF_029499605.1. NCBI lineage: Eukaryota > Metazoa > Chordata > Amphibia > Anura > Hylidae > Hyla > Hyla sarda. The sequence goes on along the minus strand of NC_079193.1, from coordinate 119,315,918 downwards.
CCTGTGTCCTTAAGGGGTTAATCAGGAGGATTTATCAAATCCTTATGTAATTTCGGTAAGTAATAAAAAGTGGGTAAAACATAATTTTTTATAGTGAGAAATGTGTGCGCCCTCCTGTCCAGTAGGGACTGATTTGCAGCCTTCTTAATCAATTCACAATATAGACCAAACATTTCAGCAGAAGGATCACTAGAAAGTGTATGGTATTATTCAGAATCAGCTAAAAAATGCAAAGCTTGTTTTTTGTATGTCATCAGGACGTGCTGCCGGACAAAAGGGCAATCCCTTAGCTAAAAGGTTAGTTTCACTTTCTGATAGCATATAGTCAGATAGATGAAATATTTTTACTTTTTCTTTTTGTGTTCCTCTAGTTTCTGTGTACGATGAATTGCTTGATTTCTTTCTATTTCTACCTCCTCTACAACCCCTTGATTTGCTTTTGTGGGTCTCCTGAGAGGAGATGATGTCACTGGTGGAAAGTAATGTGTTATCGGAAGATGGCGAACATCCAAATTTACAGAGGGTATTATGCTTGCTGCATTTGTTAGTGGGGAGTCTAAAAAAGGGGATTTGATTTCTGATATACTTGATCTAGTATGTAAATTTTGACTGATGTATTAATTAATGTCAGGTGAAGATATTTCATGTACAGTCATGAAAGAGGATTCCATGGAGCATTTATGTCAAAAGCAGCTCCGCTCGATCCATCCTACTCGATCCTGTACAATACTAGCGGACGTTATCAATGATTTGACTTTATTAATTTTCAATGGTAATTTTCACACAACCCAATATGGTAAGCGGCTGTGGTTGGTTCCCTTCCCCCATTCTATCTGACCGAGAGGTTCTAAACATGGAGCGCCTTCTACCCTCTTTTTTTGAAAATTTTTAAGGACCTTGTGACTACGGTTCTGGATTCCAGAGGAATCACTTTCTGAAGAGCAGCTCCTGAAAGTTTAATTAAGTATTTTACAACAATTATTCTGGACATTTTATTGTTCTTGTTATTCTTGCATTGACTTGTCGGTATTTGAAGTTTTCTTTAGTATGGATTATTTATCAAATCGAGACTCTGTTCGTGAATCACTTATTAATCAATTACTGGGTACGGCTAAGTATACAACAGCCCCCAGTATAAGTGAGGAAACGAACACTATTTCAGATAATGAACATAAAATAATGACTGAATTGTATCATGATAATGAAAACTGTTGTAAAACAGAACTACAACATAGTTTAGATGTACTGTTTTTACAGAGGTATTTATCAGACAACTTTACTCCCAAGGGATTGAGATTACCATTAGAATTTTCATTCCCTGAGGATTCTACATTCACAAAGGAATGGGAGGAATATACTGAGTTGTGGTCTAGAGGTCTAATGACACGGTTAATCGAAAAAAGAAAATCTTTAGCTTTAAGCTGTAGACAAAGAGCATGAGAGGAGAGCTGTCAATTTTTTCTAAATACTCTGAGTATTTTAAGATGGATGGTATCGTCTTTAACAGATTGCATAAACTTGAAATTTAAACTATTAATAAAAAGGTGCATAAGTATTAGGGATCGACCTATATCGGTTTTATAGGGCCGATACCGATAATCGGTGCAGGTTATGGCCGATAGCCGATAACTTATACCGATATTCCGGCATAAGTTATCGGCTATTTAACCCCCTGCGACACCGCTGCAGATCATTGATTTAAAGCGGGCGCTTTAAATCAATGATCTGCAGTGGCTTTTGCGGGGCCATAGACCGCCGCCGCCACCACCCGCTTCTCTCCCCTACCTGCCAGGGTGCTCCGGGCCATCCATCCATCGTTCATGTAGTGTCCGGGGGCGTTCCGGGTGGAGGGTGGTCCGGTCCGGGCTGTCCTTCTTCTCCGGCGGTCATCTTCTCCACTCCGGGCAGGCTCCGGCCTAGTAACGCTGCATAGACGTCGCTGCGCAGTGACGCCCATGCGCAGCGACGCACCTGACGTCACGGCGTAGCGTTATCTATGCAGCGTACTAGGCCGGAGCCTGCCCGGAGTGGAGAAGAAGACCGTGGGAGAAGGACAGCCCGGACCGGACCACCCTCCACCCGGAATGCCCCCGGACACTACATGAAGGAAGGATGGCCTGAACCACCCCCATTACGGGTAAGTTTAATTTTTTTATTGACTCGGAGGGTGGGGGAGGGGCCCGACCGGTATAGCGGTATGGGAAAAAATCCATACCGGTATACCGCCTAGCATCACGGTGGGAGGTGCGACGCGGTGTGGTGGGTCGGGGGTGCGGTGCGGCGGGTCGAGGGGGTGGCGGTCGTGGTGGGGGCGGTGTGGGGGGCGGGGCATTATCGGCAAGATAATTGCCGATACCGATAATGCCCAAATCGTGATTATCGGCCGATAATATCGGCCATACCGATAATCGTTCAATCCCTAATAAGTATAACCGTGATAAGAACGATTATGCATTTGGCCAAGTACACAAATGGCCAAAATATATTCCCATCTATACTAATAGACCATCCATTAAACAAAGATCCCAACTTTTCGTGAACCCTGACCTGTTAGTGGCGTCACTGCACAATGTGAACAGGGTTGGTAAATTGATTACCGTATATACTCGAGTATAAGCCAAGTTTTTCAGCACGATTTTTCGTGCTGAAAACACCCCCCTCGGCTTATACTCGAGTGAACTCTCCGCCCTCAGTGGTCTTCAACCTGTGGACCTCCAGATGTTTCAAAACTACAACTCCCAACAAGCCCGGGCAGCCATCGGCTGTCCGGGATTGCTGGGAGTTGTAGTTTTGAAACCTCTGGAGGTCCGCAGGTTGAAGACCACTGCGGCCTTCGACATCATCCAGCCCCCCCCCCCTCTTTAGTTCTGTACTCACCACTGCTCGGCGGGACGTTAGGGTGCGCTGGTCCGGTGCTGCAGGACTGTCTGGGGGGGAGGTCGTCTGGTGGGATAGTGGTTCCGGGCTGCCATCTTCACCGGGGGGCCTCTTCTCCGCGCTTCGGGCCCGGCCCCGGAATAGTCACGTTGCCTTGACGACGACGCAGAGGAACGTTCATTACCAACGTCCCTCTGCGTCGTCGTCAAGGCAACGCCTCTATTCCGGGCCAGAAGCGAGGAGAAGAGGCCCCCCGGTGAAGATGCCGAGTGGAGGTGAGTACAGAACTAATGGGGGTGAGAGGGGAGGGGGGGGCTGGATGATGTTGAAGGCCGCAGTGGTCTTCAACCTGCAGACCTCCAGAGGTTTCAAAACTACAACTCCCAGCAATCCCGGACAGCCGATGGCTGCCCGGGCTTGCTGGGAGTTGTAGTTTTGAAACATCTGGAGGTCCGCAGGTTGAAGACCACTGTATCAGACATTTACAAGCGGTGATGATGAAGGTGGGGGGGGGGCTGATGACATGTGGTGATGATGACAAGGGGATGATGAAGGGGGGTGTGTGGGATGATGACAAGGGGATGATGGAGGGGTGTGGGATGATGACAAGGGGATGATGAAGGGGGGGTGGGATGATGACAAGGGGATGATGACAGGTGGTGATGATGACAGGGTGATGATGATGAGGGTGTTAATGACGGGGTCTGGATGATGACAGGGGGGATGATGTATTTCCCACCCTAGGCTTATACTCGAGTCGATAACTTTTCCTGGGATTTTGGGGTAAAATTAGGGGCCTCGGCTTATATTCAGGTCGGCATATACTCGAGTATATACGGTAAGCAAAATCCACTAGGTCGGCAGACGGATACATTTGAACATAGTTGGACAATTATTTTTTATTTTAATATTAAACAATTACAAAAATACATTGTACAAATCAGATAAAACAACGTCACCACTCGGGAGAAAAACAAAAGCCATAGAAGCCAAATAGCCATACTTATTTACATCTAAGAGTATATCTAATCAACATCGGGCCCACCCCAACCCTCTTCAAAACTTCCCAGAGGTATCCCCACTCCACCCTGTCAAAAGCTTTAGTAGCATCCAATGACAGAATGGAGCGGGGGCCCCGGGATCCACTCTGGATTGCTTCATACACCTGGTGAATATTGTCATGAACTGTTCTTCCTGACCTAAACCCTCCCTGGTCATTGCCCACCACTGCATCCACTACTTTATCCAATCTCTTTGCCAGTGCTTTCGCTATTATCTTTATATCTGTATTAAGTAAGGAGATAGGACGATATGAGCCCAAATCCAAGGGATCTTTATCTTTTTTCCTAATGAGTCTAATATTAGCCTCACACATAGATTTAGGGAAGACCCCCCCCCCCCCCCCCCTCCAGGATTCATTAATGATACCCAGCAGTTTTGGAAGTAGCAGAGTTGAGTATATCCTATATATCTGGAATGGAATGCCGTCGGACCCGGGGGATGTATTCCCTTGGATTGATGCCAATGCCTCCTCCAATTCCTGGAGGGAAATTGGGTCATCCAAGGAGTCCCTGACATCCTCTGTCAAACTTGGAATATTAACCTCTTAAGGACCCAGGGCGTATGGATACGCCCTCACACCCTGGGCCTTAAGGACCCAGGGCGTATCCATACGCCCTGGCGTTTTCCAGTCTCTGCCGCGCGCCGGGCAGAGATCAGAACTGGATGCCTGCTGAAATCCTTCAGCAGGCATCCAGGGCAAACGCCGAGGGGGGCCATGTAGGCCCCCCATGTCGGCGATCGCCGCAAATCGCAAGGGAAATCGCCCTTGCGATCTGCGGCGATACCGGGCTGATCGGGTCTCTGGGACCCGACCGCCCGGTAATTTCGCATGATCCCGGCTGTCACAGACAGCCAGGACCATGCTGGAGCCTAGGAGCGAGGTGGCAAGCCTGCCACCTCCTCCGATCCCCCTGCGATCTGTCGGTTAGTTAACCGACCAATCGCAGGAGGGCGGGACGGTTACTTCTTCCCGTCCTGCCCGGCCCCTGAAAGTCCGTAGAGGACGGGAGGAAGATCGGAGGACGCGGCGGGGGACGGGGGAGTGCTGGGGACCGGCCCCAGTACTTACCTCGTCCCTGAAGACCCGGATCCCGGCGAGGAAGATGGCGGCGGCGACAGGTGAGTAGATCTTCAGCCGCGGTCGGGCCCTTTACAGCAATGCACGTCGCCGTAAAGCGACATGCATTGCTGTAATGGGACCCTGTAAACTACAACTCACAGCATGCCAAGACAGCCCTTGGCGTCTGGGCATGCTGGGAGTTGCAGTTTTGCAACATCTGGAGGTCCACAGTTTGGGACCACTGTGCCCTTCCAGATGTTGCAAAACTACACATCCTCAGCATGCCCTTACTGTCCAGGCATGCTGGGAGTTGTAGTTCTGTAACATCTGGCCCTTCAGATGTTGCATAACTACAACTCCCAGCATGCCTGGACAGTTTTGGCATACTGGGAGTTGTAGTTTTGCAACATCTGGAAGGGCACAGATTGGGAACCACTGTATTAGTGGTCTACAAACTAGTCCTCCAGATGTTGCAAAACTACAACTCCAAGCATGCTGGGAGTTGTAGTTCGGCAACATCTGGCTCTAAAGATGTTGCCGAACTACTACTCCCAGCATGCTTGAGAATGCTGAGAGTTGTGGTTTTGCAACAACTGGAGGCACACTGGTTGGGAAACATTGTCTGTTTCCTTACTCAGTGTTTCCCAACCCGTGAGCCTCCAGCTGTGGCAAAACTATAACTACCAGCATGCACTGATAGACTGTAGTTTTGCAACAGCTGGAGGTCCCCCCCTGTGAATGTACAGGATACATTCACATGGGCAGGGGGCTTACAGTGAGTATCAGGCTGCAAGTTTGCGATACAGCAAATTTTGCGCGGCAGCTCAAAGTCGCTGTAACCCCCCCGCCCATGTGACTGTACCCTAAAAACACTACACTAACACAAAATAAAATAAAAAGTAAAAAACACTACATATGCACATACCCCTACACAGCCCCCCTCCCCTCCCCAATAAAAATGAAAAACGTCTGGTACGCCACTGTTTCCAAAATGGAGCCTCCAGCTGTTGCAAAACAACAACTCCCAGTATTGCTGGACAGCCGTTGACTGTCCAAGCATGCTGGGAGTTTTGCAACAGCTGGAGGCACCCTGTTTGGGAATCACTGGCGTAGAATACCCCTATGTCCACCCCTATGCAAATCCCTAATTTAGGCCTCAAATGCGCATGGCGCTCTCACTTTGGAGCCCTGTCGTATTTCAGGGCAACAGTTTAGGGTCACATATGGGGTATCGCCGTACTCGGTAGAAATTGCCTAACAAATTTTGGGGGGCTTTTTCTCCTTTCACCCCTTATGAAAATGTGAAGTTGGGGTCTACACCAGCATGTTAGTGTAAAAAAATAATTTTTTTACACTAACATGCTGGTGCTGCCCTATACTTTTCATTTTGACAAGAGGTAAAAGGGAAAAAAGCCCCCCCAAAATTTGTAACGCAATTTCTCCCGAGTACGGAGATACCCCATATGTGGGCGCAAAGTGCTCTGGGGGCGCACAACAAGGCCCAGAAGGGAGAGTGCACCATGTACATTTGAGGTGATTTGCACAGGGGTGGCTGATTGTTACAGCGGTTTTGACAAACGCAAAAAAAACTAAACCCCACATGTGACCCCATTTCGGAAACTACACCCCTCACGGAATGTAATGAGGGGTGCAGTGAGAATTTACCCCCCACTGGTGTCTGACAGATCTTTGGAAAAGTGGGCTGTGCAAATAAAAAATGTTGTACAGACCACTGTTCCAAAGATCTGACAGACACCAATGGGGATAAATGCTCACTGTACCCCTTGTTACGTTCCTCAAGGGGTCTAGTTTCCAAAATGGTATGCCATGTGGGGGTTATTTTGCTGTCCTGGCACCATAGGGGCTTCCTAAATGCGACATGCCCCCCCCCCCCCCCCCCCGAGCAAAATTTGCTCTCAAAAAGCCAAATATGACTCCTTCTCTTCTGAGCATTGTAGTTCGCTCGTAGTGCACTTCAGGTCAACTTATGGGGTACCTCCATACTCAGAAGAGATGGGGTTTCAAATTTTGGGGGGTATTTTTTGCTATTAACCCTTGTAAAAATGTGAAATTTTGGGGGAAACACCCATTTTAATGAAATTTTTTTTTTTTTTTTTTACGTATGCAAAAGTCGTGAAACCCGTGTGGGATATTAAGGCTCACTTTATTCCTTGTTACGTTCCTCAAGGGGTCTAGTTTCCAAAATGGTATGCCATGTGGGTATTTTTTGCTGTCCTAGCACCATAGGGGCTTCCTATATGGGACATGCCCCCGAGCAAAATTTGCTCTCAAAAAGCCAAATATGACTCCTTCTCTTCTGAGCATTGTAGTTCGCCCGTAGTGCACTTCAGGTCAACTTATGGGGTACCTCCATACTCAGAAGAGATGGGGTTACAAATTTTGGGGGGTATTTTCTGCTATTAACCCTTGCAAAAATGTGAAATTTGGGGGGAAACACACATTTTAGTGAAATTTTATTTTATTTTTTTACATATGCAAAAGTTGTGAAACACATGTGGGGTATTAAGGCTCACTTAATTCCTTGTTACGTTCCTCAAGGGGTCTTGTTTCCAAAATGGTATGGCATGTGTTTTTTTTTTTGCTGTTCTGGCACCATAGGGGCTTCCTAAATGCAACATGCCCCCCAAAAACCATTTCAGAAAAACGTACTCTCCAAATTCCCCTTGTCACGCCTTCGGTTCTGAGCCCTCTATTGCGCCCACCGAACACTTTACATAGACATATGAGGTATGTGCTTACTCGAGAGAAATTGGGCTACAAATATAAGTATACATTTTCTCCTTTTACCCCTCGTAAAAATTCAAAAATTGGGTCTACAAGAACATGCGAGTGTAAAAAATGAAGATTGTGAATTTTCTTCTTCACTTTCCTGCTATTCCTGTGACATACGTAAAGGGTTAAAATGCTGACTGAATGTCATTATGAATACTTTAGGGGGTGCAGTTTTTATAATGGGGTCATTTATGGGGTATTTCTAAGATGAAGACCCTTCAAATCCACTTCAAACCTGAACTGGTCCCTGAAAAATAGTGAGTTTGGAAATTTTGTGAAAAATTGGAAAATTGCTGCTGAACTTTGAAGCCCTCTGGTGTCTTCCAAAAGTAAAAACTTGTCAATTTTATGATGCAAACATAAAGTAGACATATTGTATATGTGAAAAAAAAATTAAAATATTTTGAATATCCATTTTCCTTACAAACAGAGAGCTTCAAAGTTAGAAAAATGCAAAATTTTCAAATTTTTCATAAAATTTTCACATTTTTCACCAAGAAAGGATGCAAGTTACAAATTTTTTTTACCACTATTTTAAAGTAGAATATGTCACGAAAAAACAATCTCGGAATCAGAATGATAACTAAAAGCATCCTTAGGGTCCTAAGGTGTAAAATGGCTGGGTCCTTAAGAGGTTAATTCCCCTCAAGAATTCCGCTACATCCGCCCTATTAATATTGCTGCCTATATAGAGATTGGAGAAAAAAGAGCCAACCATTTGGGCTATTTCCTCTCTTTCTGTGGTTATGCTGCCATCCTCCCCCCTCAGAGCCATAATACCACATTCCTCGCCTTGATTTTTAAGTAATCTTGACAGTGTCTTGTTTGGTTTCCCTTTCTCAAAGAAATTAAATTGCCCACTGAAGAATAGTTTATTTTGTGCCTTTTTAAGTAGATATTCTTTATATTCCTCTTGAGCTGCCTTCAGTTCTAACAGCTGTTCACCCCCACTATCCTCTTCTATCCCTGCTTCTAATATTGCCACTTTACTATTCAGTACTGATTCTTCCTGTGAGAATTCCTTTTTCTTTTTATTGATTTGCCCCATATATAGGCCCCTCAAATATGCCTTCATAGTATCCCATACCACCTGAGGGTTTGCGGACTTATGATTAATCTCCCAGAATGCCTCTATTTCCTGTCTAAACCAGTCCTGATCTCCCACTAATTCTATCCAGTGGGGGTTGAGCCGAAAGCCCAACCTTTTCCCACCCATTGCCTTACCTCCAATTTCCACCACCACTGGGCAATGGTCCGATAGGGTTTTAGCTTTATACTGCACCCTGCTGGTCCAGGTCATTGCATTCTTATCACACAGGCATAAGTCAATTCGGGAAGCGGTGTTGTATGAGGTACTAAAACATGAGTACTGTCTTACTCCTGGGTTTAGTTTCCGCCACCCATCAACCCAATTCATCTCTCCACAGTATCTCGCCAATGCTGTTTCATTCCCCCCTACATTCCTACCTAATTTGTATCTGTCCATACTAGGGTCCATTACATTGTTCAAATCTCCAACTATCCATAATGCCGAATGTGTCTTACTTTCGCAATAACTCACGAAGTCCCTCAGAACATCCACTCTAAAAGGTGGAGGAATATAAACAAAAGCCAAGATGACTGCCCTATCTTCCCATATTCCATAAAGAAATACATATCGACCATACTTATCTACCTTTGCATTCTTAGTCTCGAATGGTACCCTCCTGTGAACATATACTGACACTCCCACGGAGTAGGAAGAGAGTCTGGAATGGTATTCTTCTTTGGCCCACTTCCTTGGAAGTATCTGCTCATCTTTTGACCTATGGGTCTCGACTAAACATATGATCGCAGGAAGGCACCTCCGAATATAATCGAAGATTGCTCACTTTTTAATTCTATCCGACATACCTCGTACGTTCCAGGCTAATAATTTAAGCATAGATATATTTACCTAAGAGAGAGAAAAAAAAAAAAGAAAAAAAAGATCCCCTCATTTGATCATCCCGTGCCATCCCTCCCCCTTCCCCTTACCCTCCCCCCCTTCCTTCCCCATAATGCACCGTACTTCTACTATGCACTCCTATCCTAGTGACACCCCAGAGAACCCCCCAACCCCTCCCCCCGAGACGTAAAATTATTACTCAACTAATACTTCCAACCCCTAATGCCGCAGTAGTGCCTTATATTAGATGCCTTCTTTATCCATCCATTCTGAGACTTCTTGTGGGGTTCCAAATATTGTTACCTTTCCCTTATGCTCAACCCGGAGTCTCGTTGGAAACAACAGAGAGAAGAGCACCCCCGCGTTCTTTAGCCGCCTTTTTATCTCCCGAAAGGATGCCCTTTTCCTCTGGGTCTCCCAGGAGAAATCCGGATATAGAAAAATATTCTGTCCATTATATTGTAGGTCCCTCATCTCTCTTGCCCTCCTAAGGATAGTATCCCTGTCCTGGGAGGTATATAACTTAATTAGGATTGTCCTAGGGGAACCCCCCGGAGGGGGAATACGCCTTGGTACCCGATGATCTCGTTCAATCCCAAACATTGGGGTAAGATGCCCTTCCCCTATCCCCTCCTTCAACCACCTACTAAGAAACTGTATGGCAGAGTCCCCCCCCTCCACCCCCTCAGCAAACCCCACCATCCTTATATTACAACGTCTGGATCTATCCTCAAGGTCAGTGAGCTTATCTTTAACGGATGTAGTCTCCTTTTTCAAGTCATTAACCTCCTCCTCCAAAACCTTAATCCTATTTTCTGTTTTAGGGGCTTCTTCCTCCAGTCTGGAAATCCTATCTCTCATTTTAGTCATATCGTGTCTTATCAGAGATACCTCGCTCGGTAGATACCACACCCAGTTGTTTATTTATCTCCTCAATTGCACAATTAGATTTTTTCTCCCCTCCCAGGATCTCCTCCAACATCTGAGTTCCCATAGGGGGCACAGACTGCCCCTCCTCAGTTTCTTCCACCTCCAAAACCGAGTACCTAGAGCCTGTTTTACTAGGGGAGAGATCCTTTTTGGTTCTAGTTTTTATACCCACAGCTGGAGACTTCCATATTTTATCCAATTTACCCATAGCCCCCTTGTCTTTTTGTGGCGAGCTACCCCCTGATCTTCTGGGGTTCACCTTGGGGGCCATTTCTCCTGCTTTGTTTTTTATATTTATGAGGAGTACGTATCACACCAGGGTGCCACCTATTGTCTTAGCGACTTTATGCACCGTGGGCCCCACCCACTCAGTAATTTACATCCAATTATTTACAACATACAAGGGAGAGGATTCATAGTCCCACACAACTCTGGAGTACGCTTTGAGCAGAGAGTATCACAGCCTGATCTAGCAGTATACAGCTACAGCATACTAATAAAAAATAAAATCGTTAGCGTATTCACACTCCCCCTAATAGACAGTCCGATATCCCCCCAGAGTCACTGAGCTTAGTGGGTCGAGGGAGAGGGTCCAATTCCATGGAAGAGGGGGTCTGCTAGGACAAAGTTGTTCAATTTAGTCCTTAAGTCCAGGTTACTCCTGTATAAGAGAGAGAGAGAGGGAGGAATAAGTCCTCTAGAGACATCAGTTTAGCAGTAGGACAGGCCATAGATGCATCTGCATGGCCATAATTATACCGCCCATACTCCTCAAAGTCCATGCATATTTTCATTCTGAGCAAGGAATTTCCATAGTTAAGAGCAAAAGATGCCTAAAAGGAGGAGGGCGCCAGTCCCACAACGCTCAGTAAATTCAGTTCCCCAAGTCCCCGGTTATCCATTAGGGCTTAGCCCACATAAGCAGGACAGGAGCATCCCTACCACCATAGTTAGGAATATTGTAACTCCCTTCCCGTGTGTAGCAACCAAGGGACCACCACATGGGGGAGAAGGGGGGGACCTGGTCATATCCATTGCCACGGCTATCACTCACCAAGTCACTAGAGAGAGTGGCCAGGCGGGGAGTCCGGCATCCAGTAATCTCTATTCCACATGGGACCAGTGCTGGGGACTGCTGCTGTTCACAATATTGCCGAAGTATTAATAGTAGGTTTCACCTATTGAAGGAAATCCGTAAATAGCAGTTTATCCCCATATTAGACTCCTCCATCCAGGGAAACTGTCTACTTAAGTGGCCTGTTCCCCAAAAAGAAGCAATAACTCACCAGCTTAGCGGCTATTAAGATAAATATCATGTGTAGCCTCAGGTCTTTTTCTCAATTCCTCTTTCCTTTCCACCAAAAAAGGGATCTGTTCCGGCCTGATCTAGTCCCAGCAAGGAGTAGCAGGACGCCACATGTACCCCTCACCACCTCCACACCGCTACACCGCGCTGTAAGACAGGTGCCACAATATATGGGCTTCCGGAGCAGGCCTGAGACTCCTCTCTGTTACTGGCCACGAAAGTCCACACCTCCCTCTCTCTCACCTCGTCTCCGGCGTCTCCCTCCACCGCACACGTGGGGGGGGGGGGGAAGACCTCCGCCTCCCGTCCTGTCCAGCAACGGGCCGCGCCATCCTCCTCTCACTCCTCCCTCCTCCTGCGGCTGAGTCCAGCGCCCCCAGCTCTCGCAGGGCATCCAGGCCGACAAGCAGCACCGGCGGCGTCACTCTGTGGGTATCCCGGCATCCCAAGTTCGGCATCAGCTCCACGTCCGTCCCGAGGGCTCAGGGGGCGGGGCCGGAGCCCCGGAGCGCGCGGCCCTAGCTCATGCCGCCGTCACTTCCTCCCGATTAGTGCCTCAGTTGGACAATTATTAATTCAACATGTAATAAAATTAAACAACACAGAACTAAAAAAGATGAAATCACTAAAAAGTCACAGAATTTAAGTAGTTATCAAATAAAAGAAAAATGAAAATGTTGTATATAACACTAATGAATCAAACACTCAATGCACGAATGTTAATATTAACACTGAAAAACTATCTCCAAATGGTTTGCTCACTATTACGACCATTGAAAATTAATAAAGTCAAATCATTGATAACGTCTGCTAGTATTGTACAGGATGGAGAAGAGGGATCGGGTGGAGCCACTTTCGACATAAATGAGTTGGACTGCTCCATGGATTCCTCTTTTCTGACTGTACATGAAGTATCTTCACCGGACATTAATACATAATCTCAATCCCTTGGGAGTAAAGTTGTCTGATAAATACCTCTGTAAAAACAGTACATCTAAACTATGTTGTAGTTCTGTTTTACAACAGTTTTCATTATCATGATACAATTCAGTCATTATTTTATGTTCATTATCTGAAATAGTGTTCGTTTCCTCACTTATACTGGGGGCTGTTGTATACTTAGCCGTACCCAGTAATTGATTAATAAGTGAGTCACGAACAGAGTCTCGATTTGAAATCCTAAAGAAAACTTCAAATACCGACAAGTCAATGCAAGAATAACAAGAACAATAAAATGTCCAGAATAATTGTTGTTAAAATACTTAAACTTACAGGATCTACTCTTCAGAAAGTGATTCCTCTGGAATCCAGACCGTAGTCACAAGGTCCTTAAAAATTTGCAAATAAAAAGAGGGTAGAAGGCGCTCCATGTGTAGAACCTCTCAGTCAGATAGAATAGGGGAAGGGAACCAACCACAGTCGCTTACCATATTGGGTTGTATGAAAATTACCATTGAAAATTAATAAAGTCAAATCATTGATAACGTCTGCTAGTCTTGTACAGGATGGAGTAGATGGATTGAGTGGAGCCGCTTTCGACATAAATGCTCCATGGATTCCTCTTTCCTGACTGTACATGAAGTATCTTCACCTGACATTAATACATCAGTCAATCAAAATTTACATACTAGATCAAGTATATCAGAAATCAAATCCCCTTCAATTTTAGACTCTTCACTAACAAATGCAGCAAGCATGATACCCTTTGTAAATTTGGATGTTCGCCATCTTCCGATGACACATTACTTCCCACCAGTGACATCATCCCCTCTCAGGGGACCCACAAAAAGGAAAGAAAATCCAGGGGTTGTAGAGGAGGTAGAAATAGAAAGAAATCAAGCAATTCATCGTACACAGAAACTACAGGAACACAAAAAGAAAAAGTAAAAATATTTCATCTATCTGACTAGATGCTATTAGAAAGTGAAACTAACCTACTATCTAATGGATTGTCCTTTTGTCTGGCAGCACGTCCTGATGACTTCCAATTATTTTTAGATCTGAATCAGTTCATAAGAAAACTTACACTTAACACGATCTGAAAGAACTGCTATTAGGATGAATCAGAACAATATGTCCATAATTATCCATCCAGCCAATAAAGGGGGGGTGTTGCGGTTTTGAACCGCAATGCATACAAAAAAAGTTTTGAGTATTTTAGCTGATACTGTATAATACCATACACTTTCTAGTGATCTTTCTGCAGAAATTTTCAATCTATATTGTAAATTGATTAAGAAGGCTGCAATTCAGTCCCTGCTTAGACAGGAGGGCGCACACATTTCTCACTATAAAAAATTATGTTTTACCCACTTTTTATTATTTACCAAAATTACTAGAGATGAGCGAACTTACAGTAAATTCGATTCGTCACAAACTTCATGGCTCGGCAGTTGATGACTTATCCTGCATAAATGAGTTCAGCTTTCAGGTGCTCCGGTGGGCTGGAAAAGGTTGATACAGTCCTAGGAAAGAGTCTCCTAGGACTGTATCCACCTTTTCCAGCCCACAGGAGCACCTGAAAGCTGAACTCATTTATGTAGGATAAGTCATCAACTGCCGAGCCGAGAAGTTCGTGACCAATCGAATTTACTGTAAGTTCGCTCATCTCTAATACTTATGAACAAAAACCAGGCAGATTTTCTTTTGGAGTCTATTAGGTTTATTTTGGTACATAGTGTTTTGAATTTTGATGATATCATTTACCATCAGATCAAGGGCTGTGCCATTGGGATTTGAATCGCCCCTAGTTATGCAAATTTATTTATGGGGCGATTCGAGTGTAATAATGGCACAGTCCTTGTTTTTTATTAAGTTTGTATATTTTTTCGTCGATTTTATAGATCTTTTTATGATTTGGTTAGTCTGAAGAAGAAGCCGTATTATTTGTAGATGAATTGAAATAGAATTACTGGGGTCTTCAATTTACGATGCATTATTCGAATGTCTGGATAAAATTTTTAGATTTGGATATTTATAAAACTAATGATGGATCTTTAGCAACAAGGACATTTTTAAGACAGTAGATGTCAATAGTATTTCCAAGTTTGATAGCGCCCATTACCCTAGTTGGCTTAGGGGCGCTCCCTATGGACAGTACCTGCGCATCCGTAGGAATTGCACTAGTGATGAGAATTTTCATGCAAGGACACACTTCCAGGGAAAAGGTTATCCCAAATCTTTAATAACGAATGCATATAAAAAGGTCCAAAACAAAAAACAAGTCTATTTAATTAGGACATCAGTTGAAAAATCATAGATAGGGAAGCGGGGTGAAAATCCTATTGAAAATAAATTTAAATTTAATTTCATAACAAATTATAATATGGAGGCAAATAACATCAAAAAAATTATTTTAAAACAATTGGCCGATTATAAAAAAAAATTACCCTTTTTTAAAAGAGATAATTCCAACAATACCAAATATAACCTATAGGCATTCAAAAAATCTTCACAATCTTATTGCACCAAGTAGATTTAGGATTGAGAAATCTATGGCCATTCCTGGTGCGGGCAAATCTGAATATTCTCCCTGCATGAGGAACTAGAAAAAAGAAGGAAAGAGCGCTCCATAGCGTAATTGTCAGGATCCGGACTGGTATGCGGAGTGGACACTGGTGGTGGATCCTCTGTGTCAGTGAGGTGATGGGCGTGGGCCGTACCAGGGGAACGGAGTCTAAGAGGTTACTGGTTTTCACCAGAGCCCGCTGCAAAGCGGGATGGACTTGCAGCGGCAGGTAACCCCCAGGTCGTTCCACCCGATAGCGACTCAACCTCACTGACAGCTGAGACAGGCACGGTACACAAGGACTAGACAGAGGCAAGGTCAGACGTAGCAGAAGGGTATACTTGATATAGCTTATAGCTAAAGGTTTAGGTCTCCCCAAAAATTTTTTCAATAAAGCGAAAGGGAACCTTATATTGCAGATATGATAAAACTTCACTTTTAATAATAATAGCTAGTAAAATAACCCAAAAAAACAAACAAACAAAAAAATCTAGTGCACAAAATATTAACGGACCGCCACCATTAACCCCTTAAGGACTCAGCCCATTTTGGCCTTAAGGACTCAGACAATTTAATTTTTACGTTTTCATTTTTTCCTCCTCGCCTTCTAAAAATCATAACTCTTTTATATTTTCATCCACAGACTAGTATGAGGGCTTATTTTTTGCGTGACCAGTTGTCCTTTGTAATGACATCATTCATTATATCATAAAATGTATGGCGCAACCAAAAAACACTATTTTTGTGGGGAAATTAAAACGAAAAACGCAATTTTGCTAATTTTGGAAGGTTTTGTTTTCACGCCGTACAATTTATGGTAAAAATGACGTGTGTTCTTTATTCTTAGGGTCAATACGATTAAAATGATACCCATTATTATATACTTTTATATTATTGTTGTGCTTAAAAAAAATCACAAACTTTTTAACCAAATTAGTACGTTTATAATCCCTTTATTTTGATGACCTCTAACTTATTAATTTTTCCGTATAAGTGGCGGCATGGGGGCTCATTTTTTGCGCCATGATCTGTACTTTTTTTGATACCACATTTGCATATAAAAAACTTTTAATACACTTTTTATAAATTTTTTTTTAATAAAATGTATTAAAAAAGTAGGAATTTTGGACTTTTTTTATTTTTTTTCGTTCACGCCGTTCACCGTACGGGATCATTAACATTTTATTTTAATAGTTCGGACATTTACGCACGCGGCGATACCAAATATGTCTATAAAAAATGTTTTTTACGCTTTTTGGGGGTAAAATAGGAAAAAACGGACGTTTTACTTTTTTATTGGGGGAGGGGATTTTTCACTTTTTTTTTACTTTTACTTTTACATTTTTTTACATTTTTTTTTGCACTTGAATAGTCCCCATAGGGGACTATTCATAGCAATACCATGATTGCTAATACTGATCTGTTCTATGTATAGGACATAGAACAGATCAGTATTATCGGTCATCTCCTGCTCTGGTCTGCTCGATCACAGACCAGAGCAGGAGACGCCGGGAGCCGCACGGAGGAAGGAGAGGGGACCTCCGTGCGGCGTTATGAATGATCGGATCCCCGCAGCAGCGCTGCGGGCGATCCGATCGTTCATTTAAATCGCGAACTCCCGCAGATGCCGGGATCTGTATTGATCCCGGCACCTGAGGGGTTAATGGCGGACGCCCGCGAGATCGCGGGCGTCGGCCATTGCCGGCGGGTCCCTGGCTGCAATCAGCAGCCGGGATCAGCCGCGCATGACACGGGCATCGCTCCGATGCCCGCGGTTATGCTTAGGACGTAAATGTACGTCCTGGTGCGTTAAGTACCACCTCACCAGGACGTACATTTACGTCCTGCGTCCTTAAGGGGTTAATAAGAGATATCGCTAGTAGAAGCTCAAATATCTGCTTTTTGGGCAGTCCTAGAAAAATGAAGGCGTACTGTAGTCGTAGGGCTACTAAGTATAAATAGTCACTAGATCACTACTGCTGATCTTCCTTCAACAAAGGTGCATGTTACCATAATTTATATGCATAAGGTGCGTCTTCCAGCATATATAGTGGTTGTCATAGTGCAGTAATGACTCTGCTAGTCAATATATCCCAGTGGTACAAGGCCTTGATAGCAGCATATATAGGCAGCAATAGATAGCACATATCTTAGCAGCATATCATCATAACACTCCGTTCTGCAGCAATTAGTATTGCACTTTCCAGCATAGCAGCAGAAATCCTGGTAGCAGCGTCAACAAGCAGCAATAGATAGCACATATCTTAGCAGCATACCGTCATTGTACTCAATTCTGCAACAGTAGGTATTGCACTTTCCAACATAGCAGCAGAGATATATAGCAGCAGATTATAGAGTTGGCACCAAAGCAAAATTTATATCACTGCACTTTGCCCTTCAGTTATGCAGCAGTTATATATTGCACTTAATTCAGTAGCTGCAGATAACTTGCAGTAAGCAGCAGTACAAGCTCTTGGTTCCAATATCCATCCATAGTCATTGCACTTAGCCCTATGCGCTGCAGCTGTCCTTCATCTAATCCAATAACAAATGCATTAATAAAGCAGCATAGTTACATATCTTGTCATGTCCAGAGCAGGGGTCCTACGCGTTTCCTTTGCCATCAATCATCAGGGACCAGCGTCTTGGCTCTTTATTATAGTTTGATCCATGTGCTCATTTCTGTATGTGCGACTCTGGTGGCGGCCGTACAAACAGACGTAGCAGAAGGTCAGGGCAGGCAGCGAGGTTCGTAGTCAGGGGCAACAGCAGACGGTCTGGGTACACAGGCTTGGGAACACACTATAACACTTTCACAGGGCACAAGGCAACAAGATCCAGCAAGGACAGGAAGGGGAAGTGGGTTTATATATGTTTGGGAGAGATAACACTGATTGGGCCAGGCACCAATTAGTGGTGCACTGGCCCTTTAAATTTCGGAGAGCCGGCGCGCGCGTGCCCTAGAGAGCGGGGCCGCGCGCGCCGGGACATGACAGCAGGGGAACGGGACAGGTGAGAGGATTGGGATGCGACCGGCGGGCGGATCGAATCCCCGCCGGCGATAACAGTGCAGCGCTCCCGGTCAGCGGGTCTGACCGGGCGCTGCACACAGAAGAACGCTGCGAGCGCTCCGGGGAGGAGCAGGGGCCCGGAGCGCTCGGCGTAACAGTAATACCGTAAGGTAGGGGATCCACAGGTATAATAGGAAATGCCCTTACCATGAGCGGTTGTGTAAGCTCACACACAACAGTCGTCAGAGTGAGTGAGAGACAAATCCAGTCTGCAGCCTTCCCATCCAAGTGAGACAATGGCAGGATAAGACTTCAAGGTGTGATGGGATTCAATGGCTATCTAGATGCCTGATGAAGCCGCACCTGCGGTGAAAAGTGTAGAATTGTTTTAATAAAGCCATCCTCCATCTTACCTGATGTGTCTGCTCCTGCTCAGCGCCATTGAATCCCATCACACCTTGAAGTCTTATGTTATGTTTATGTTGTCAATGGATTGGTAACAGTATTACCACATTTAAATCTTTTCAAACTCAAAACATTTTAAAAA
This sequence comes from Hyla sarda, assembly GCF_029499605.1. Taxonomy (NCBI): domain Eukaryota; kingdom Metazoa; phylum Chordata; class Amphibia; order Anura; family Hylidae; genus Hyla; species Hyla sarda. The sequence continues at coordinate 119,296,897 of NC_079193.1, read as the reverse complement.
TAAAATAAAGGGAAAACTTAATTGTGAGACTAATTTCGCTATCTATCTGATATCCTGTAGCTGTAATTTACAGTATGTGGACCGGACGGTCCAGGAATAAACATAGATGGAATATTTCACATGGCTAGATGTTAGACTGGGTTCACATCACGTTTTTACCAATACAGTACCGCATACGGCTGGGGGGAGCCAAAACCTTGCGGTCCCATATCCCTGCCGTATGCCGCCCGTATGTAATTCATTTCAATGTGCCGACCGGAATGAAACGCTGACTCCGGTCGGCTCATTTTTGCCCCGTATGCGGTTTTCCCACCGCACCTAAAACCGTAGTCGACCGCGGTTTGAGGTCCGGTGGAAAACCGCATACGGGGCAAAAATGAGCCGACTGGAGTCAGCGTTCCACTCCGGTTGGCTCATTGTAATGAATTACATACGGGCGGCATACGGCAGGGATACGGGAGCGCAAGGTCTTAGCTCCCCCCAGCCGTATGCGGTACCGTATTGGTAAAAACGTGATGTAAACCCAGCCTACCATAGTTTATCGAGACATTTTAATAATACTCACCATAGAGATATGGAAATAGTAAAATTAACTATACTTTGGAAACTCCAAATAGATTTCAAAGATTAATAAATCGTGAATCCTTTTGGATTCCCAAGCTTGGTACTTTGACCCCTAATGGTTTTGATGAATCTATAGCAGGGGTGGGCAATTATTTTTTCCATGGGGTCACATTAGAAACTAAAAAATTGTGAAGGGCCGGGTAGTTTTCCCCCAGATTAGGCAGCATAGTTGTCCCCCAGATTAGGCAGAATAGTTTCCCCCAGATTAGGAGCATAGTTGTCCCCCAGATTAGGCAGCAATTGTCCCCCAGATGAGGCAGCATAGTTGTCCCCCAGATTAGGAGCATAGTTGTCCCCCAGATTAGGCAGCAATTGTCCCCCAGATTAGGCAGCATAGTTGTCCCCCAGATTAGGAGCATAGTTGTCCCCCAGATTAGGCAGCATAGTTGTCCCCCAGATTAGGCAGCATAGTTGTCCCCCAAATTTGGCAGCATAGTTGTCCCCCAGATTAGGCAGCACAGTTGTCCCCCAGATTAGGCAGCATAGTTGTCCCCCAGATTAGTAAACATAGTTGTCCCAGATCAGGCAGCTCACCCCCCCCCCCCCCCCCCCCACACACACACACACACACACACACACACACACACACACTGACACAGACAACACATACAGAGACAGGCACTTATAAATACACATATAAACACACACAGAGACATATATACACACAGGGGGACATGTATCATTTCCAGTGTATAATAGAAGTTTTTTACCCCCTCTGCCTGTTGTCTAAATTTGGTGCAGCTGCGTTAAATTTATCATTCTTGTGCAGCTACTTTCTTGAATTGCGTTTAAATTTAGAATTCTCCTCAGAGCATACATTTACCCCGCAGCTCTATTTAGTAGGAGCTTTGTCTGCAGCGTATCTGCACCTAAACAGTGTGTCCTCGTTATTAGTTTTAGAATTTTTTTTCTTCATTATGTAGAGTTTTAATCTCACAATAAAACCACTTTTTGCACCCAATTATAACACATCAATTATACCAATGTCCTTATTCTTCATTTAACATCTGTGACACCCCTGTGCAAATCACCTCAAATGTACATGATGCACTCTACCTTATGGGCCTTGTTGTGCGCCCGCAGAGCACTTTGCGTCCACATATGTGGTATCTCCATACTCTGGCTAAATTGTGTCCCAAAAAATGGGGATCTTTTTTCCCCATTTACCTCTTGTGAAAATGTAAAGTATGTGGCAATACCTGCATGTCAGTGTAAATAATTTTATTTTTATACACTAACATACTGGTGTAGACTCCAACTGTTCCTTTTCATAATGGGTAAAAGGAGAAAAAGTCCCCCAAAATCTGTAAGGCAATTTCTCCCGAGTACGGCGATACCCCATATGTGACCCTAAAATGTTGCCTTGAAATACGACAGGGCTCTGAAGTGAGAGAGCGCCATGCGCATTTGAGGCCTAAATTAGGGTTTTGCATAGGGGTGGACATAGGGGTATTCTATGCCAGTGTTTCCCAAACAGGGTGCCTCCAGCTGTGGCAAAACTCCCAACATGCCTGGACAGTCAATGTCTGTCCGGCAATACTGGGAGTTGTTGTTTTGCAACAGCTGGAGGCTCCATTTTGGAAACAGTGACGCACCAGACGTTGTTCATATTTATTGGGGAGGGGAGGGGGGCTGTGTAGCGGTATGTGTATATATAGTGTTTTTTACTTATTTTATTTAAGTGTAGTGTAGTGTAGTGTTTTTAGGGTACAGTCACACGGGCGGGGGTTGACAGCGAGTTTGCTGCATCTCAATCTTGCAGCACTCCCTGTAAACCTCCGCCCATGTGAGTGTACCCTGTCCATTCACATTGGGGGGGGGGGGGGGGGGGATAAACATCCAGCTGTTGCAAAACTACAACTCAGAGCATGCCCTTTGGCTGTCCGTGCATGCTGGGAGTTGTAGTTTTGCAACAGCTGGAGGCACACTGGTTGCGAAACACGGAAACGGACTCAGTGTTTCGCAACCAGTGTGCCTTTAGCTGTTGCAAAAACTTCAAATCTCAGCATGCAGTGACAGCAGAAGGACATGCTGGAACATGTAGTTATGCAACAGCTGGAGGCATACTGCTACAACTCCCAGCATGCCCTTTGGCAGTCCGTGCATGCTGAGGGTTGTAGTTATGCAACAGCTGAAGGCACACTGGTTGCAAAACACTTGAAAGTTTTTTACTTAACTTAGTGTTTCCAAACCAGTCTGCCTCCAGCTGTTGCACAACTTCAATTCCCAGCATGAATGGTCTGTCAGTGCATGCTGGGCGTTATAGTTTGGAGGCACAGCTGGAGGCACACGGGTTGGGAAAAAGAGTTAGGAAACGAACAATGTTTCCCAACTAGTGTGCCTCCAGCTGTTGCAAAATTATAATTCCCAGCTTGGCAAACATGCTGGAAGTTGTATTTCGGCAATATCTGAAGGGTCAGATGTTGACAAACTACAACTCCCAGCATGCTTGGGTAGTCTGGGCATGCTGGGAGTTGTAGTTTTGCAACAGCTGGAGGTCCACAGTTTGTAGACCACTGTATAATGGTCTCCAATCTGTGGTCTTCCAGATGTTACAGAACTACAACTCCCAGCATGCCTCGACAGAGTGGGCATGCTGAGATTTGTAATTTTGGAACATCTGGAAGAGCACAGATTGGAGACCATTATACAGTGGTCTCCAAACTGTGGCCCTCCAGATGTTGCAAAACTACAACTCCCAGCATGCCCAGATGGTCAAATGGTAAGATGGCTGGCTATCAGTGATAGCCACCATCTTACCGGGCGCTGGGGAAAAGTATAACGGAAAGCAGTAAATTTTAAAAATAAAAGGAGAATGATCTCCAGCGATAAGTGGATTACAAAGCTATTTTAATGTGACGGAGCTTGTTGAATGGTAAGTTATCAAACATTTCCTATGTAAATGTATTAAATTGTTGGATCATAAAATAACAAAACCAATATACAAGTGATCTGATGAATAACTGAACTGTAAACAAATATTCTATATGCAAATTATTTTAAAAGTGCTTTGGAATAACCAAGGAGTAAAAAGCAATATAAAGCAAACCAAAGGAGGAATTGAGATAGGAAAGTAAAAACATTCTGGTGGTTCCTTAGTAGAACTTTCCTTCAGAAATAGAAAGGATTGCTACGTGCAGTTAAAGTTGGCTTATATTTATGGGGAAAAAGACGCACGTGCATCAAAATTTTTGGTGCAAAGGAAAAGAACGCAGGTAATAAATCCATGTGTACTATAGATGTCACTCCAAGGTACCCTGATTCAGCCACATCTGGAGGACATGCTCTACCAAAACGTGCGCAAAAAAATGGGAAAAAACAAGCACTTGCGCAAAATTTTGCGCAAAAAAATACACACAAAACAGGGGTAAAATCTTTGATACATGTCCCCCACAGACACACATATACACAGACACACATATACACAGCAGGGGTGTGAAAAAAAAATATATATATACTTGTACAAGGGACTAAAGCAGAACACAATCTACTTGTCCCTTAAGAAAAACCACTTGTCCTGATAGATAAAATAATTTCAACCAAAATAGTACGATTCACCCCAGTAGACCACCAGGGATGGTTATAAGATCCTTTAGACACTGCTGTCAACTTAGACAGCGGAGATCTAATGGTTTAATAGCGGCCACGGCGATCGCAGCATGCCAGGCTATTAGCGGCGGGAGAGCTGTAGCTCCTTGTACACCCGAGGCAAGCCCAGAAAAGTCTCGATGAAACATATGAAGTGACCAATTTTAATAGCCTGGACATTTACACTTGCAGCGATACCACTTATGTTTATTTTTGTACATTATTTTCATTTAAAGAAAATTGGAAACATTTATTAGGAAAGGGGCTTATTCACATATATACGCACTTTTTAAAATATTTGAATATTTCAGTCTCATTAGGGACTTGGGGGGGGGGTTCTGCTTTTCCAGTTTATGTGGTGCATTTTGTGTCAGAAAATGCTGGAAGTTGCATTTAGTTACTAGATAACTACAACACCCAGCATGCCCTGATACAGCCTATGGTTGTGTGGGTGTTGCAGCATGTTGCACCGTACAGTTAAGGTTATTGTGTAACATGCTGGGAGTTGTAGTTTTTGTTCGGGTCAGCTGCAGAGCCATAGTCTATGTCAAGGAATACTGGGAATTACAGTTAGTAACTACAACTCCCAGCATGCCCTGATACAGCCTATGGCTCTGCAGCTGACCCGAACCAAAACTACAACTCCCAGCATGTTACACTTTATAGTTCTACAGTTTAGATTATGGTGTAACATGCTGGGAGTTGCAGTTTTGGTTCGGCGTGTTTGCGTGCATCCGTGGGGCTCTTGGTTGGCGGGCGAGTATGAAGGGCGGAATTCTGGTGGTGCAATTTAGTGCGGATGGCAGAAACCACTAAAAATAAATAAAATTAGATGGCACAACTGGCGGTGGCGGCAGTGCCCCCCCCCCCCCCTCCCATCATACATTACATACACACATCACAGATACATCATACACATATACACTCACACCATACATATACACCATACATATGCACACATCATACATACACCCGCCACTGCCCTCCCACATCATACATTTTATACACACATCACACAGACAGACATCATACACACATCACACATACACTCACACTATACATATACACACTAGGGATAGACCGATATCGTTTTTTTAGGGCCGATACTGATAATCGGTGGAGGTTAGGGCCGATAGCCGATAACTTATACCGATATTCCGGTATAAGTTATCGGCTATTTATCCCCCCGCGACACCGCTGCAGATCATTGATTTAAAGCGGGCGCTTTAAATCAATGCTCTGCAGTGGCTTTTGCGGTGCCATAGGCAGCCGCTGCCACTCGCTTCTCTCCCCCTGCCTGTCCGGGGGTCCTGAGACCTATCACCGCCACCGCTCCCCCCGCCGCGCCGCACTGCGCCTAGGGGTGCCTCCAGCTGTTGCAAAACTACTACTCCCATGCTGGGAGTTATAGTTTTGCAACAGCTGGAGGGCCTACTGTAGGTATAGTATATTATACAGACCCCTGTCCATCCCAGAACCCTAACTCACCTTCCCAGTTGCTGCAGGGACCGTCCGGGGAGGGTGGTCTGGGCCATCCATCCTTCCTGTAGTGTCCGGCGGCGTTCCGGGTGGAGGGTGAACCGGTCCTTCTTCTCCGGGGGTCCTCTTCTCCACTCCAGGCAGGCTCCGGCCTAGTAACGCTGCATAGATGCCGCTGCACAGCGACACACCTGATGTCACGGCGTCTATGCAGCGTACTAGGCCGGAGCCTGCCCAGAGTGGAGAAGAGGACCACCGGAGAAGGGCAGCCCGGACCGGTTCACCCTCCTCCCGGTATGCCGCCAGACACTACAGGAAGGATGGATGGCCCGGACCACCCCCATTACGGGTGGGGGAGGGGCCCGGCCTGTATAGCGGTATGGGCAAAAATCCATACCGTGGGAGAAAAAAAAAACGGTATCCGGTTCATACCGTTATACCGCCCAGCACTACAGTGGGGGGTCGGGGGGGCGGTCGCGGTGCGGTGGGTCGGGGGGGCGGTGTGGGGGAGGGGCATTATCGGCTTATCGGTAAGGTAATTGCCAATACCGATAATGCCCAAAATCGTGATTATCGGACGATAATATCGGCCATACCGATAATCGGTCGATCCCTAGTACACACATCATACATACATCGCTGCCCCCTCCACATCATACATACACACATCACCCATAGACAGACATCATACACACATTATCCATTACATACACATCACACATAGACAGACATCATACACACATCATACATTACATACACATCACACATAGACAGACATCATACACACATTATCCATTACATACACACATCACACATAGACAGACATCATACACACATTATCCATTACATACACACATCACACATAGACAGACATCATACACACATTATCCATTACATACACATCACACATAGACAGACATCATACACACATTATCCATTACATACACACATCACACACAGACATCATACACACATCATCCATTACATACACATCACACATAGACAGACATCCTACACACATCATACATTACATACAAACATCACACATACACTCACACCCTACATATACAACCACCCTTCCTGCTGCCACCTGCATTCTTGGCCTCCTCTCCTGAGCCGGCCATGAGTGGACATCAGAGCTGTAGTCCCGGCCGGTGTGAGGTTACATGGGTTTGAAAATCTCACCTCACACCGGACGTCCTCTCTCTCCTCCCCCTGCGCCTCACACCGGCAGTAAAGAAATATAAGAGGGAAGTCTGTCTGTCCCTGCTAGCCCGATACAGGGCTAAATCTATGACAAATTCACCTGCCCAGCGCCCAAAACTACTTGTCCCGGGCGTCGGGCGATAGGATTTACACATCCCTGCATAGACACACAGACACATATATACACAGACAACACACAGACACATATATACACTGACAACACACAGACAACACAGACACATATATACACAGACACATATATACACAGACAACACACAGACACATATATACACAGACAACACACAGACACATATATACACAGACAACACACAGACACATATATACACAGACAACACACAGACAACACAGACACATATAAACACAGACACACACATACACAGACAACACAGACACATATATACACAGACAACACACAGACACATATATACACAGACAACACAGACACATATATACACAGACAACACACAGACACATATATACACAGACAAAACAGACACATATACACAGACAACACACAGACACATATATACACAGACAACACACAGACAACACAGACACATATATACACAGACAACACAGACACATATATACACAGACTACACAGACAACACAGACACATATATACACAGACAACACACAGACACATATATACACAGACAACACAGACACATATATACACAGACAACACACAGACACATATATACACAGACAACACAGAAACACTCACCCGGCCGGAGTTTAGAGCCGAGGGGAGGGGGCGGAGGGAGACAGGATACACGGCCTCTCCTCTGCCTTCAGAGAGAAGGCAGGGGAGGGGAGAGAGTGCACGCCCCCTCCCTCTTCCTGTCAGCACTTCCTGTCATCGCACGGGAGCTCAGTGCACAGGCTGGTTCAGACCTGGGCATTGTACGGCCGACAGTCAGCGCGGGCCGGTCAGAGCCAATCAAACGGCCGTATGTGGCCCGCAGGCCGTACAATGCCCAGGTCTGATCTATAGAAAACCCTTGTTAAATTATCCTACTCTGTTTTTTTATTGATGCGCATACACACTGATGCTGTTCTGTTTGATAACAAAGCTTTATTCATTTAATTGAGTGTAAGTTTCTCTTCTTTTGTATTTCTGCCATATAGTCTTTGTGGTGGTTCACATTGGTGCGGATTTGTCCGATAACAAAGTACTATTCATTTTAATGATTGTTTGCTATTTATCGAATAGATTTTATATATGTATTCTCTTCTTTGTTATATATAATTTTTGCATAATAGAATATATTTTTTCATGTAAAATAATGTATGTGCTGTATTATTGTATTGTCAGTATTGTAAAGGGTTAATCTCTAAGGCTATCTAACCTGTGTGATAGCCCTATTTGACATGCCTGACGAACCTGCGCATGCGCAGCGAAATGTGTTGCATCTCTGCTGAATAAACCCACCTAATTGTCTTACCTGCCACTCTCCTGCTATTGTTGGTCCAGCGCTGGTATTATTCCTGCTTCCCCGGTCACTGCATGGTCTCTCCACATTATATAGGCAGCAGAAGACCCCCACATTAGGTTGGCAGTAGATTCCCCCCCTTCATAGTAGGCGTCAGATTCCCCCCCCCCATACTAGGTAGCAGTTTCCCCCCACCCCATACTAGGCCCCATAATAGATGCCATTAACCCCTTATGTTCGTGACGCCAGTGCGTAGTTATCCTCTACACCACCCGAGGTATAGCTGAAGTTTCCTTGGCCAGGCGCATGGCAAATAATCGCTCTGATGTAGGACTACGCAACAATGGCAACTTTACTGAGGCAGACAGATGGTATAGTCTTTAAAGCTCAGTTAGTCCCAAGGAGATGACTAGTGACTTTAAGAGACTTGAGGGCTCACTAGGAGTTATAGTGGACTTGGACTGAATGAAGCTGACCCATGCTGACTTTAGTAGACTTGACTATGTTTGACTAGACTTCTCCCCTGTGGTTGCTTACCAGGTTTTTACTTTAACCTGTAGGGGTACACACTTGATGGAAGCGTGGCTGCATGGTTGGGCCTAGGTCTCCCTCAGGACACCAGACACTCTCAGGTCTTGCCTGTTCTGTACTCAGCATGCACTAAGACTTACTAAGTTAGCTCCTCCCTTGGTTTATAAGGGAGCAATTTGGAGGGGTCCTATAGGTCACCCACAAGTCACCTGATCTCTGACACCTTCCCTGGTTACATAAGACTTGGTAACAACATTTAGAGGCACATGAACATTAGAAAGACAATTTAATAAATCACATAAGGCACTGTTAACCATTTAGGGTTTGTGGAATGGAGGTGGACCCAAGGACAATGAAATACAGTCCGCCACACATGACAGAAAAGGGTGTAGGAGGGCAACTCTTGTACTGGGCCACCATACTAGGCAGCAGTGCCCCGCCCCCCCCCATACTAGGCAGTAGTGTCCCCCCATATACTAGGGAGCAGCAGTCCCCCCCCATACTAGGCAGCAGCAGTCCCCCCCATTCTAGGCAGCAGTAGTTTCCCCTCCCCCATACTAGGCAGCAGTAGTTTCCTCCCCGTACTTGGCAGCAGTAGTGTCCCCCATGTTAGGCAGCAATAGTGTCCCCCATGTTAGGCAGCAATAGTGACCCCATGTTAGGCAGCATTAGTGTCCTCCGTGCTAGGCAGCATTAGTGTCCCCCATGTTAGGCAGCATTAGTGTCCCCCATGTTAGGCAGCATTAGTGTCCCCCATGTTAGGCAGCATTAGTGTCCCCCATGTTAGGCAACAGCAGCCCCCCTCCCTTCCCATACTTTCCTCCTGCGGCTCTTCTGTCTTCTTCCTGTCAGCTCCGGCGGCTCCCTCTGCACAGCTTCTTCCTCTGTGCTGCGGCATCTGATGACTTATGTTATGCAATGGAGTGGAGAAGAAGAACAAGCCTCTTGTGTCCGCTAGCCGGCGGGCCCAAGAATGATTGACATGGTGAGGAGCCAATGGCTCTTCACCCTGTAAAACTCTCTCCCCCCCCCCCCCCCCCCCCCCCCAGCACTGCATTTACTCAGGGATGTACCAACTTATCCCCTACCCGGGGGGGGGGAGGGGGGGAACGGTGACATGGGGGGGCATGAGGGGGTCCAGTGATCTCCCGCAAGGAGTCCCAGCTACCTGCATGAAAGGAGTCATTTTGACCACAGCACAAAACTGCAGCTGACCCTCCATGCAGTTCTATGGCAGAGCTGTAGATTGCCAAAAGCAGCGCTCCAGCTCTCTCATAGAGCTGCATGGAGGGGGCGTGTTGGCTGCCATTTCGTGCTGTGGTCGTCATGCCCCATTCATTCTGAGAATCGGGGCACAGTGCGGGATATCGCAGGGGGCCCCAGTAGTCAGACCCCCACAATCTGACACTTATTTCCTATCCTTAGGATAGGGGAGAAGTAGTTTTTTTGCGTCCCTGTGAATCCTTGCGTCCTCTCCTCCCCCAGCTCTCCGAAGATTTCCGAAGCTAGAGCTGGGGGAGGGCAGAGCAAGGGGAGAGAGAAGGTACACGCCCCCTCCCTCATCTCCGCTCCCTGAGCTCGGGAAGCAGATGTCCACGGGGAGAAGTACAGGCCACCCCTCCCTCATCTCCCCGAGCTGAGGACACAGATCTCCACGGAAAGCCAGAGCAGGGGGAGAGTGGAGGAGCACCGCTCCCGCATCTCCTTTCCCCTCGGAGGACGCAGGTCTAGAAGCCAGAACAGTGCTCCTCATCTCCCCTGCCTTAGCTCTGTCTGTGCTTACTGTACATGGGCTGGGGATTCATACATTGCAGGGACTGGAATAAATCTCTGACTGGGGATGATTTCTATGTTAGAGGAGGTGGGTCCCTGTTGTGTGTGTGTGTGTGTGTGTGTGTATGCTGGGAGTTGTATTCCCTGTTAGGTGTGTGTATGCTGGGAGTTGTAGTCCCTGTTGTGTGTGTGTGTATATGCTGGTAGTTGTAGTGCCTGTTAGGTGTGTGTGTGTATGCTGGGAGTTGTAGTGCCTGTTAGGTGTGTGTGTATGCTGGGAGTTGTAGTCCCTGTTAGGTGTGTGTATGCTGGGAGTTGTAGTCCCTGTTAGGTGTGTGTGTATGCTGGGAGTTGTAGTCCATGTTAGGTGTGTGTGTATGCTGGGAGTTGTAGTCCCTGTTATGTGTGTATATGCTGGGAGTTGTAGTCCCTGTTAGGTGTGTGTATGCTGGGAGTTGTAGTCCCTGTTAGGTGTGTGTGTATGCTGAGAGTTGTAGTCCCTGTTAGGTGTGTGTGCATGCTGGGAGTTGTAGTCCCTGTTAGATATGTGTGTGTGTATGCTGGGAGTTGTAGTCCCTGTTAGGTGTGTGTGTATGCTGGGAGTTGTAGTCCCTGTTAAGTATGTGTGTATGCTGGGAGTTGTAGTCCCTGTTATGTGTGTGTATGCTGGGAGTTGTAGTCCCTGTTAGGTGTGTGTGTATGCTGGAAGTTGTAGTCCCTGTTAGGTGTGTGTATGCTGGGAGTTATAGTCCCTGTTAGATATGTGTGTGTGTATGCTGGGAGTTGTAGTTCCTGTTAGGTGTGTGTGTATGCTGGGAGTTGTAGTCCCTGTTAGGTGTGTGTGTATGCTGGGAGTTGTAGTCCATGTTAGGTGTGTGTCTGTATGCTGGGAGTTGTAGTCCCTGTTAGGTGTGTGTGTATGCTGGAAGTTGTAGTCCCTGTTAGGTGTGTGTATGCTGGGAGTTATAGTCCCTGTTAGGTGTGTGTGTATGCTGGGAGTTGTAGTCCCTGTTAGGTGTGTGTGTATGCTGGGGGTTGTAGTCCCTGTTAGGTGTGTGTATGCTGGGAGTTGTAGTCCCTGTTAGGTGTGTGTATGCCTGTGTTTCCCAACCAGGGAATGCTGGGAGTTGTAGTTTTGCAACTACAACTCCCAGGAGACTACTGAGGCAGCATGCTGGTGTTATACCACAGACTGTAGACTCCTGAATGACACATACTGGGAGTTGTAGTCCCTGTTATGTGTGTATGCCAGTGTTTCCCAACCAGGGCTGAGTTATATTAGTGTGCTGTGTATAACACAGGTTTCCTCAAGCTGCAAGGGGAAGGACAGACTGCACAGGCTGGTTTCTGCTTTTTCATGGGGTTTATTAGCCCCATAAAGAGGACATAGAAATTAATGTTGTTTGTACAGAACATGAACATCACTGTATGAACCCTGTGCATTTATATGTCAGAGTTCATATAGCGACGTAGAAATGCACGGGGTTCATACAGGGGAGCAGAGATGCAAAGGGTTCATACAGGGAAGCAGAGATGCACGGGGTTCATACAGGGATGTAGAAATGCACGGGGTCCATACAGGGACGTAGAGATGCATGGGGTCCATACAGGGAAGCAGAGATGCACGGGGTTCATACAGGGAAGCAGAGATGCACGGGTCCATACAGGGAAGCAGAAATGCACGGGGTCCATACAGGGGAGCAGAGATGCACGGGGTTCATACAGGGGAGCAGAAATGCACGGGGTTCATACAGGGAAGAAGAGATGCATGGGGTCCATACAGGGAAGCAGAAATGCCCGTGGTTCATACAGGGGAGCAGAAATGCCCGTGGTTCATACAGGGGAGCAGAAATGCACGGGGTTCATACAGGGAAGCAGAAATGCACGGGGTTCATACAGGGAAGCAGAGATGCATGGGGTTCATACAGGGGAGCAGAAATGCATGGGGTTCATACAGGGGAGCAGAAATGCATGGGGTTCATACAGGGGAGCAGAAATGCACGGGGTTCATACGGGGAAGTAGAAATGTACGGGTTCATACAGGGAAGCAGAGATGCACGGGGTTCATACAGGGAAGCAGAGATGCATGGGGTTCATACAGGGATATAGAAATGCACGGGGTTCATACAGGGATGTCGAAATGCACGGGGTTCATACAGGGAAGCAGAGATGCACAGGGTTCATACAGGGAAGCAGAGATGCATGGGGTTCATACAGAGAAGCAGAGATGCACGGGGCTCATACAGGGAAGCAGAGATGCATGGGGTTCATGCAGGGATATAGAAATGCACAGGGTTCATACAGGGGAGCAGAGATGCACGGGGTTCATACAGGGAAGCAGATATGCACGGGGTTCATACAGGGAAGCAGAGATGCACGAGGTTCATACAGGGAAGCAGAGATGCACAGGGTTCATACAGAGGCCTTCATGTCAGCATTCATTGCACAACAGCTTTGAGAGAAAATCATGTCAGGAGGGACGTACAGGAGAAATAACACTGTAGCATGTACAGCTTCATCCAGGGGAAATTGAGAAGGAGGGGAAAACGGATCTTGGCGGCAGCCGCCCATTGAAATCTACACTTGCAGAATTCTGCAAGTGGAGTTTTAGATTAAATCATTAACCTGTCTAGGACCAAAAGCGTACCTGTACGCCCTCATGGTTTCCGGTCACCACCAGTAACCAGGCGGTGAACGGAACGGGATGCCTGCTGAAATCGTTCAGCAGGCATCCCGTGCCAATGCCTGGCCTGAGCCCCCCCATGTTGGTCAATTCAGACCGGAGATTTGTGGCGATTTCAGGTATTATGGGTCTCCGGTGACCCGGTAAATAAGGGTATTCGGGGCTGTCCAAGACAGCTTCGATCACCCTGAAGTGATAGGAGTGAAGTGGCAGAGGTGCCACCCCTCCTATCTCTGCTATTGGCCGGTCAGAAGCGACAGACCAATAGCAGATTGGGGAGGTGGTGCAAGGGTTAAAGTTAATTTCCTCCGCTCTGCCCACCCACGGTAATCCGGGCAGAGCGGGGGAACTGTGACGTGAGCAGCGGTTGAGGTCCCTTACCGACTGCGGACGGCGATCCTCCTCTAAGTGTGGCGGGCAGCGATCGTGCTGTTGACGGGAGCCAGGACGTGAGTACTTGCCTAGCAACATCTGGAGGGCCCCAGTTTGGAGATCACTATGCAGTGGTCTCTAAATTGTAGACATCCAGATGTTACATTACTACAACTCCCAGCATGCACTAACAGACCACACATGCTGGGAGTTGTAGTTTTGCAACAGCTGGAGGCTCACTGGTGGGGAAGCACTAAGTTAGGTTCTGTTACCTAACTGGGTGCTTCCTCACCAGTGGGCCTCCAGTTGGGACAAAATTACAACTCCCAGCATCCACTGATAACCGAAGGGCATGCTGGGAGTTGTAGATATGCAACAGCTGGAGGTACACAAATACAACTCTCAGCATGCCCAGACAGCCATTTGCTGTTCGTGCATGCTGGGAGTTGTAGTTATGTAGTTATGTATCTGGATGGCTACAATTTAGAGACCACTGCACAGTAATCTCCAAACTGTGGCCCTCCAGATGTTGCTAGGCAAGTACTCACCTCCTGGCTCCCGTCAACAGCACGATTGCTGCCCGCCACACTTAGAGGAGGATCGCCGCCGGCAATCAGTAAGGGACCTCCACCGCTGCTCACATCACATTCCCCCTGCTCTGCCCAGATTACCGTGGGTGGCCGGGCGGAGGAACTGAATTTTAACCCAAGTGCCACCTCCCCGATCTGCTATTGGTTGATCGCTTCTGACCGGCCAATAGCAGAGATAGGAGGGGTGGCACCCCCGCAACCTCACTCCTATCACTTCAGGGTGATTGAAGCTGTCAGGAGCCCCCCAGGCGTTGGCGCGATTTCAGCAGGCATCCCGTTCCATTCACCGCCAGGTTACCAGGTTAATGATTTAATCTAAAACTCCACTTGCAGAATTCTGCAAGTGTAGATTTCAATTGGCGTCCGCCGCCAAAATCCGTTTTCCCCTCCTTCTCAATTTCCCCAACATACACACACCTAACGGGGACTACAACTCCCAGCAAACACACACACACATAACAGGGAATACAACTCCCAACATACACACACCTAACAGGGACTATAACTACCAGCATACACACATACCTAACAGGGACTAAAACTCCCAGCATACACACACACACACACACCCCCCTAACAGGGACCACAACTCCCTGCCCACACACATAACAGGGACCCCCTCCTCCTCACATAGAAATCATCCCCAGGCAGAGATTTATTCCCAGTCCCTGCAGTGTATGATTCCCCAGCCCGTGTACAGTAAACACAGTCAGAGCTCAGGCAGGGGAGATGAGGAGCACTGCTCTGGCTTCTAGACCTGTGTCCTCCGAGGGGAGGGGAGATGCGGGAGCCATGCTCCTCCTCTCTCCCCCTTCTCTGCATCCTCAGCTCGGGGAGATGAGGAAGGGGCCGTGTACTTCTCCCCGTGGAGATCTGTGTCCTCAGCTTGGGGAGATGAGGGAGGGGGCGTGTACTTCTCCCCGTGGAGATCTGCGTCCTCCGGAGCTCAGGGATCGGAGATGAGGGAGGGGGCATGTACCTTCTCTCTCCCCTTGCTCTGCCCTCCCCCAGCTCTAGCTTCGGAAATCTTCGGAAAGCTGGGGGAGGAGCGGACGCAAGGATTCACGGGGGCGCAAAAAACCACCTCACACCGGAGTGCCGCAAACCGTGCTCCCCCTAGACACAATAAGATGCTGGACAACGGCTCAGGCAACCAAGTGAAGCTTAAAGGGGTTATCCAGGAAAAAACTTTTTTTTATATATCAACTTGCTCCAGAAAGTTAAAAAGATTTGTAAATTAGTTCTATTAACCTCTTCAGGACGGGGGGCGTATGCATACGCCCTGCATCCCGGGTCCTTAAGGACGTAGGGCGTATGCATATGTCCGTGGGAATTCCGGTCCCCGCCACTAGCCGGTTGGGGACCAGACCGGGATGCCTGCTGGAATCATTCAGCAGGCATCCCGGCACATCGCCGAGGGGGGTCCTGAGACCCCCCTATGTCAGCGATCGCAGAAAATCGCATGTCAATTCAGACATGCGATTTTCTGCTATTCCGGGCTCATCGGGTCTCTGGTGACCCGATCACCCGGGAAATAGGGATGATCGGAGCTGTCAGTGACAGCCCCAATCCTCCTATTCCCTGCCTATCCCTATCCCCTGCCATTGGTCAGAACTGAATTCTGACCAATGGCAGCACAGGGCAGTGGGTTGCCATGGCAACCCTCGTTCTGCCCACCCCTGGATGTCTGGCAGAACGGGGGGAGAAGATGAAGGCAGGTACCTGGAGGAGAAGATGCGTGGGGACCGCCGATCGTCGCTGGAGACTGCGGAGATCACGGCGCAGGTAGGGAAGCGACGGTTGGGGGGGGGAAGGAAGGGGGCAGTAAGCGATATTTACTGCTGCCCTTCCTAGTGGGTGCCAAACTGCAACTCCCAGCATGCCAAGACAGCCAAAGGCTGTCTGGGCATGCTGGGAGTTGTAGTTTTGCAACATCTGGAGGGTCACAGTTTGGAGACCCCTGTTACAGTGGTGCCCAAACAGTAGCCCTCCAGATGTTGCCAAACTACAACTCTGAGCATGCCTTGACTGCCCAGGCATGCTGGGAGTTGTAATTCTGTAACATCTGTCCCTTCAGATTTTGCAATTTTCATGAAATGTTTGAAAATTGCTGCTCTACTTTGAAGCCCTCAAATTTTTTCAAAAAGTAAAAATATGTCCATTTTATGATGCCACCATAAAGTGGACATATTGTATTTGTGAATAAAAATAACATTTATTTGGAATACCCATTTTCCTTACAAGCAGAGAGCTTCAAGATTAGAAAAATGCTAAATTTTCATGAAATTTGGCGATTTTTCACCAAAAAAGGATGCAAGTAACGACAAAAATTTACCACAAAAATAAAGTAGAATATGTCACGAAAAAACTATCTCAGAATCAGAATATTCGGCAAAAGCGTTTTACAGTTATTAATGCATAAAGTGAGGGTCAGAATTGCGAAAAAGGGCTCAGTCCTTAAGGTGAAAAAGGGCTGCCTCCTTAAGGGGTTAAAAAAATCTTAATCCTTTCAGTACTTATGAGCTTCTGAAGTTAAGGTTGTTCTATTCTGTCTAAGTGCTCTCTGATAACGTGTCTCGGGAACCGCCCAGTTTAGAAGCAAATCCCCATAGCAAACCTCTTCTAAACTGGGCGGTTCCCGAGACACGTGTCATCAGGGAGCACTTAGACAGAAAAGAACAACCTTAACTTCAGAAGCTCATAAATACTGAAAGGATTAAGATTTTTTCATAGAAGTAATTTACAAATATGTTTAACTTTCGGGAGCCAGTTGATATATAATTAACCCCCAACCCAGATATTTAAACGGCCGGTGACATGCACCAGCCCACTGTGGGAGAAAGGGTTGAATCCAGACTGCGTAAAAAACGACCTGCTAGAAGGGGACAAAGGGGAAAACCGTCTCTCTTCTTCCTGGGCAGTATATCTGCGGTGACCTTGCATTAGAGGTAAGCCACAATCTTACCACAGTGTGTGGCCAAGCATCCCTCCTTGCAGCAGCCGATGGGCTACAGGGGATGCCTCGGACAAAAGTGACATGCCAAAACCCATGTTGGAGTGGGGCCATCCTAGCTGTTGCAATGGTACTTTGCAACTACGTTATTTTGGTCTCTACTCCTGCTCAACTGTATTTTGCACATTACATGTTGTCTGCTATAGTCTACTTGCCATATATCTTTGAAACTTTGCACATAGGCACTCATCACCTTAATCTCATATGTTTCAATCTCTTAGGTACTTATAGTTACTTCATGTCTCTGTGTTTTATTTGTGCAATATATTTGCCTTATTATTAGGCTATCAAATAGTTGTCTAGTTATATTTTTTGCACATAGTATTTCTTGGATGCTGTAGTCTACATGCTGCATACGTTCGCATATTTGCACAAAGCACATGATACTTTAGTCGTTTACTTATTCAGTTTTTAGATACCTATTTATCTTAGTGTGCCTGTGCCTCAGTTGGGCATTACATAGTATTTACTTTATTTTTTTTGAGCCGTGTACTTAATATCTCTATGTATATTTTATATTACTTGTTGCAGTATCCGGTGATGTTGCCTTTCCTGTTTGTTTCCTCCTAATCGTTTATGTGTGTTTTTCTTTTATGAAATTTCTGTCAATAAAATTAATTTGTATATTATAGGATTGGTTATTTGAGAAGTGACTCTGGTGTTTTTTTTCTTTATGGTTTTACAGTACATTTTACAGTAAAACTGAAATGTTTTATTTATTCTTTGGGTTAATACTACATTCTTTATTTTCCGATTGTACTGCAAACTTAAAAAAATTTTAGGGCAAAGCTGAGAAAACATTTTTTGTAACTTTTAGGGGCTTTTTTCAGTAAAAAAATTACACATTTTGTAGATCCATACGAATAAAAAGATATCCAATTTATATTGTCAGCTATTACCAGCTACTGCCTGTATAGCTTTCAATCAATGTGGAGAATGAATTTTAGTTGGTAGGGCATGCATATGACCAATACAAACTAATAAAGCATAAACAGAATTTAGCACTTGGTAAGAGAAAACGAAGGTATATCAGCTTACCCAGTCGTATCCAAGATGCAAGGAATCGTGGCACAATACACCTGAACCAGCGGGAGCTTCGGATGAATCTCTGAGGCCAAGTCCTCAGGTGGAGTAATCACAGAGAAGGAAAGGAAGTTCCGGCTCCCAAAGCTGGGTAAAATTTCAAGTTTATTTCTTCATATAAAAATCCAGTGCACGAGCAACAATAAAAACATAGAAAAAGAGCAACACAAAACGCACCAACGCGTTTCGACTTAACGCTAAGTCTTAATCATGGCAACTACAATAACCAGCATGTCTTCCTTATATACCCTAATGTCCCATAATGAATAGAGGAAGGTGGGGTATGTAACCCGCCCATGGGCGTAAACCAGCAGGTGAAGCATGAATTCATCAAAGGACATCTGAATTGGTTCAAATGTATCAAAGGATATATATATATATATCAAAATTAAAGAAATATATAGAAATATAAAGAAAGTATATAAACTAGATGCAGGGATACATATCACCAGACACTTATACAAAACATTAGTAAATATAAGATAAATCATGTCTGTAGTTGAGTCCAGACGGGAAACGTGAGTCCATACATAGGATCCAAAACGCTTCCCGTCTGAACAAAGCCTTACACCAATCTCCCCCTCTCCGGGGAGGGCGTACTCTCTCTAATCCTGTGACCTCTATCCTAGGGACAACGCCATCATGGTTATCAACTAATGTCTTGTTATGCCCGACATAGATCTATTAGTAAATTGGGTATTTGTAGGTAAGTGTAAATGTTCCTGAATTCTAACTTTAAGCTTTCTGCTGGTGCATCCGATGTATTGTAATTTAGTTCTAGTTTATATACTTTCTTTATATTTCTATATATTTCTTTAATTTTGATATATATATCCTTTGATATTTTTGAACCAATTGAGATGTCCTTTGATGAATTCATGCTTCACCTGCGGGTTTACGCCCATGGGCGGGTTACATACCCCACCTTCCTCTATTCATTATGGGACATTAGGGTATATAAGGAAGACATGCTGGTTATTGTAATTGCCGTGATTAAGACTTAGCGTTAAGTTGAAACGCGTTGGTGCGTTTTGTGTTGCTCTTTTTCTATGTTTTTATTGTTGCTCGTGCACTGGATTTTTATATGAAGAAATAAACTTGAAATTTTACCCAGCTTTGGGAGCCGGAACTTCCTTTCCTTCTCCGTGATTACTCCACCTGAGGACTTGGCCTCAGAGATTCATCCGAAGCTCCCGCTGGTTCAGGTGTATTGTGCCACGATTCCTTGCATCTTGGATACGACTGGGTAAGCTGATATACCTTTGTTTTCTCTTACCATATCCATACCATGTTTATATCGTGCTAGCCCGGTCGCAAGGCAGATATTGGCTTATTGATACAGTCTATACACCATATCCTTATTACGTGCATTGAGCAAATTTATTAAGTTTTCTTACATCATGTCTACACAAACGGATAACCCAGCAACTTCCGTACCCCCAGCCTTACAAATTCCTATGCCCGACTTTTCCACTCTTAACATCACTACCCATCAAGCCAGGGTTGCGAGTGTTTTCTCAGGAGGGACGGATGCATCGTCTGTATTTGACCTCAAAAAACTCCTGTGGGACCTGGAAAACTTGAAATCACTCCAATTAAGGACATGGTGGGATGCCACCACCCTGTAACAATATTTGGAGAAGAATATGATACCCAGAGGTCTTCGTATAAGAAAAAAATGTACAACCTCATATGATGATGATTTTGCAACTAGATGGAATGACGCTCTGTCTAGATGTTCATTGGAGCTAATGTCCCTCATAATAGAGAAAGAAGAACTAAAGCTGGCTGATCTAGAAGAGAGTATCAATAAAATATTGGTCTCTATCGAACCGTTTAAACAATCTACTGATTTTGATGCTCTGCAGAGCAAGATGAACGAACATCTATTACAACTAGAAGAAACGGTTACTAACATTAAGAAAACCAAATTTAACAGAGACCTAAGAGATTATACTACAAACATGGTATACAACTGGCAAACTAAAAAACCATACAAACCAAGATCCATATTAAAATACTCCAAAACGCACAATACACCACAGCGAAAAAACGTGAGCTTCAGTTCCTCCGAAAATGAGGCCACTGATTATGGCACAGACAGCGAATATGAAGCCAGGCCGTCCAAAATCGATTACAGAAATAATCAACCGGCAAAAAACGACAAAACGCTGAATCTGAACAGAGACATAACGCAGGCCAAAAAAGGAGACGGAGGAGATATAGGTCGGGAAGGAAACACAAGTCGAGGAGAAACTACAAGAGCTACATACACGAGAAAGAACAAATTCCAACCGAAATACAAACAATAAAAAACTCAGTAGTCAACCTATCGGCACAGATACTCAGCAGTGCACAAATAGAAGTCCTTGAAAAAGGGCTCACGTTTGTTCCCACTTGCAATTTTGACCTTTATCATACAATCCTTGATGTTAACAAATTCGTTCGCCTACTAATCATTAAAAGGCATTTTTTTCAAAGTATGGAGACTGAACAGGTTTCTAATAATGACTCTATAAATACACAATACCTTAATGTCAAAGGACGAAGTCATATGCCTCTACAGAGCACGTTTCAAGATCATGTTGCCACCCAGATACTTGTGGACTTACAACAAACACCCGATGATTCAAATAGGTTTTCTAGTACCATCAATACATTCAATACAAAAAATCCAGATTTTTATCCTATCAACTCCAGAGCTGACAGTATGGACACCTTTCAACAAAGGGTGGAACAGGATTTGAAAATTCTTTACCAACAACAACACAGTAATAAACATACACAAAATCTCACAGCCAATCAAAGAAAAGCTGTCAAAGAATTAATGGATAATAAAATGTTGACCATACGACAGTCAGACAAAGGGGGCGCTGTAGCCGTCATGGACACTACATTATACGAGTCGCTGATACTAAAGATGTTGCAGGACACAAATACATATCGTAAGCTAAGCTACAACCCCACAGAAATTGTCAGAAACAAATTGAAACAAATCCTGGAAGAAGGTGTGACTTTACATATTATTTCTGAAAATCAGGCTGAATATTTAGAACCGCCACATGTGAAATGCCCCATATTCCATGCCTTACCGAAATTGCATAAGGGTACATTCCCTCCACCAATGCGACCCATAGTCTCAGGTATTGATTCCCTATTGGAAAGACTGAGTTCCTGGTTGGATGAACTGTTACAGCCCCTTGTATGCAGGACCACTGGATATATTAAGGACACTAAGTCTCTTTTACAGGCTGTGGAACATCTTCAATGGTCGGAACATGAAAGTTGGATGACCTGTGACGTCACGGCCCTGTATACATGCATTCCACATGACATGGCCGTGATAGCCATAACTCATCATCTTAAAAAATACAGTAATTATAGTTATGATTTGCAGGAGTATATCCTGCAAGTTATGCTTTTTCTATTACAAATTTTAAATTTTTAAAATTATATTATAATTTTTAAAATTTTAAATTATAAATTTTCCCCGTCTCTGGCCAATCTTTATATGGCATACTGGGAGGAGGTCGTCTTGTTCACGCCAGCCAACCCCTTTCACCATCTTATAGGGTGGTATGGGCGTTATATTGACGACCTCCTCCTAGTCTGGAGAGGTACTTCTAGTCAGATGCAGCAATTCTCACAGTTTCTAAATGACAATGATTTTTCTTTAAAATTTACAATCAGTATGAATCCTGTGAGTATTGATTTTTTGGATGTTCAGGGGTGTGGAAATTTTTTTAAAAACTACTTGTCCAAGGGACTAAAGCGGAACACAATCTACTTGTCCCTCAAGAAAATCCACTTGTCCTGGTAGATTAAATAATTTCCACCAAAATAGTCTGATCCCCCCCCCCCCCACTAGACCACCAGGGATGGATATAAGATCCTTTAGACACTGCTGTCAGCGATGATCTAATGGTTTAATAGCGGCCACAGTAATCGCAGCATGTCAGGATATTAGCGGCAGGAGAGCTGTAGCTCCTCTTACACCCGAGACAAACCCAGAAAAGTCTAGATGTAACTTTTTGATCACCTTATAAAAAATTTCTCATATGAAGTGACCAAAAACAAGCAATTCTGGACTATTCTTTACATTTACACCGTTCACCATACGGTTTAATTAACATTATATTTTAATAGCAGGGATGTGGAAATTCTATAGCCCGACGCCCGGGACAAGTAGTTTTGGGCGCCGGGCAGGTGAATTGTTTATAGATTTAGCCCTGTATCGGGCTAGCAGGGACAGACAGACTTCCCCCTTATTTTTCTTTAATGCCGGTGTGAGGTGCAGGAGCCGATGGAAGTCTACACGTCACACCAGCTCTGAGTGTATGGAGGGGGGGGCGGCCTCCAGCTGACTGCAGAGCCCCCTTATCTCCCCTCCCGGAGGATGGAGCACGCAGCTCAGAAGACACAGGAGGGTGAGAGAGAGGATGTTGACAGCTCCGTGCACAGCTCCTCCCCCGCACACAGCTCTATCCCTCCCCCTCCCCTGCTCTGTCTAGACAGGACCTAATCCACCACGGGGCGGTTGCTAGTTTGCACGGGGAAAACACAGAGCAGGGGGGAGGGGGAGAGGACGAAATCTCACCTCACACCGGCCGGGACTACAGCTCTGATGTCCACTCATGGCGGCTCAGGTGAGGAGACCAAGAATGCAGACGGCGGCAGGAAGGGTGGTTGTATATGTATGGTGTGAGTGTATGTGTGATGTGTGTATGTAATGTATGATGGGGGGGCAGCGGCAGGTGTATGTATGATGTGTGCATATGTATGGTGTATATCAGTGTTTCCCAACCAGGGTGCCTCCAGCTGTTGCAAAACTACAACTCCCAGCATGCCCTGGGCATGCTGGGAGTTGTAGTTTTGCAACAGCTGGAGGCACCCTGGTTGGGAAACACTGGTGGATATGTATGGTGTGAGTGTATGTGTGTATGATGTCTATGTGTGATGTGTATGTAATGTATGATGTGTGTATAATGTCTGTGTGTGATGTGTATGTAATGTATGATGTGTGTATAATGTCTAAGTGTGATGTGTGTGTGTATGTATGTATTCCCCTGGTTGGACTTGATGGACGTATGTCTTTCAACCATACTAACTATGTAACTATGGTGTGAGTGTATGTGTTATGTGTGTATGTAATGTGTGATGTGTGTATGATGTCTGTGTGATGTGTATGTAATGTATGATGTGTGTATAATGTCTAAGTGTGATGTGTGTATGTATGTGATGTATGATGTGGGGTGGGCAGCGGCAGGTGTATGTATGATGTGTGCATATGTATGGTGTATATGTATGGTGTGAGTGTATGTGTATATGTAATGTATGGTGGGGGGGGGGGGCAGTGGCGGGGTTGTGTGTGTGTGTATGTATATGGGGGCAGTGGCTGGTGCATGTATGATATGTGTATGCATGAATGTTTTGTATAGGAGCGGACTGTCACGTCGGGCATTAGGGCAGTTGTGCCATCTAATTTTATTTATTTTTAGTGGCACCCGCACTAAATTGCACCCCCAGAATCCCGCCCCCTTCATTCTCACCCGCCAACCAAGAGCCCCACGGATGCACACAAACACGCCCGAACCAAAACTACAACTCCCAGCATGGTGGACCATAACCTAAACTGTAGAACTATAAAGTGCAACATGCTGGGCAGAGCTATAGGCTGCATCAGGGCATGCTGGGAGTTGTAGTTTTGGTTCGGGTCAGCTGCAGAGCTATAGGCTGCATCAGGGCATGCTGGGTGTTGTAGTTACTAACTGTAATTCCCAGTATTCCTTGACACAGACTATGGCTCTGCAGCTGACACAAACCAAAACTACAACTCCTAGCATGTTACACAATAACCTTAACTGTACTACTATACAGTGCAACATGCTGCAACACCCACACAACCATAGGCTGTATCAGGGCATGCTGGGAGTTGTAGTTATCTAGTAACTAAATCTAACTTCCAGCATTTTCTGACACAAAATGCACCATATAAACTGGAGAAGCAGAACACCCCCCAGTAACACATAAGTCCCTATTGAGACTGAAAAAAAGTGATTAAAATATTTTAAAAAGTGCGTATATATGTGAATAAGCCCCTTTCCTAATAAAAGTTTCCAATTTTCTTTAAATAAAAATAATGTACAAAAATAAACATAAGTGGTATCGCTACATGTGGAAATGTCCAGACTATTAAAATACAATGTTAATTAAACCGTACGGTGAACGGTGTAAATGTAAAGAATAGTCCAGAATTGCTCGTTTTTGGTCACTTCATATGAGAAATTTTTTATAAGGTGATCAAAAAGTTACATCTAGACTTTTCTGGGTTTGTCTCGGGTGTAAGAGGAGCTACAGCTCTCCCGCCGCTAATATTCTGACATGGTGCGATCACTGCGGCCGCTATTAAACCATTAGATCATCGCTGACTGCAGTGTCTAAAGGATCTTATATCCATCCCTGGTGGTCTAGTGGGGGGGGGGGATCAGGCTATTTTGGTGGAAATTATTTAATCTACCAGGACAAGTGGATTTTCTTGAGGGACAAGTAGATTGTGTTCCGCTTTAGTCCCTTGGACAAGTAGTTTTTTAAAAAATTTCCACACCCCTGTAATAGTCTGGACATTTCCACATGTAGCGATACCACTTATGTTTATTTTTGTACATTATTTTTATTTAAAGAAAATTGGAAACTTTTATTAGGAAAGGGGCTTATTCACATATATACGCACTTTTTAAAATATTTTAATCACTTTTTTTCAGTCTCAATAGGGACTTATGTGTTACTGGGGGGTGTTCTGCTTCTCCAGTTTATATGGTGCATTTTGTGTCAGAAAATGCTGGAAGTTAGATTTAGTTACTAGATAACTACAACTCCCAGCATGCCCTGATACAGCCTATGGTTGTGTGGGTGTTGCAGCATGTTGCACTGTATAGTAGTACAGTTAAGGTTATTGTGTAACATGCTGGGAGTTGTAGTTTTGGTTTGTGTCAGCTGCAGAGCCATAGTCTGTGTCAAGGAATACTGGGAATTACGGTTAGTAACTACAACACCCAGCATGCCCTGATGCAGCCTATAGCTCTGCAGCTGACCCGAACCAAAACTACAACTCCCAGCATGCCCTGATGCAGCCTATAGCTCTGCAGCTGACCCGAACCAAAACTACAACTCCCAGCATGTTGCACTTTATAGTTCTACAGTTTAGGTTATGGTCCACCATGCTGGGAGTTGTTGTTTTGGTTCGGGCGTGTTTGTGTGCATCCGTGGGGCTCTTGGTTGGCGGGTGAGTATGAAGGGGGCGGGATTCTGGGGGTGCAATTTAGTGCGGGTGCCACTAAAAATAAATAAAATTAGATGGCACAACTGCCCTAATGCCCGACGTGACAGTCCGCTCCTATACAAAACATTCATGCATACACATATCATACATGCACCAGCCACTGCCCCCATATACATACACACACACACACAACCCCGCCACTGCCCCCCCCACCATACATTACATATACACATACACTCACACCATACATATACACCATACATATGCACACATCATACATACACCTGCCGCTGTCCACCCCACATCATACATCACATACATACACACATCACACTTAGACATTATACACACATCATACATTACATACACATCACACAGACATCATACACACATCACACATTACATACACACATCACACATACACACATCACACATACACTCACACCATACATATACACCATACATATGCACACATCATACATACACCCACCGCTGCCCACCCCACATCATACATCACATACACACACACATCACACTTAGACATTATACACACATCATACATTACATGCACATCACACACAGACATTATACACACATCATACATTACATACACATCACACATAGACATCATACACACATACACTCACACCATACATATCCACCAGTGTTTCCCAACCAGGGTGCCTCCAACAGTTGCAAAACTACAACTCCCAGCATGCCCAGGGCATGCTGGGAGTTGTAGTTTTGCAACAGCTGGAGGCACCCTGGTTGGGAAACACTGATATACACCATACATATGCACACATCATACATACACCTGCCGCTGCCCCCCCCCATCATACATTACATACACACATCACACATACACTCACACCATACATATACAACCACCCTTCCTGCCGCCGTCTGCATTCTTGGTCTCCTCACCTGAGCCGCCATGAGTGGACATCAGAGCTGTAGTCCCGGCCGGTGTGAGCTGAGATTTCCGTCCTCTCCCCCTCCCCCCTGCTCTGTGTTTTCCCCGTGCAAACTAGCAACCGCCCCGTGGTGGATTAGGTCCTGTCTAGACAGAGCAGGGGAGGGGGAGGGATAGAGCTGTGTGCGGGGGAGGAGCTGTGCACGGAGCTGTCAACATCCTCTCTCTCACCCTCCTGTGTCTTCTGAGCTGCGTGCTCCATCCTCCGGGAGGGGAGATAAGGGGGCTCTGCAGTCAGCTGGAGGCCGCCGCCCCCTCCATACACTCAGAGCTGGTGTGACGTGTAGACTTCCATCGGCTCCTGCACCTCACACCGGCATTAAAGAAAAATAAGGGGGAAGTCTGTCTGTCCCTGCTAGCCCGATACAGGGCTAAATCTATAAACAATTCACCTGCCCGGCTCCCAAAACTACTTGTCCCGGGCGTCGGGCTATAGGATTTCCACATCCCTGATGTTACACTCATTGGTGACATGCATAATAATTGTATCAATACCAAACTGTTCCGCAAATCATGTTCAGGAAACAGTCTTTTACATTCCACAAGCTGCCATCCTCGTCACATAATTCAGAACCTTCCCATAGGTGAATTTGTTCGAGCTAGACGTGCCTCCACTCAAGATTTCACATATCTAGACACATAAAAATATCAGGACACGCCTACAGGACAGAGGGTACGACAAACATACAATAGCCAGAGCAGAAGGCATTGTCAATTCCAAACCACCAGGATATTACCTGAAGGACAAACCTCTGCATACGCATAATGATATGGACAATACTCTAACTTTCACCACAGCTTTTTCTAATCAGTTTGCTGATATTAGAAATATTATTTATAAACACATACCAGTGTTACATCATGATCTCATCATGTCACAAATATTACAAGCCAATAATGTAAAGGTAATTCCACGCAAAGCCAGATCTCTACACACTCAATTATCACCCAGTGACATTACCACTTGCAATAATCAGGGCGATACCTGGCTTCCCACTAAAGGTAATTATCAGTGTGGTAGGAATAGATGTAGCAACTGTAAATTCATGACCAATTCTAATACTTTCAAATCTTGTGTCACCAGTATCAGTTATAATATCAAAAGTTATATCAATTGCCATACCCACCATGTGGTGTACAGTATTACTTGCCTAGATTATAAATTACAATACATCGGATGCACCAGCAGAAAGCTTAAAGTTAGAATTCAGGAACATTTACACTTACCTACAAATACCCAATTTACTAATAGATCTATGTCGGGCATAACAAGACATATAGTTGATAACCATGATGGCGTTGTCCCTAGGATAGAGGTCACAGGATTAGAGAGAGTACGACCTCCCCGGAGAGGGGGAGATTGGTGTAAGGCTTTGTTCAGACGGGAAGCGTTTTGGATCCTATGTATGGACTCACGTTTCCTGTCTGGACTCAACTACAGACATGATTTATCTTATATTTACTAATGTTTTGTATAAGTGTCTGGTGATATGTATCCCTGCATCTAGTTTATATACTTTCTTTATATTTCTATATATTTCTTTAATTTTGATATATATATATATCCTTTGATACATTTGAACCAATTCAGATGTCCTTTGATGAATTCATGCTTCACCTGCGGGTTTACGCCCATGGGCGGGTTACATACCCCACCTTCCTCTATTCATTATGGGACATTAGAGTATATAAGGAAGACATGCTGGTTATTGTAGTTGCCATGATTAAGACTTAGCGTTAAGTCGAAACGCGTTGGTGCGTTTTGTGTTGCTCTTTTTCCATGTTTTTATTGTTGCTCGTGCACTGGATTTTTATATGAAGAAATAAACTTGAAATTTTACCCAGCTTTGGGAGCCGGAACTTCCTTTCCTTCTCCAGAATTTAGCACTTACCTGGGCATTTGGGAATAAAGTCTTCACTGCTTTATTAGAAATTTGTAAAAGATAATGATCCACATCAGCGGACAGGCAGGAAAGAGATGAACAAGAAGGATAGCGCTGCATCAGGTATATCCTATAGATCCATGAGGTGGATTAAAAATAAAGAAAAGCTACATGTGCAAGGCATTGGAGGCAGCGAGCCGGCTAGCCAAGTTCCCCTGTCTGTTACATAGTCCCCGTTGGCCCTGTTCCCTTCATTCTTAAAGAGCTCTGCTCCCTATGCACTACCTTGTGGCTTTCATTAGCATATTAATGAAGGGGACGGGGCCGACAGGGATTATGTAGGAGACAGGGCAATTTGGCCAGCCGGCTTCCCGTCTCCAATGCACGCTGAGGCTCATTAGGAATGAAACTATGTACAAGCAGAACGCAGCAGCTAGCGAATGTATTTCAGTGAGTAACCCCTCATTTTACAGCTTTTCACCTACACTCTAACCCAGAATACTGGCTTTAGTGCAGGTGAACTAGCTGTCAGATTCTCTTTAAATTAAATGTAGGGCCAGAAAACTGTGTTGCAATATAAGGGCCAAAATACACCAATAATATGGTCCTTTAGGGTATGGTCACACATGCATATTTTAGCTGCAGATTGTGATGCCCATTGAAGTCATTGGGCAGCAAAATCTGCAGCAGCATATCTGCACATGCGAACGTACCCTTTAACTAACATTTGCTTTTGCAAAGGGGATGAGTTAATCAAATGGCCACACGCACTGGGGGGGGGGGGGGGGGGGGGGGATAATCCTGCACCCAGGCATTCATGACACTAGGAACAGCCCTGTTCTAGGAAGTATACAAGTGCAACAAACCATCTGTAAAATGCTCTATTGTACACATTTTGCCATCTCTTTATTTTGCCATCTCTATATCAGGGTAGAACATTAGTTGACTACCTGTAACACACATAGTTATGTGGTGACCCAGTACAGAATATAGCATATTGCCCATCCTGTGTGGCAGATGTTGCCTTCAGTGTCAGTCTTGGGCCCACATTACTCAGGACTCTATATATCTCAATATTATGCTATGGTTAATGTATTGTCATTTTATATGTACCTGTTGCTATAATCCCTGTTCTTAGAAACCTTGTTGTTAGGGGAGTGTGTAAGAGGTGAACCAGGTGACTTATCTGGCCAATGGGAATGCCGAATCCGAATCTGCCCTTTATATAGTGTGGTAAGAGTTCAGAATTCAGATTTAGCTGAGGTACAGTTTGGAGAAGTTTGAAGTGAGTCTGTGAGGTGTTATGAGGAGGCCTCAAGTATAATCCTGCAACCATGCATCTGCTTAAGAATAACCCCAGCACGTAGGTGAATGTCAAGCCTAGCGGTAAGCACTTAAGTCCTGGAGATTCAATTCAAGTCAAGTCAGTCATACAGTCAGTAAAGTCAAGCGTGGGTTGCCATACAGCAAGTCAGTCATATATAGCATGATCAATTATAAGTCCCAGCAAGCCGATAAGCTTCCAAGCTTCACCCTGCACATCTCTTTATACCAATCTGAGCTGTAACAGATTTTATCATCTCTCCTGCCTCAGTAAAGTCAGTTTCCCTTTTACCTTGTGTCAGAGTACTTATTGCCTCATGCCTGGCCCAGTAGAAGATGGCTCAACCTCGGATGGTGTATAGGTTAAGGTAGGGGGGCATAACGAAAAGGTTAATTGCACATTACCCTTACCCGACACCATAGTTATACTGGTCATAATCTATATTGTTTTTTATCTTTTACAATAGGAGGAGTGCAAAACCATCTTGACTTGCATGAACTGTATTTAGCTGTTATGATGAGTATAATTACAATGCATTTACTTATGTATAATTTCCAGCAGTCTTTAACCCCTTAAGGACCAAGCCCATTTTGACCTTAAGGACCAGGCCAATTTTATTTTTGCATTTTCGTTTTTTCCTCCTCGTCTTCAAAAAATTGTAACTCTTTTATATTTTTATCCACAGACTAGTTTGAGGGCTTGTTTTTTGCAAGACCAGTTGTCCTGCGTAATGAAATCGCTCATTTTACCATAAAATGTATGGCGCAACCAAAAAAATTCTATTTGTGTGGGCAAATTAAAAAGAAAACCACAATTTTGCTAATTTTGGAAGGTTTTGTTTTCACACCGTACAATTTACGGTAAAAATGTCATGTGTTCTTTATTCTGTGGGTCAATAAGATTAAAATTATACCCATGATTATATACTTTTCTGTTATTGTTGCGCTTAAAAAAAATCGCTAACTTTTTAACCAAATTAGTATGTTTAAAATCCTATTTTGACTATCTATAACTTTCATTTTTCCGTATAAGCGGCGGTATAAGGGCTAATTTTTTGCGCCATGATCAGTACTTTTTATTGATACCACATTTGTGTTTATAAAACTTTTATTCATTTTTTATAATTTTTTTATTGAATAAAATGTGACAAAGTAGCAATTTTGTGCTTTTTTATTTTTATGTTCACGCCGTTTTCCGTACGGGATCAATAACATTATACTTTAATAGTTTGGACATTTACACACGCGGCGATACCAAATATGTGTATTCATTATTTTTTTTACACTTTATGGGGGTAAAATGGGAAAAAAGCACATTTTACATTTTTATTGGGGGAGGGTTTTTTTCTCGTTTTTTACTTTTTTTAATATTTTTTTTTTACTTTTTTTACTTTCACTTTTACACTTTAATAGTCCCCATAGGGATTGCTAAAACTGTTCAGTGCCATAGCACTCAGGACACAGGACACAGCACTGATCAGTATTATCGGTGATCTTCTGCTCTGGTCTGCTCTGTCCCAGGAGATGGCCGGAGCCAGGCGAAGGGACCTCCGGCCACCATGCTGGATGATCGGATCACCGCGGCAGCGCTGCGTGCGATCCGATCATCCATACAAAGTACCGCACTGCGCAGATGCCGTGATCTGTATTGATCACAGCATCTGAGGGGTTAATGGCGCGATCGTGGATGTCGGCCATTATCGGCAGGTCTCCGGCTGCTGCTAGCACCCGGAACCTGCCGTGTATGACGCGAGCACCCTTCCGATGCTCGCGGTCATACACAGTATGTAAATGTACGTCCTGGTGCGCGAAGTCCCACCAAACCAGGACGTACATGTACGTCCTTGGTTGTTAAGGGGTTAAAATGTATTGCCTTCATGTATAGCTCAATATTATAATCATAAACTGTAATCATTTTTAATTTATTTAGTGACTCATCAGGAAAAAGAAATGGTATATATCAATTGCTGTCTTTTATTTACTTTTAGGGCCCTACTATACTCTTTTATGTGAAATGTATTGATACTTCATATGATCCATAAAGTATGGTAAAGTATAATAACTTTAATTTTTCTGTAGATAGCAATATTGATGAACCCACGTGTATGGCTGGATGCTGCAACCCAAATATTTTTTTCCCTTTCCTTGGGTTTTGGAGGATTAATTGCATTTTCAAGCTACAATCCGGAACAGTAAGCAACTTTTTGTTTTAATTGGTTATGATATTTTAATACTTATTTATCATTTTGATTAAAACGTAATATTAAAAACAATGGATTCTTAACCCCATAAAGACCCAGCCAACTTAATTTTTTATTTTAGTTTTTCCTCCTTGCCTTCTGAAAGCCATAACTCTTTCACTTTTTTTTTTTATCTTCAGACCCATATGAGGGCTTGTTTTTTGCACAACCAATTGTACTTTGTAATTACTTCACTCTTTTTTACATACAATGTATAGTGAAACAAAAAAGAACATTATCTGTGTGGGAAAACTGAAAAGAAAACAACAATTTAGAAAAATTTTAGAAGTTTCATTTTCACACTGTACAGTTTATGGTAAAAATGACATGTTCTCTGTATTCTGTGGGTGAATATGGTTATAATGATACCAATGCTGGCAACTGAAATTTAAGGTGGACAAGTGCAAGATAATGCACCTGGAGCATAAAAACCCTCGGGCAGAATATAGAATATTTGACACAGTCCCGACCTCAGTATCTGAAGAAAGGGATTT
Source organism: Hyla sarda (assembly GCF_029499605.1). Lineage (NCBI taxonomy): Eukaryota > Metazoa > Chordata > Amphibia > Anura > Hylidae > Hyla > Hyla sarda. The sequence goes on along the minus strand of NC_079193.1, from coordinate 119,264,303 downwards.
AGGAGTAATTATTTCAGAAGACTTAAAGGTAGAAAGACAATGTAATAGAGCAGCAGGAAACGCTAGCAGAATGCTTGGATGTATAGGTAGAGGTATAAGCAGTAGAAAGAGAGAAGTGCTCATGCCGCTGTACAGAAGACTGGTTAGACATTACTTGGAGTATTGTGCGCAGTACTGGAGGCCGTTTCTCAAAAAGGATATAGGGGGGAGATTTATCAAAACATGTCTAGAGGAAGAGTGGTGCAGTTACTCATAGCAATCAATCAAATCACATCTTTCATTTTTCCCAGGCCTCTCTAAAAATGAAAGAAGCAATCTGATTGCTATGGGCAACTGCACCACTCTTCCTCCACAGGTTTTGATAAATCTCCCCCATAGATATTCTAGAGAGAGTTCAGAGAAGAACTACTAAACTAGTACATGGATTGCAGGATAAAACTTACCAGGAAAGGGTAAAGGACCTTAACATGTATAGCTTGGAAGAAAGAAGAGACAAAGGGGATATGATAGATACTTTTAAATACATAAAGGGAATCAACACGGTAAAGGAGGAGAGCATATTTAAAAGAAGAAAAACTACCACAAGAGGACATCGTTTTAAAGTAGAGGAGCAAATGTTTAAAAGTAATAACAGGAAGTATTACTTTACTGAGAGAGTAGTGGATGCATGGAATAGCCTTCCTGCAGAAGTGCAAATTGCAGGTCGCTGCAAATACAGTGAAGGAGTTTAAAGGGGTATTCCAGGAAAAAACTTTTTTTTATATATCAACTGGTTCCAGAAAGTTAAACAGATTTGTAAATTACTTCTGTTGAAAAATCTTAATCCTTTCAGTACTTATGAGCTTCTGAAGTTAAGGTCGTTCTTTTCTGTCTAAGTGCTCTCTGATGACACGTGTCTCGGGAAACGCCCAGTTTAGAAGCAAATTCCCATAGCAAACCTGTTCTAAACTGGGCGGTTCCCGAGACACGTATCATCAGAGATTACTTAGACAGAAAAGAACAACCTAAACTTCAGAAGCTCATAAGTACTGAAAGGATTAAGATTTTTTAATAGAAGTAATTTACAAATCTGTTTAACTTTCTGAAGCCAGTTGATATATATAAAAAAAGTTTTTTCCTGGATAACCCCTTTAACCCCTTAAGGACCCAGCCAATTTTCAGTGTAGGACCAGGCCATTTTTTGCACATCTGACCACTGTCACTTTAAGCATTAATAACTCTGAGATGCTTTTACCTTTCATTCTGATTCCGAGATAGTTTTTTCTTGACATATTTTACTTTATGTTAGTGGTAAATTTTCGTCGATACTTGCATCATTTCTTGGTGAAAATTCCAAAATTTCATGAAAAGATTGAAAATTTTGCTTTTTTTTTTTAACTTTGAAGCTCTCTGCTTGTAAGGAAAATAGAAATTCCAAATTATATATTGATTCACATATACACTATGTCTACTTTATGTTGGCATCATAAAGTTGAAATGTTTTTACTTTTGGAAGACATCAGAGGGCTTCAAGGTGCAGCAGCAATTTTCCAATTTTTCACAAAATTTTCTAAATCGGAATTTTTCAGGGACCAGTTCAGTTTTGAAGTGTATTTGAAGGGCCTTCATATTAGAAATACCCCACATTATAAAAACTGCACCCCTCAAAGTATTCAAAATGACATTCAGTAAGTGTGTTAACCCTTAAAGGGGTATTCCAGGAAAAAACTTTTTTATATAAATCAACTGGCTCCAGAAAGTTAAACAGATTTGTAAATTACTTCTATTAAAAAATCTTAATCCTTTCAGTACGAGCTTCTGAAGTTAAGGTTGTTCTTTTCTGTCTAAATCCTCTCTGATGACACCTGTCTCGGGAAACGCCCAGTTTAGAAGAGGTTTGCTATGGGGATTTTCTTCTAAACTGGGCGTTTCCTGAGACAGGTGTCATCAGAGAGGATTTAGACAGAAAAGAACAACCTTAACTTCAGAAACTCATAAGTACTGAAAGGATTAAGATTTTTTAATAGAAGTAATTTACAAATCTGTTTAACTTTCTGGAGCCAGTTGATGTATAAAAAAAGTTTTTCCTGGAATACCCCTTTAAGGTGTTTCACAGGAATAGCAGCAAAGTGATGGAGAAAATTGAAAATCTTCATTTTTTACACTCGCATGTTCTTGTAGACCCAGTTTCTCTATCGGCTCCATTGGGGGACACAGACAGTGGGTATATCTTGCTGTCTCTAGGAGGTGCGACACTATGGTGATAAAAAAGTCAGCTCCTCCCTGCAGGATACACCCGCCTTCAGGCTCTGAGCTAGTCAGTTTAAGCTTAGTGTCTGAAGGAGGTGGTTGTGGTCTGGGTTGCTCCAGACCAGGTCTTCTGATTTTTTGTTTTCCTAGTTAGGGACGTGTTAGTTTTTTATTCCTTTTCTTTTCTGTTTTCATTGCAAGTGTGGGGGCACAGACATTGCGCATATGCGCTGTTAACCCCCTTCACCAACGGTCAGCGCTTGGGTGGTACCTCACGGGTCCGGGACCCCTATTTCCCTGCTCGCCTTGCTCGCGCATAGCAACCAGGCGTGATGCAGGTAACTAGAGCTGACTGAAGACTTCACTGAAGAATCCATTTGGTAAGTTCTTCTGACTGAGGTAAGTGCTTTTCTCCATAGGTACGGACTCGCAACAGCTGGAGACCCCCTGTTTTGGCCCACCTTCAGTTCTTTGGCGCTAGCTTTCAGGGGCTGCACTTTATTTTTGGGGGAGCAGTGGCACCATGAATGGACACCATATATGGGGCACTTCACTAAGCTTCCCTTTACGGGTGGCCGTCTTTTCGGCAAATGCCTTGATGAGATTATCTCCGAGGCAACGGGAGGTAAGAGTTCCTTGTTACCTCAAAACAAGGCTCGCCCTACTTCTCAAAGGAAGTCCTTTTCCTTTCGGTCCTTTCGGACCTCCAGCTCCAACAAGGGGTCCGGGCAGGCGCCCTCTTGGGATAAGAAGGCTCCCTCGTTCCGGGCTTGCCCATCTTGGAAGTCGGACTCCAACCGGTCCGGCCAAATCAGGCAACCGCAAGCCCACTTCTGCATGAAGTGAGGCCCCCACCCGCGGTTTCTTCTCGGGTGGGAGGTAGTCTCTTACTTTTTGGAGACATTTGGACCTCTCACATTCAAGACTTTTGGGTCAGGGGGGCGGAGCCTGACCGCTGAGCTGGATGGCCGCATGAACGCGCTGCTCTCCACAGCCTGAGTCCTAAGCTGACCTACACGGCTCATAAATCCTTGCCAAAATGGGCAAACATGATGAAACAAAGTCCGGTGCCACTCCTGGACCGACCAAGACCCGAAATAATCAATCGGACATGGCCGCATTTCTGAAAAGACAACCGGAGCAGAGCCCAGCACGGCCCTCCAAGATGGCGCCGACCGCCGCGCTTGTAAGCGATGCAGAAAGAGATGACGGGTCCGATAGAGAAAGCCTCCTGGGGAACTTCAATGACTCTGGTGGGGAAGATACGCGATTGTCGGTCACTAAAGCCCTCATAAGGAAGACGGTGCAACAAGCGGTGACTAAGGCCATACAAGCAGCAATGGCGCCGCTACTACAGGAACTTGTGGAGATCAAGACGGATGTGAAACAGGTGGGCTATCGCACCGAACACCTAGAAACTGCACTTACCGACACTGTCTCTTTCTGTGACTCTCCTTCTCACCACCTAAGGGCATAGGAGACCTAGCTTAATAGGGCATTCTTGCTCCTTGAAGATCAGGAGAACCGCAGCAGGTGCCGGAATATCAGAATAAAAGGGGTTCCGGAGACATTTGCGGCAGACTCCCTACCAGCAGTGACCCGCCAGATTTTCGCATCCTTGCTGGGGGGAGCGAGAGGGCTGACGAGGTGATCATAGAAAGAGTGCATAGAGCGCTGAGGCCTAAGCCGAAACCGTCCGAACCACCCAGGGATATCATATGCGGTCTTCTTAGCTACCTTGACACGGCTGCGATCCTGAAAGCCAGCAGAGAAGCCGACTCCATCGTCCACGAGGGTGTGGCGGTGAAATTATTTCAGGACATTGCACCATCTAAACTGGCTAAACGCCGTCTACTGAATCCCCTGCAATCAATGCATCCTATACCTGGCTGTATCCCTTCGGTCTCTCAGTGCTGAAGGACGGGAGATGTCTCGCTGTCCGCGATCCTGAGGAGCTGGAAAAGCTGTGGCCTTTCTTGGGAATTGATAAGATCGAGGTCCCGTCGTGGCTACCGGTCCAGCTCAGTCATACACTACCTGCCTTACCTAAGATGTCGCAGTGGTCAAAAGTGGAACGCTTCAAGTCTCCCAAGCAGAAGAAGCAACAAAAGGCTCACCAGAGATCAGACTATTCCTCTACCTGAAGAACACAGACAAGGACACTTGCTCTAGTTTTAAAACTCCCTGCCTTAAGGTATCGTCCTCCAGTTGATTGAACAGTAGCTCCTTACCTACTCAAGGTACATCCCGGACTCTTACGGTTAGTTGTTTCTCACTTTATTAGCCCTCTGGCTTAAGTGGCGGGGAAATGTTCCCGTTTATCCTGGGGTCGATATATTGAGGTTCCTCATGCCTGACTAGCATTGCTATAGGTGTCTTTCTGCGGATGTGCACATTGTGAATATTTTATTTTGCTATGCCACATATTTACTGTTTTCTTTATATTAATGGTTTTTTCCTCGGACCACTTGCAACCCTGGCGGCCCTAACCCTTCCCCCACCTTCATTTCCCTACCCCTTTGCCCCCCCTCCCCCCCTCTTCCCCACAATCCCCTTCCTCCTTTCTTCCATCTCCCCCTCCCAACCCCTCACCCTTCCATCCTCCCCCCCCTATTTTCACTTCTTCCACCCCCTCTCCCCCTCGCCCCTCCCCCCCAACCTTCCCCCCCAATCCTCTCCATCACTCGTCCCCCCTCCACCCCCCTTCCGCCTCTCCCCCTAAGTCTCCGTCTACCCTCCCCCCCCCCCCCCCCCCCGGTGATCATCGACCACTGTGTGGTCGCTGCACGCACCTCAGGGGTTACTCTTAATGATGGTTCCCACGGAGTGACAGTAACCCAGCATTAGTTGTAGGCACATGTTTATTCGGTACTTTTCATTGTATGCCGTTGTTTTGTTACAGTTTATATGTAAGCAGACAGATTCATGGTCGGCCTCGGACCGGCTGTCGGTTCAGGAATCCCTCCGTTTCCCACCCACTTGAATTTTTCGCCTCGGCTGATAGTTAATTGTTCAGTTCTAATTTTGACACTATCAGGGTCCCACCTCTCTAGAAAGGACCGCTTATCTTACTGTTTTCTTCCTCTGCCCTTGCTTTTCTCTTTCCTCCTTTCCTCATTCTCCACTCTCCTACTCGCACTCACTCACCCCTCCCCTCAACGCCCTCCCCTACTCCTACTCCCCTATCCACATACCCAGCATCATCCCCTGGTCGATAGATATCCTTACCACCTGAGGAAACTGTAGATTTATTTTCCGATGAACACACTGAAATATAACTTGAAGGGGTTTAACCCCTTAAGGACCGGAGGTTTTTCCGTTTTTGCATTTTCGTTTTTTGCTCCTTGCCTTTAAAAAATCATAACTCTTTCAAATTTACACCTAAAAATCCATATGATGGCTTATTTTTTGCGCCACCAATTCTACTTTGTAATGACGTTAGTCATTTTGCCCAAAAATCTATGGTGAAGCGGGAAAAAAAATCATTGTGCGACAAAATTGAAAAAAAAAACGCTGTTTTGTAACTTTTGGGGGCTTCCGTTTCTACGTAGTACATTTTTCGGTAAAAATGACACCTGATATGTATTCTGTAGGTCCATACGATTAAAACGATACCCTACTTATATAGGTTTGATTTTGTCGGACTTCTGGAAAAAATCATAACTACATGCAGGAAAATTTATACGTTTAAAATTGTCATCTTCTGACCCCTATAACTTTTTTATTTTTCCGTGTATGGGGCGGTATGAGCGCTCATTTTTTGCGCCGTGATCTGAAGTTTTTAACGGTACCATTTTTGCATTGATAGGACTTATTGATCACTTTTTATTCATTTTTAAATGATATAAAAAGTGACCAAAAATGCACTATTTTGGACTTTGGAATTTTTTTGCGCGCACGCCATTGACCGAGCGGTTTAATTAATGATATATTTTTATAATTCGGACATTTCCGCACGCGGTGATACCACATATGTTTATTTTTATTTTTATTTACACTGTGTTTTTTTTTTATTGGAAAAGGGGGGTGATTCAAACTTTTAATAGGGGAGGAGTTAAATGATGTTTATTCACTTTTTTTTTAACTTTTTTTTTGCAGTGTTATAGGTCCCATAGGGACCTATAACACTGCACACACTGATCTTCTATGTTGATCACTGGTTTCTCATAAGAAACCAGTGATCAACGATTCTGCCGGATGACTGCTCAGGCCTGGATCTCAGGCACTGAGCAGTCATTCGGCGATCGGACAGCGAGGAGGCAGGTAGGGGCCCTCCCGCTGTCCTGTCAGCTGTTCGGGATGCCGCGATTAGCCGCGGCTATCCCGAACAGCCCGACTGAGCTAGCCGGGAACTTTCACTTTCACTTTTAGCCGCGCGGCTCAGCTTTGAGCGCGCGGCTAAAGGGTTAATAGCGCGGCGCCGCGATCGGCGCTGCGCGCTATTAGAGGCGGGTCCCGGCTTCACTATGACGCCGGGCCCGCCATGATATGACGCGGGGTTACTGTGTAACCCCGCGTTATATCAGAAGAGCAGGACCAAGGACGTACCGGTACGTCCTTGGTCCTTAAGGGGTTAACTCACCGTGCAAGAGACATAGCATCTTCACGTTGCTAGCTAGAGAGGGGGTTGATTTCCTTTTTTTACAGGAGACTCATTTCAAATGGGGAAGGGTCCCTAAATTACCCATTAATAATTTCTCGCATTGGTTCCACAGTTGCAGCTCCAACTCGTCCTCCCGTGGGGTCACTATTGCAATACAGAAGGATGTCCCATTCACTCTAACCGCTGTCCATGATGGAGGAGATGGCAGGTCTCTATTTGTTAAAGGTAAGGTTGGATCCATGACATACACCTTTGCCTCATTGTACACTCCTAACAAAAAACAGGTCCCCTGGCTGTTAAAAACCCTTGATAAGTTGAGGTCCTTTGCTAAAGGCCCCATAATACTTGGCGCGGACTTAAACCTCCCATTAGACCCATCTCTTGACACCTCATCTACTAAAACTTACACTTCAGACCTTGCTCTCCGCACACTTCGCAACCGATTACATGACATGGAGCTGACTGACGTGTGGCGAGCGATGCATCCAACGGAACGGACATACTCATTCTACTCTGCGCCCCATAAGTCCTCTCACCGACTGGACTACATCTTTTGTCATCATAGCCTGCTTCCCACGATCCACTCATCCGACATAGGATCGCGGACGTTATCTGACCACGCCCCAGTACATGCAAATTTCGCTCTACCGCACATACCCAATAGGGCTAGGACATGGCGACTGAATGAGTCGTTGCTATCTGACGACTTAGAACTTGCTAAGCTCTCGTCTCAAATAGCCGAATACTTTGACATAAATACCACACAAGACATCTCCCCCACAATCACTTGGGAGGCCCATAAGGCCTATGTGAGGGGCCTCCTCATATCACTGGGCTCCAAGGTAAAGAGGGAAAGGACGGCACGAATCACTCAATTACTGGCAGACATTGCTGACATAGAAAAGTCTTCCTCACGGTTAACTGGGAATACCGATGTTGACGGTATCTCCACGACCTTGATTTCCCTTAGGGAACAACTAAAAGACGTATTATCAAAACAGCATGGCGACCGGGTCATACGTTTTCAACAAAAACTTTTTTTTACATGGGAATAAAGGGGGACGTCTTATGTCGGCCATGATCAAAAAACTTAGACAGAAAACGCACATTGCCAAGATTGTGGCGTCAGACGGTACCCAACACGTAGACACTGGCCCTATAGCAACGGCTTTCCGGGACTTCTACTATTCTCTTTATAACATACAACCAACTAACCCCACGCCATTGCCACGCACGCTGGCGATCCAAACTTTCTTGGACCGACTGAATTTACCTACCCTCACCACGTTGGAAGGAGAAACATTACTGGAGCCTTGCGCTGCTGAGGAGGTTGAGGCAGTAATAAAGTCCTTCCCCATAGGGAATAGCCCGGGACCAGATGGCCTGAGCTTACAATACTATAAAAAGTTGGGCCCAGTTTTGCTGCCTCGGCTTACTCAGTGGTGCAACGCGTTACTTGGAGGCACCCATCTGCCGCTCCAATCCCTAGAGGCACACATCACTATTCTACCAAAAGAGGGTAAAGACCCTCTAATGTGCTCGAGTTATAGGCCCATTTCACTTTTGAATATGGACCTAAAGATCTGGGCTAAGCTGTTGTCCATGAGACTTCGCCCCCTCCCCCCTGGCCTCATTCATGTGGACCAGACTGGTTTTGTGAAGGGCAGGGAGGGGAAGCATAACTCATTACGAGTCATGCATGCTATTCACTATGCAACACAAAACAAGATCCCTCTACTCCTTCTCGGCACAGATGCCGAGAAGGCGTTTGATAGGGTAGCGTGGGACTACATGACAAAGGTGTTAGCCAAATATTGCATCCCTGATCGCTTCATCCGAGCTATCATGTCCCTATATAGTGAACCCAGCGCTCGGGTTAGGGTTAATGGCACTCTTTCTGAACCTTTCCCCATATGTAATGGGACGCGACAAGGGTGCCCCCTATCACCGTCACTGTACGTCCTCGTGATGGAGACTCTTCTCCAGGCCTTGAGGCAGGATGAGGCGATTAGGGGATTGCAAATAGGGGATAGGCCTCATCTTACGGCTGCATTCGCTGACGATCTGCTCATAATGATCACTAATCCTACTGAAGCCCTGCCTCGAGTCCAATGGGTTATTGAAGAGTATGGAACCCTGTCCAATTTCAAAGTAAATTATAGTAAGTCGGAGATATTGAACATCACAATACCCCCTCGTATAGCCTCGTGTCTACAATCATCCTCATCTTATAGATAGCCTTCTAAACACATTACATACCTGGGCATAGCCCTTCCCTCATCACTGAGCAACTTGTTTGACCTTAACTATGTACCCTTACTGACTAAAATGAAGAATAATCTTGACTCCTACAAGTTACCCTTTCTTTCATGGGTGGGACAACGCAACCTCCTACAGACATACATTGTACCTTCAATACTCTACTCACTGCGCATGGTACCCATAGAGCTACCTAAATGGTATCTCCTGCAGTGGAGACGGCTCTTTGGGGCTTTCCTATGGTCAGGGAAGCGCCCGCGTCTAGCACATTCCCTTCTCACTTGATCTAAGAGGGGCGGTGGCATAGGTATGCCAGACATTTCTATGCTATATACAGCTAACCATATTCACAGATGGGTCGAGATCACTACTGGAACCAGCCTACTGGGTATCTCAGAACTTGAACGCTCTCAAATGACTTCCCGAGGCTATGGGGTGGACCGTCATGTCTGGCTGCCTACATGCCGCTCCCTCTCATATGTCAATAATCCCCTGTTGAAAGGTACACTCACTATCAAAAGAGCTTATGATAAAGGCACAACACAAGGCGACTACGGAAAAACGTTGATCTCTCCATGCTTTCCAAGTTCTCTGATTCCTTATGCAGTTCACCCTGACATGCAAGAGACGGACGACTTGTGGTCCCATTTTCAACACGTCCCTGTCAAAACCCTATGTGCCCGAAACCAACCACCCACAGTTGAGACACTATCCACGATAGTTCCACACCTTAAAACTAACTTTCTACATCTTCATATGCTCAGGGAGATGTGTGTTGCATTTCTAAAGGTGTATGTCATTGGTGAAAACCCGACCTGGATAGATAAGTTGATGCAATTCTCGCCGAACTGTAGGCCCAAATTTTCCACCTTTAATGCCTGTTTGAGAGATGAGAGACAAACATCTAATCTGTTGTACTTGAGGTCCTGGGAGGAGGAGTTGGAGCGCAGGTTCACGGACCAAGAGAGGAAATCCATTCTAACTGGCTCCCATGGCTTCTCTAGGTGCGTCAAGCTACAAGGAGGTCATTATAAATTAGTAGCCAGATGGTATAGGACGCCCGAGTTATTATATCATTGGGATCTGAGTGCTTCCCCTGCGTGCTGGAGATGCCATGGGGGCGTGGGCTCTTTGTCTCACATCTGGTGGTCATGCCCCAGGATAACGTCTTACTGGAGTGAAGTGAATCTCATCATAGATAAGGTGGTGGGACGGCATGTCCCTCTCTCACCAGAGGTGGTTCTCTTGGGCTTATCGACTAAGGATTGCACCCTGTCAAAGAGATCTCTGATTGCACACATGCTAACTGCAGCCAAGGCATTAGTTCCACTTCATTGGTTAGATGAAACACCTCCTACAGTTCAACAGTGGATTTCTAAGGTCTCCCAGTTGTGTAGAATGGAGGAGCTCTCCAGTTGGAGTGATCGCTCCCATGACAGATACTGGAGTATATGGGCTCCTTGGCTGGACTTTCGTGATGCTGACACTGCTCCCCCTCTCTCGCACCAGACATCGCAACTGGGTTCCAGCCAATGACCCCATGGACAATCCCCCCCCCCCTCTTTCCCAACCCCTCCCCCCCTTCCCACCTCCTCACCCACGACCAAAAACCTTGTATCTTTTCTTTATCCTCCACTCGTCTCTCTCTCTTCCTATTTTCTCTTTCTTCTGCCTCCCGCCTTGGAGAAATCCTTCACCTTTTCATTTCTCCTCCTTCTTTTTTCTCCTTCAGTACTCTGGCACATTGTGCTAATGTTCATTGATCCTATTATGTTCAGTACCATACTCCTATTAGAGTTCCACCTAATTAAATGGGCTCCTAGGTGACATCACCTCATACTTATAGGATGCTTATAGGCATGACTGACCTTCTGCTTTATGTATAGCTTAAGTAGACGTTTGCCAATACTTCTCTTGATTGAGTTGTTTTATTGATTTTACCATAATACATCAACAAAGGAGCTCACTGGTCTTTTTAAATGTTGCCTGGGGCCTAGCCCACACACCCCCTTTTATCTTGCTTTTTTCTCTCCTATTTGAGCATTATGTAATGTACTTCATATTACACTTGTATGTTCTGTTGTATTGCAATATTCGAAAATAAAGAATTGAAAAAAAAAAAAAGACTCTTGGGTCAGGGACGTGGTGTCCAACAGTTACCGGATCGAATTTGCATCCCTTCCGAGGGACCACTTTTTTCGCTCCCGGACCCCCCGGTCTCCTCCTCTGGCGAAGCAGTTTTGAGCGGCTCTCCAGTCTCTGCTTCTCCAGGGGGTGATTGTTCCCGTTCCTCCAGGGGAACGGTTTTGGGGTTTTTATTCAAATCTTTTTGTTGTCCCCAAGAAGGACGGTTCTGTGTGTCCAATTTTGGACTTCAAACGTCTCACCATCATCTTCTCATCCGCCACTTCCGAATGGAATCCCTCCGTTCGGTAGTGGCGTCCCTGGAACAAGGGGAGTTTCTTTCATCGGTGGACATCAAGGATGCCTACCTCCATGTGCCAATATTTCCGGGTCATCATCGGTACCTCCGCTTTGCGATTCCGGAAGGGCACTTTCAATTTGTAGCCCTCCCCTTCGGTCTAGCCACGGCTCCTCGGGTCTTTACGAAGGTCCCTGCGCAGGTGATGGGCCTGTTGTGGGCGAGGGGAATCTCGGTGATACCCTATCTGGACGACCTTCTCATCAAGGCTCCATCCAGGGCCCAGACTCTGGAGAATCTGGACGTCACTCTCCACACTCTGACTCGCTTCGGGTGGATTATCAACCAGGACAAGTCAGTCCTCCGTCCTACCCAGTCTCTAACCTTTCTGGGACTTAACTTCGACATGGCCTCTGCCCGAATTCGTCTTCCGCCGGACAAACATCTGGCGCTCCGGTCGGGGTTCGCTCCCTTCGGACCCAGGTATCGGTCTCCATCCACACTTGTATGGAAGTCCTGGGTCGGATGGTGGCAACTATGGAGGTCGTACCTTTTGCCCAGTTTCATTACCGCCCACTTCAACTGGCGTTTCTCTCCCGATGGAACAGGTGTTCTCTGTCCCTCGATCGTCAAATTGTTCTCCCTTGCAGAGTCCGTCAGTCTCTGCTCTGGTGGCTCCGCTCCCCCCTTCTTCTCCAAGGGCGGTCGTTTCTTCCCCTTCACGGGCAAGTTGTTACAACGGATGCCAGCCTGTCGGGCTGGGGCGGCGTGTTCAGGGATTGGACTGTTAAGGGACTCTGGTCTCCCGAGGAGACCCTTCTTCCAATAAACATATTGGAATTATGCGCGATTCTTCTTTGCCTTCTTCATTGGGAGTCCCATCTTCAGTCCCGTCCTGTCCGCGTTCAGTCGGACAATGCCACGGCCGTGGCGTACATAAATCGTCAGGGCGGCACTCGCAGCTCGGCAGTCATGGCCGAGGTGACCAAGATTCTCTCCTGGGCGGAGAACAAGGTTCCGCCCATTTCGGCGATTCACATCTCGGGGGTGCTCAACTGGGAAGCGGACTTCCTCAGTCGGTCCTCACCAGACCCCGGCGAGTGGTCCCTACATCCAGAGGTCTTCGCGCAACTCTGCGACCTCTGGGGCATTCCGGACGTGGACCTCTTCGCGTCCCGGCACAATCGGAAGATCCTTCTCTTCCGCTTCTTCCCAGGGTGCTGAGGAAGCTCAAGGCAGAGGGCGTCCCCGCCATTCTGGTAGCTCCAGATTGGCCCCGAAGGTCGTGGTACGCCGACTTAGTCAGGCTCCTGGACGACGCTCCACTGCGTCTTCCGCTCCGTCCGGACCTGCACTCTCAGGATCCTCTTTGCCATCCCAATTTACAGTTGCTGCATTTGACGGCGTGGCGGTTAAGACCGCGGTTTTAAGGGCCCGCGGGTTCTCTTGCCAAGTCATTCGCACCATGCTCAAGGCTCATAAGCCCTCCTCTGCAAGGATTTACCACCGTACTTGGAGGTCTTATTTTCGTTGGTGTGAAGCACAGGACTTCTCCCCGGTGACCTTCTCCGTTCCCCGTCTTCTCTCCTTTTTGCAGTCGGGGTTGGAACTGGGGTTGTCTCTCAGTTCTCTTAAGGGTCAGGTTTCGGCCCTTACTGTTCTTTTCCAGCGGCCCCTGGCTTCTAATCTCCATGTCCGGACCTTCCTGCAAGGAGTGGCGCACGCTGTTCCTCCTTATCGGTCACCTTCTCCCCCTTGGGACTTGAATTTGGTTCTGAGTGCCCTTCAGGGTGCACCCTTTGAGCCCCTTAGAGAAGTGTCTCTCCGCCTCCTTTCTTGGAAAGTGGCGTTTCTGGTGGCTATCACCTCCATCCGGAGGGTGTCTGAATTGGCAGCCCTTTCCTGCCATTCTCCGTTTCTGGTGATCCACCAGGACAAGGTTGTTTTCCAGCCAGACCCTTCCTTTTTACCTAAGGTGGTCTCGGCCTTTCATCTCAATGAGGATATTGTCCTCCCGTCATTTTGCCCAGCTCCTTCTCATCCTAGGGAGCGCTTACTGCACAAGCTGGACGTGGTTCGGGCTGTTCGGTCTTATCTCTCCATCACTTCTTCCTTTCGTCAGTGTGATTCCTTTTTCGTCCTTGCGGAAGGTCGTCGCAAGGGACAACCTGCTTCCAAGGCCACCATTTCTAGGTGGATTCGGTCTGCCATTTCGGAAGCCTATCGCTGTAAGGGGAAGATTCCTCCTTTCAGGGTTGTAGCTCATTCCACTCGTTCTGTTGGGGCATCCTGGGCTCTCCAGAATAGAGCCTCGGCCTCGCAGATTTGCAAGGCGGCTACCTGGTCGTCTTTGCACACTTTTTCGAGGTTTTACCGGGTTCATACTTTCGCATCGGCTGATGCTACCCTGGGGCGTAAGGTGTTGCAGGCGGCAGTGGATCAGCCGTCTGCCTGATTACTTATCTGCCCACCCAAGGGACGGCTTTGGTACGTCCCACTGTCTGTGTCCCCCAATGGAGCCGATAGAGAAAAGTAGATTTTTTAACACTTACCGTAAAATCTCTTTCTCAAAGGATCCATTGGGGGACACAGACAGTGGGTGTATCTTGCTGTCTCAAGGAATCCTTACAATTGGTGGAGGATGGGGGCAAAACATTGCTAGGAGCAACCGGTGGTCGAGTTGCAGTGAAGTTGTTGCCAAGAGAAAACTACAGTGCATGTTGCAAGGGTGTACTCTTTCTCAGAGAGGAGACAGTGGGACGAGCCCAGCTGTGGAGTACAAGAGCAGGACTGAGGCTGTGGTGAAGTTTTTGCTAGGGGCAACAGATCGCATCAAGCGAGTGGGCGCTCTTTCTCAAGTAAGGAGACAGGTGAATGGGCCATCTGCAGAGTGCAAATGTATAAAGGCGTTGCTAGGGATAACGGAAATTTATTATGGACAAGCGGCTGAATTTTTGGACTGTACTGTGCTGTGTTTGCAAGGTTTAAAGTGTTGCAAGATAGATGTCCTGATAAGTGCTTTGTTGCAGACTGCTGCAGCTCAAGATGAAGCAACCTTTGCAGAGTTTGAAAGGATTGCCACGCATGAGGCATGGCCCAAGACACACTGGGGAAACTTGGTGTTTGGAGAGGCCCAAAAAGTTCATTGTGAACTGGATCCAAAGATCTTAAGCAACTATGAGAAAGTCAAGACAGAGATCCTTACTCAAGGTGGAATAAGCCAAGCTACAAGACTACAGTGTGCACTGCAGCCTAACAAAGATGCTGGATTTAAAGGGGTACTCCGGCGCTTAGACATCTTATCCTCAATCCAAAGGATAGGGGATAAGATGCCTGATCGCGGGGGTCCCGCCGCTTGGGACCCACGTGATCTTGCACGCTGCACCCCGTTAGAATCTGTCCCCGGAACGTGTTCACTCTGGGTCTGATTACTGTCGATCATGGGGACGGAGCATTGTGACATCATGGCTCTGCCCCAGTGTGACGTCACGCTACGCCCCCTCAATGCAAGCCTATGGGACGGGGCGTGACAGCTGTGACAGGATAAGGGATAAGATGTCTAAGTGCCGGATTACCCCTTTAAAGTTGCAGAGCTACTTAAAGAGCAAGTGGAGCGATGTTCTGCAGCAGAGAAGCTGGTGAGAGGTGTCCAGTGCCATCCCTTAACTGACTGGACAGCAAGAGATTCTGGTAAGACTGTTCCAGGGGTTATGGGGGCCATGTATAGAGTCTATGAGACTGTACATAAGAATCATGGGACCGTACATAAAAATGCTTAGTCTGAGGGTGGTGTTTCCCTAGTTGACTGTGTGAACCATGTTCAAGGTGGTTCCAACCTATGTCCAGTTGCAAAATCATGTGAGGGTGAGGAACCCCTCATGAAGACTGATGAGACTGTTCACACTCTGCAGATTGGATAAAAAAAAATCTGGTGAACAGAAAATGTTGAATGCAGGACTAGGAGAATATTTTACAAATCACACTTTGCCTGAGCTAGGTCATAGTGCTATGAACTGTCCTGTAAATTTTGAACATGTGCAATCTGATTATGTTTTTTTTTTTTTTTTTAAACTTATGTTGATGTGTTCAGATGTAAAGAGTACTGTTGCCACCTTTGACAGGACAAAAGAAAACCTGTGTGAGCAGGCAATAGAAGGTAAAAAGGTGATGGCTTTGTTAGACCCCAGTTGTGTAACAAGTGTTGACCAGCTGCAGAAAGCCAGACCCCGCTATAGTGTCTATGCAAGCTGGTATTTGGGGTTATAAAACGGTTAATGTATGTATTTCTACTCCCTATGGTACTATAGGTCACAAGGTTGCAATAGAGCCCTCCTTGAAGTATGATGTAGTACTGGGGAAGGATTTTCCGTTTTTTCAACAGTTGTGGGAAGACTTTCAGGTGACTAGAGCAGGAACACCTGATAGGCTCACAACACTTGAATTGCACCACTCAGCAGTAGAAAGTAACTCAGCAGAGGCTGAGGACGGGGAGTGTCAGCAGACCCTAGGCATATGTCAGATGGGAGTGTGCCAGACCACTAGGGGAGCTGAAGAACAGTCTGTGAGTCAAGTCCAAGAGGTGACAGGAAAAGAAGCTAAGGAGAGGTCTGTGGAAAAACCAAAATTACGGAAGGGAGTACATGTAGAGCTGGGGGCTGCGCTTACTGTCACAGACAGAGTCCTGAGTGAAAGAGATGTGACGTCTGGACCAGAGATGGAGTGTGACCAGGAAGGTCGAACCACTGGACCAGATGTTGGTGCAGACCCAGGAGCCCTAGACGTTTCTGCCGGGCAGCGGAAAAACTGTGTTGAAGTGAAAAAGAAGTCTGCCAGTGAGCAGAGAGACAGTCCAGAGAGACTGTCCGGGAACTACCCTGAAGCCCAAGTGGCCAAGACCGTTGAAAAGTGGGAGACTACTTCTAAAGGTGGAGAAGAGTCGGAACGAGTTGGCTTGAAGGAAGAGACATGCCAAGGACAGGTGACTGTCAGAGGACAAGAGAATGTATCAAGGTCCAGCAGCGAGAGTAAGGAGACTGCTGTAAGTAAGAGAACTCGGAAAAAACGAGCTGGTCTTAGTAAGAAAAGGGAGCAGATCCAGAACCTTGAAGAAACCTTACAGATGGTTTCTGCTAAATTTTCACAACAGGAAGATTATATGACAGAGGAGAAAAAAAAATGCTTTCAGACTTGAAGAAAAAGCAGGAAGCGAAGCTTCAGCTGCAGAAAGATATGGAGCTCCACAAAAGTGAGTGTGCGGCTCTGCAGGACGAACTGTCCTGCTCCCAGGGTCTTGTGACCAGCAAGGAGAGAGAATTGGAGAGTCTGGCCAAGCAGATCTCATTCAAGGAAGAAGAAGTGAATGTTCTGTGTGAGGCATATCAGGCTCTACAAAGTGATCACAAGGCTAGGTTGGTAGCCATGGAAGAGCTGGAGAAGGAGACAGTAGTAATGGCTCATAAGGTGCAGAGCCTGGAGGCGCAGAACGAAACGCACATTAAGATTCACCCAGCTATCTTGGATTCACTGGGAACGCAGCTCTCCGAACAAGAGGCTCAGCTAAAAGTCTATGAGCAGAACGTGTCCAAGATGGTGCAGCTGAATAAAGACAATGAGCAGATGAGAGAACAACTGCTGTCCCGGAGGATACTGTCAAAAACTTGACAGAATTGCTGGAAAGTGAGAAGATGAACTCTGCTAAGCTCAAGAGTGAGCAGCAGAAACATTTAAAACTGGAGGGGGACATGAAGGTCCTAAAAGAAAGCAGAGACCAAGCTGTAGCAGAACTGGCTAAAGTGAGGTTAAAAGTGTCAAAGCCACAGCTGTCCGTATTGAAGAAGAAAAAGACGGGGAGGCTTTCTCTAAAAGTGATGGAGTCCGAACAATGGACTCAAGAAACAGTTGAGTCTGCAGACCATGAGAAGAAGCCATATGAGAGAGATCCTCTGAAGCTGAGACTGAGGTGAAACCATATGGGAGGCAAAGAAATTCTCTGAGGCAGAAGTTAAACTAGAGATAACTGCAGAAGCTGCAAGTAAAGTCAGTGACACATCTGAAGGTGCAGGTGAAAAACAGCCTAAAAGAGCCAAGAGTTCTCAGCCTGCAGATGAGCCTGTGAAGGTCGGCGTCTCTAAAGAAAAGGCTAATAAGAAAGCAGAGTCCTTAAAAAGAGGTCCCTGTGATAGAAGACTGGGTTATGGTAGAAACCCTGAGAGGCGCTGGATTAGTTCCAGAAAACACAGAAAGAAAGTCTGCAGAAGTAGAATTTGGAGAAGAGTCCGTCTCAAGGGGAAGATGGACAGGTGCATTAAAGGGAAGCCTCCTGAAATTGTGGAGGATGTCTTAGAAGTCATGCAAATGGGTGACATAGGCTTGGTTGGCCACCAGCAAAGTTCGGGCAATGGTCATACCGTTGACAGAAGACAATGGCCTGGAGCATCTGCCTTGTCGGCACCTAGTGTCCAGAGCACTGCACAGACCAAGATGAAGAACCTGATGTTTGAAAGGTGTGACATGAATAGAGCCTTTTACAAGGGATTTGTCAAAGGTGACCAAAAGTCTTGTGCTCGGTGGCTGGTGAAAGTGCGAATGAAAGAAGGGTGCGCCATTGAAGTGGTGCATATAAAATCTGCTGAAGAAGTAAGCCAAGTGCCTCAAAACCTGTTGTACAAAGTTGATCAAGTAAAAGGAAAGGCAGTTGGACACTGTCTTTTTAAGTCAAGTGCTCCTTCCCGGTGGTCTGAGCAGAGGGGGGGTGGGGGGTGGGAGAGATATTTGTGGCACTAGGGTAGGTTTGAGGGCAATGAAAGGGTGTTTTTCCCAGTCCTTTATTCTAGCTGCTATCAGGTGCCTAATTAAGGAGGCCAGCAGAAATGTGGGATGTCTTGATATAAGGAAAGGGCTCTCCCTGGGAAACAGCATGTCGCTGTAGGGGGATACACTCGGGCCCTGTTGAGGAAGCACACAGCTGGAGCTGTGAGTGGTCCAAGAAGTGATGTGAACTGTGAGTAGCAGGTTGCAGGAGTCACATAGGTTGTAGTAGTCAGTGACCAGACGGTCTAGGATTTTATTTTGTTCCTCCGTTATGTTTGTTTTTCTACCTGTCTAAATAAAGCTGGCAAGGTGCCAGACTTGCATGAATAACCATTGTCTGTGGGTTTATTGAGTGGAAAGGTGTCCCTTGGCACTGTACAGGACAATCCCGGAGCTATCCCCAAGGAGGAATCCTTACAACAGTAATTTAATACACCTGTTGACATTGATTTATTCCCTGCCTCCACGCTTGCTTTCTGAGCATTGACAAATGAAGTGTGCTAGAAACACAAAACGGAGACCACCCCAAGGAGGCACGCCAGTATATCTGTCCTTTTGTATCTACTGAGTTTTTTGCAATAAAGAAGTCTTACCTTGAACGGTGAGTGCGGCATTGCATCTTTTCTTTGTAATACAATAGATTTCATTGATCAATGCTATGTAATAGCATAGCAATAATAAGTATATAAGATAGTCACGCTCCAGACTACAGGAGCTGGGTGAGTACCTTTTTTCTTTTTTTAACTACTTAGAGGGAGCTGCTGCTGTTTTTACTACCTAAAGAGGGCTACTGCGACTTTTACTACCTAAAGGGGGTTGCTGCTTTTGCTACCTATAGGGGGCTACTATTGCTACCTAAAGGGGGCTACCATTACTACCACAAACGGGGCCTGCTATTACTACCACTGAGGGATTTTCACATAATCAACAGAGCAATAGATGGGAGAACAGCACAAGGTTTATTGGCAGAGATTACATACAAAACACAATCCACAGGATTAGTCTGGACAAACAATGGCCCGACAGAGAGACACAGTCCACGGCTAGGGGGTACAGTCCACAGAACAGTCCATGCCTAAGAGTATAGACCACTAACTGGGGAAAGAACAAACCACAGGGGAAAGAACAAAGAACAGATCCCGTGATTGAGCACCAAATCCGACACTCCACACAACAATATATTGTCTAGCGATGAGCGAATCGAATCTGATCGAATTTTAGCTTGGAGTGATTAACCTCCCAGTTATTGTCTACAGCATTGTATTACAGAGAAGGGCACAGAGCTGTGTGCCTTATATGTTGGAACAAGCTGGCTCAGCTGGAGAAACCTTAGCAAAGAAGGTAGGAATAAGTTTTACCATAACTCTGTGTCTTTGTTCCACAACAAATGGTCTGCTACTAATCTGTAGTAGACAGTCTAATACAGACCCAGAAGTCAATTCCTAATAGTCTTTGAAAGAGAGTGCAATTTTGGGTTTAGTACACAGCGACTGTGTGCTGCAGCACTGTTGTGCACAGCTGGTGTTGTGCACAAATACTTATTTAAGCATACTGTAGCGCATTTTTCTGCCCTCATAGGTGCATACCGCATCCATACACCTAAGTGGTGTAATATTTTCTACCTGTTAAACTCTCAAGGGCCTAGATACTGTGAAAGGCTAGGCAAAAGTACTCACTGGCTGGTGTTGTACTCAAATACTTATAAACGTACTGTAGTGCATTTCTCTGCCCTCATAAGTGCATACCACATACCTACACATAAATAGTGTACTATTTTGTACCTGTTAATCTGTCAAGGGCCTAGATACTGTGAAAGGCCAGGAAAAAGTACTCACCAGCTCGTGTTGTACTCAAAAACTTTAACCCCTTAAGGACCCAGCCATTTTACACCTTAGGACCCGGCCATTTTTTGCACATCTGACCACTGTCACTTTAAACATTAATAACTCTGGAATGCTTTTACTTATCAATCTGATTCCGAGATTGTTTTTTCGTGACATATTCTACTTTAACAGTGGTAAAATTTTGTGGTATCTTGCATCCTTTCTTGGGGAAAGATCCCAAAATTTGATATAAAATTAGAAAATTTTGCATTTTTCTAACTTTGAAAAGCTCTCTGCTTGTAAGGAAAATGGATATTCCAAATAATTTTTTTTTACTCACATATACAATATGTCCACTTTATGTTTGCATCATAAAATTTACGTGTTTTTGCTTTTGGAAGACACCAGAGGGCTTCAAAGTTCAGCAGAAATTTTCCAATTTTTCACAAAATTTCCAAACTCACAATTTTTCAGGGACCAGTTCAGGTTTGAAGTGGATTTGAAGGGTCTTCATATTAGAAATACCCCACAAATGACCCCATTATAAAAACTGCACCCCCAAAGTATTCAAAATAACATTCAGTCAGCGTTTTAACCCTTTAGGTGTTTCACAGGAATAGCAGCAAAGTGAAGGAGAAAATTCACAATCTCCATTTTTTTACACTCGCATGTGCTTGTAGACCCAATTTTAGAATTTTTACAAGGGGTAAAAGGAGAAAATGTATACTTATCTTCGTAGCCCAATTTCTCTCGTGTAAGCACATACCTCATATGTTTATGTAAAGTGTTCGGTGGGCGCAGTAGAGGGATCAGAAGCGAATGAGTGACAAGGGGATTTTGGAGAGTATGTTTTTCTGAAATGGTTTTTGGGGGGCATGTTGCATTTAGGAAGCCCCTATGGTGCCAGAACAGCAAAAAAAAAAAAAAAACACATGGCATACCATTTTGGAAACTAGACCCCTTGAGGTACGTAACAAGGAATAAAGTGAGCCTTAATACCCCATAGGTGTTTCAAGACTTTTGCATATGTAAAAAAATAAAATGTCACTAAAATGTGTGTTTCCCCCCCCAAATTTCACATGTTTGCAAGGGTTAATAGCAGAAAATAACCCCCCCCCCCAATTTGTAACCCCATCTCTTCTGAGTATGAAGGTACCCCATAAGTTGACCTGAAGTGTACTACGGGCGAACTACAATGCTCAGAAGAGAAGGAGTCATATTTGGCTTTTTGAGAGCAAATTTTGCTCGGGGGCATGTCGCATTTAGGAAGCCCCTATGGTGCCAGGACAGCAAAATAACCCCCACATGGCATACCATTTTGGAAACTAGACCCCTTGAGGAACGTAACAAGGCGTAAAGTGAGCATTTACCCCCCCCCCCCCCCACTGGTGTCTGTCAGATCTTTGGAACAGTGGGCTGTACAAAATTTTTAATTTGCACAGCCCACTGTTCCAAAGATCTGTCAGACACCAGTGGGGTGTAAATTCTCACTGCACCCCTCATTACATTCCGTGAGGGGTGTAGTTTCCGAAATGGGGTCACATGTGGGTTTTTTTTTTTTTTGCGTTTGTCAAAACCGCTGTAACAATCAGCCACCCCTGTGCAAATCACCTCAAATGTACATGGTGCACTCTCCCTTCTGGGCCTTGTTGTGCGCCCCCAGAGCACTTTGCGCCCACATATGGGGTATCTCCGTAGTCGGGAGAAATTGCATTACAAATTTTGGGGGGCTTTTTCCCCTTTTACCTCTTGTCAAAAGGAAAAGTATAGGGCAACACCAGCATGTTAGTGTAAAAAATTTATTTTTTTACACTAACATGTTGGTGTAGACCCCAACTTCACATTTTCATAAGGGGTGAAAGGAGAAGCCCCCAAAATTTGTAAGGCAATTTCTCCCGAGTACGGCGATACCCCATATGTGACCCTTAACTGTTGCCTTGAAATACGACAGGGCTCCGAAGGGAGAGCGCCATGTGCATTTGAGGCCTGAATTAGGGATTTGCATAGGGGTGGACATAGGGGTATTCTACGCCAGTGATTCCCAAACAGGATGCCTCCAGCTGTTGCAAAACTCCCAGCATGCTTGGACAGTCAACAGCTGTCCGGCATTACTGGGAGTTGTTGTTTTGCAACAGCTGGAGGCTCCATTTTGGAAAGAGTGGCGTACCAGACGTTTTTCATTTTTATTGGGGAGGGGGGCTGTGTAGGGGTATGTGTATATGTAGTGTTTTTTACTTTTTATTTTGTGTTAGTGTAGTGTAGTGTGTTTTTAGGGTACAGTCACACGGGCGGGGGATTACAGCGAGTTTCCTGCTGCGAATTTGAGCTGCCGCGCAAAATTGGCTGCATTGCAAACTTGCAGCCTGATACTCACTGTAAGCCCCCTGCCCATGTGAATGTACCCTGTACATTCACAGGGGGGGGGGGGACCTCCAGCTGTTGCAAAACTACAACTCCCAGCATGCACAGTCTATCAGTGAGTTAGGAAACTGAGTTAGGAAACAGACAATGTTTCCCAACCAGTGTGCCTCCAGTTGTTGCAAAACCACTACTCCCAAACATTCTCAGGCATGCTGGAAGTAGTAGTTCGGCAACATCTTTACAGCCAGATGTTGCCGAACTACAACTCCCAGCATGCTTGGAGTTGTAGTTTTGCAACATCTGGAGGACTACAGTTTGCAGACCACTAATACATTGGTTTCCAATCTGTGCCCTTCCAGATGTTGCAAAACTACAACTCCCAGTATGCCAAAACTGTCCAGGCTTGCTGGGAGTTGTAGTTCTGAAGGGCCAGATGTTACAGAACTACAACTCCCAGCATGCCTGGACAGTAAGGGCATGCTGAGGATGTATAGTTTTGCAACATCTGGAAGGGCACAGATTGGAAACCACTGTATTAGTAGTCTGCAAACTGTACTCCTCCAGATGTTGCAAAACTACAACTCCAAGCATGCCCAGACGCCAAGGGCTGTCTGGGCATGCTGGGAGTTGTAGTATACAGGGTCCCAATACAGCAATGCATGTCGCTTTACGGCGACGTGCATTGCTGTAAAGGGCCCGACCGCGGCTGAAGATCCACTCACCTGTTGCCGCCGCCGTCTTCATCGCCAGGATCCGGGTCTTCAGGGATGAGGTAAGTACCGAGGCTGGCCCCCAGCACTCCCCCGTCCCCCGCCGCGTCCTCCGGTCTTCCTCCCATCCTCTCCGGACTTCAAGGGGCCGGGCAGGGCGGGAGGAAGTAACCGCCCCCCCCTTGCGATTGGTCGGTTAGCCTCCAGCATGGTCCTGGCTGTCTGTGACAGCCGGGATCGTGCAAAATTACCGAGCGGTCGGGTCCCAGAGACCCGATCAGCCCGGTATCGCCGCAGATCGCAAGGGGGATTTCCCTCGCCATTTGCGGCGATAGCCGACATGGGGGGCCTACATGGCCCCCCTCGGCGTTTGCCCTGGATGCCTGCTGAAGCATTTCAGCAGGCATCCGCTTCCGATCTCTGCCCGGCACGCGGCAGGGACCGGAAAACGCCACGATGTACGGGGACGTCCTGGGTCCTTAAAGCCCAGGGTGCGGGGACGTCCCCGTACGTCCTGGGTCCTTAACCTCTTAAGGACCCAGCCATTTTACACCTTCGGACCCGGCCATTTTTTGAACATCTGACCACTGTCACTTTAAACATTAATAACTCTGGAATGCTTTTAGTTATCATTCTGATTCCGAGATCGTTTTTTCGTGACATATTCTACTTTAACCCCTTAAGGACTCAGGGTTTTTCCGTTTTTGCACTTTCGTTTTTTCCTCCTTACCTTTAAAAAATCATAATCCTTTCAATTTTCCACCTAAAAATCCATATTATGGCTTATTTTTTGCGTCGCCAATTCTACTTTGCAGTGACATTAGTCATTTTACCCAAAAATGCACGGCGAAACGGAAAAAAAAATCATTGTGCGACAAAATCGAAAAAAAAACGCCATTTTGTAACTTTTGGGGGCTTCCGTTTCTACGCAGTGCATATTTCGGTAAAAATTACACCTTATCATTATTCTGTAGGTCCATACGGTTAAAATGATACCCTACTTATATAGGTTTGATTTTGTCGCACTTCTGGAAAAAATCATAACTACATGCAGGAAAATTTATACGTTTAAAAATGTCATCTTCTGACCCCTATAACTTTTTTATTTTTCCACGTACGGGGCGGTATGAGGACTCATTTTTTGCGCCGTGATCTGAAGTTTTTATTGGTATGATTTTTGTTTTGATCTGACTTTTTGATCACTTTTTATTCATTTTTTAATGTTATAAAAAGTTACCAAAATACGCTTTTTTTGACTTTGGAATTTTTTTGCGCGTACGCCATTGACCGTACGGCTTAATTAATGATATATTTTTATAGTTCGGACATTTACGCACGCGGCGATACCACATATGTTTATTTATTTATTTTTTTACACTGTTTTATTTTTCTTATGGGAAAAGGGGGGTGATTCAAACTTTTATTAGGGAAGGGGTTAAATGACCTTTATTAACACTTTTTTTTTACTTTTTTTTTGCAGTGTTATAGGTCCCATAGGGACCTATAACACTGCACACACTGATCTTTCATCCTGATCACAGGCGTGTATTAACACGCCTGTGATCAGCATTATCGACGCTTGACTGCTCCTGCCTGGATCTCAGGCACGGAGCAGTCATTCGTCGATCGGACACCAGGGAGGCAGGTAAGAGCCCTCCCGGTGTCCGATCAGCTGTTCGGGACGCCGCGATTTCACCGCGGCGGTCCCGAACAGCCCGACTGAGCAGCCGGGATACTTTCAGTTTCACTTTAGAAGCGGCGGTCAGCTTTGACCGCCGCTTCTAAAGGGTTAATACCGAACATCGCCGCGATCGGCGATGTGTGGTATTAGCCGCGGGTCCCGGCCGTTGATAAGCGCCGGGACCCACGCGATATGAATATAAATATACGTCCTGCTTCGTTAAGGGGTTAACATAGTGGTAAAAAAAATTTGTAACTTGCACCCTTTCTTGGTGAAAAATTTGAACATTTTATGAAAAATGTGAAAATTTTGCATTTTTCTAACTTTGAAGCTCTCTGCTTGTAAGGAAAATGGATATTCAAAATATTTTAATTTTTTTTCACATATACAATATGTCTACTTCATGTTTGCATCATAAAATTGACAAGTTTTTACTTTTGGAAGACACCAGAGGGCTTCAAAGTTCAGCAGCAATTTTCCAATTTTTCACAAAATTTCCAAACTCACTATTTTTCAGGGACCAGTTCAGGTTTGAAGTGGATTTGAAGGGTCTTCATCTTAGAAATACCCCACAAATGACCCCATTATAAAAACTGCACCCCTCAAAGTATGCAAAATGATATTCGGTCAGCCTTTTAACCCTATAGGTGTTTCCCAGGAATAGCAGCAAAGTGAAGGAGAAAATTCACAATCTTCATTTTTTACACTCGCATGTTCTTGTAGACCCAATTTTTGAATTTTTAGGAGGGGTAAAAGGAGAAAATGTATACTTATATTTGTAGCCCAATTTCTCTTGAGTAAGCACATACCTCATATGTCTATGTAAAGTGTTCGGCGGGCGCAGTAGAGGGCTCAGAACCGAAGGAGTGACAAGGGGATTTTGGAGAGTATGTTTTTCTGAAATGGTTTTTGGGGGGCATGTTGCATTTAGGAAGCCCCTATGGTGCCAGAACAGCAAAAAAAAACACATGCCATACCATTTTGGAAACAAGACCCCTTGAGGAACGTAACAAGGAATTAAGTGAGCCTTAATACCCCACATGTGTTTCACGACTTTTGCATATGTAAAAAATAAAATAAAATTTCACTAAAATGTGTGTTTCCCCCCAAATTTCACATTTTTGCAAGGGTTAGTAGCAGAAAATACCCCCCAATATTTTTAACCCCATCTCTTCTGAGTATGAAGGTACCCCATAAGTTGACCTGAAGTGCACATAGGGCGAACTACAATGCTCAGAAGAGAAGGAGTCATATTTGGCTTTTTGAGAGCAAATTTTGCTCGGGGGCATGTCGCATTTAGGAAGCCCCTATGGTGCCAGGACAGCAAAATAACCCCCACATGGCATACCATTTTGGAAACTAGACCCCTTGAGAAATGTAACAAGGAATAAAGTGAGCCTTAATACCCCTCAGGGGTTTCACGACTTTTGCATACGTAAAAAAAAAAAAAAAAATCACTAAAATGGGTGTTTCCCCCCAAATTTCACATTTTTGCAAGGTTTAATAGCAAAAAATACCCCCCAAAATTTGAAACCCCATCTCTTCTGAGTATGGAGGTACCCCATAAGTTGACCTGAAGTGCACTACGGGCGAACTAAAATGCTCAGAAGAGAAGAATCATATTTGGCTTTTTGAGAGCAAATTTTGCTCGGGGGGCATGTCGCATTTAGGAAGCCCCTATGGTGCCAGGACAGCAAAATAACCCCCACATGGCATACCATTTTGGAAACTAGACCCCTTGAGGAACGTAACAAGGGGTACAGTGAGCATTTACCCCCACTGGTGTCTGTCAGATCTTTGGAACAGTGGTCTGTACAACATTTTTAATTTGCACAGCCCACTGTTCCAAAGATCTGTCAGACACCAGTGGGGTGTAAATTCTCACTGCACCCCTCATTACATTCCGTGAGGGGTGTAGTTTCCGAAATGGGGTCACATGTGTTTTTTTTTTTTTTTTGCGTTTGTCAAAACCGCTGTAACAATCAGCCACCCCTGTGCAAATCACCTCAAATGTACATGGTGCACTCTCCCTTCTGGGCCTTGTTGTGCGCCCCCAGAGGACTTTACGCCCACATATGGGGTATGTCCGTACTCGGGAGAAATTGCATCACAAATTTACTTTTTTACACTAACATGCTGGTGTAGACCCCAACTTCACATTTTCATAAGGGGTGAAAGGAGAAAAAGCCCCCCAAAATTTGTTAGGCAATTTCTCCCGAGTACGGCGATACCCCATATGTGACCCAAAACTGTTGCCTTGAAATACGACAGGGCTCCAAAGTGAGAGCGCCATGCGCATTTGAGGCCTAAATTGGGGATTTGAATAGGGGTGGACATAGGGGTATTCTACGCCAGTGATTCCCAAACAGGGTGCCTCCAGCTGTTGCAAAACTCCCAGCATGCTTGGACAGTCAATGGCTGTCCAGCAATACTGGGAGTTGTTGTTTTGCAACAGCTGGAGGCTCCATTTTGGAAACAGTGGCGTACCAGACGTTTTTCATTTTTATTGGGGAGGAGAGGGGGGCTGTGTAGGGGTATGTGTATATGTAGTGTTTTTTTACTTTTTATTTTGTTTTGTGTTAGTCTAGTGGTGTGTAGTGTTTTTAGGGTACAGTCACATGGGAAGGGGGGTTACAGCGAGTTTGAGCTGCCGCGCAAAATTTGCTGCATCGCAAACTTGCAGCCTGATACTCACTGTAAGCCCCCTGCCCATGTGAATGTACCCTGTACATTCACAGGGGGGGACCTCCAGCTGTTGCAAAACTACAACTCCCAGCATGAACAGTCTATCAGTGCATGCTGATAGTTATAGTTTTGCAACAGCTGGAGGCACACGGGTTGGGAAACACTGAGTTAGGAAACAGACAATGTTTCCCAACCAGTGTGCCTCCAGCTGTTGCAAAACCACAACTCCCAAACATTCTCAGGCATGCTGGGAGTAGTAGTTCGGCAACATCTTTAGAGCCAGATGTTGCCGAACTACAATTCTTAGCATGCTTGGAGTTGTAGTTTTGCAACATCTGGAGGACTACAGTTTGCAGACCACTAATACAGTGGCTCCCAATCTGTGCCCTTCCAGATGTTGCAAAACTACAACTTCCAGTATGCCAAAACTGTCCAGGCATGCTGGGAGTTGTAGTTCTGCAACATCTGAAGGGCCAGATGTTACAGAACTACAACACCCAGCATGCCTGGACAGTAAGGGCATGCTGAGGATGTGTAGTTTTGCAACATCTGGAAGGGCACAGTGGTCTCCAAACTGTGGACCTCCAGATGTTGCAAAACTGCAACTCCCAGCATGCCCAGACGCCAAGGGCTGTCTGGGCATGCTGGGAGTTGTAGTTTACAGGGTCCCATTACAGCAATGCATGCCGCTTTACGGCGACGTGCATTGCTGTAAAGGGCCCAACCGTGGCTGAAGATCAACTCACCTGTCGCCGCCGCCGTCTTCATCGTATGGATCCGGGTTTTCAGGGACGAGGTAAGTTCCGAGGCCGGTCCCCAGCACTCCCCCGTCCCCCGCCGCGTCCTCGGTCTTCCTCCCGTCCTCTCCGGACTACAAGGGGCCGGGCAGGACGGGAGGAAGTAACCGCCCCCCCTCCTGCGATTGGTCGGTTAACTAACCGACGGATCGCAGGGTATAGGAGGAGGTGGCCGGCTTGCCACCTCGCTCCTATACGTTAGCATGGTCCTAGCTGTCTGTGACAGTCGGGATCATGCGAAATTACCGGGCGGTCGGGTCCCAGAGACCTGATCAGCCCGGTATCGCCGCAGATCGCAATGGCGATTTCCCTTGCGATTTGCGGCGATCGCCGACATGGGGGGCATACATGGCCCCCCTCGGCGTTTGCCCTGGATGCCTGCTGAAGGATTTCAGCAGGCATCCAGTTCCGATCTCTGCCCGGCGCGCGGCAGAGACCGGAAAACGCCAGGGCGTATGGATACGCCCTGGGTCCTTAAGGCCCAGGGTGTGAGGGCGTATCCATACGTCCTGGGTCCTTAAGAGGTTAAGAGGTTAAACGTACTGTAGCGCATTTTTCTACCCTCATAAATGCATACCACATACCTTTTATCTAAGTGGAGTATTATTTTGTACCCGTTAAACTCTCAAGGACCTAGGTACTGTGAAAATCCAGGCAAAAGTAATCACCGACTGGTGTTTTACTCAAATACTTTTTTAAACATACTGTAGCGCATTTATCTGCCCTTATATGTCCATACCACATACCTTTATCTAAGTGGAGTACTGTTTTGTACCTGTTAAACTCTCAAGGGCCTAAATACTGTGGAAGTCCAGGCAAAACTAATTACCAGCTAGTGTTTTACTCAAATAAGTTTTTAAGTGTACTGTAGCACATTTTTCTGCCCTTATATGTGCATACCACATACCTACACATAAGTAGTGTACTATTTTATATCTGTTAATCTGTCAAGGGCCTAGATACTGTGAAAGGCCAGGCAAAAGCACTAACCAGCTGGTCTTGTACTCAAATACTTTTTTAAGCGTACTGTAGCGCATTTTATTGCCCCCATAACTGCATACCTACACATAAGTAGTGTACTATTTCGTACCTGTTAATCTGTTAAGGGCCTAGATACTGTGAAATGCCAGGCAAACCTACTCACCAGCTGGTGTTATACAAAAATACTTTAAGTGTACTGTAGTGCATTTTTTCTGCCCTCATAAGTGCATACCACATAAGTTGTGTACTATTTTCCACGTGTTAAATTCTCAAGGGCCTAGATACTGTGAAAGTCCAGGAAAAAGTAATCCCCGGCTGATGTTTTATTCAAATACTTTTATAAGCATACTGTAGTGCATTTTTCTG
The DNA here is from genome assembly GCF_029499605.1 of Hyla sarda. Taxonomy (NCBI): domain Eukaryota; kingdom Metazoa; phylum Chordata; class Amphibia; order Anura; family Hylidae; genus Hyla; species Hyla sarda. The sequence goes on along the minus strand of NC_079193.1, from coordinate 119,234,576 downwards.
CCCTCATAAGTGCATACCACATACCTACATCTAAGTAGTGTACTATTTTGTACTTATTAATCTGTCAAGGGCCTAGATACTGTGAAAGGCCAGGCAAAAGTACTCACCGGCTGGTGTTGTACTCAAATAATTTTTTTAATGTACTGTACTGCATTTTTCTGCTCTCATAAGTGCATACCACAAACGTACATCCAAGTTGTGTACTATTTTGTACCTGTTAAACTCTCAAGGGCCTAGATACTGTGAAAGGACAGCCAAAAGTACACACCTGCTGCTTTTCTAGACAAATACTGTTAAAGGACTACTGTAGTGGTACACTTTTATATATGCCCATGCCTGGGCCTCAAAATTAAACAAAATAAACTCATACATACCTTCCTACGAGTCCCCGTTGGTCCGGCACAGGCCTCACAGTCCGGCAGTGCTGACGTCATTCCACTTCCTGGGGACGGGAATGCCGCAGAGCCGTCGGCGTATCAACGGGCGCAGCGATGTCCCGCCCGGCCTGTGATAGGCTGAGCCCACTGTCATGTAAGGAGCTCTGGACAGCTTTTTCAGGCACGGGCATATATAAAAGTGTATCATTACAGTAGTCCTTTAACCCCTTAAGGACCCAGCCCAAATATACCTTAAGGACCCGGCCATTTTTTGAACATCTGACCACTGTCACTTTAAGCATTAATAACTCTGGGATGCTTTTACCTTTCATTCTGATTCCGAGATTGTTTTTTCGTGACATATTCTACTTTATGTTAGTGGTAAAATTTTGTCGATACTTGCATAATTTCTTGGTGAAAAATTCCCAAATTTGATGAAAAAATTGAAAATTTTGCATTTTTTTAACTTTGAAGCTCACTGCTTGTAAGGAAAATGGATATTCCAAATAAATTATACATTGATTCACATATACAATATGTCTACTTTATGTTTGCATCATAAAATTGACGTGTTTTTACTTTTGGAAGACATCAGAGGGCTTCAAAGTTCAGCAGCAATTTTCCAATTTTTCACAAAATTTTCAAAATCGGAATTTTTCAGGGACCAGTTCAGTTTTGAAGTGGATTTGAAGGGCCTTCATATTAGTTATACCCCACAAATGACCCCATTATAAAAACTGCACCCCTCAAAGTATTCAAAATGACATTCAGTAAGTGTGTTAACCCTTTAGGTGTTTCACAGGAATAGCAGCAAAGTGAAGGAGAAAATTCAAAATCTTCATTTTTTACACTCGCATGTTCTTGTAGACCCAGTTTTTGAATTTTTACAAGGGGTAATAGATGAAAAATCCCCCCAAAATTTGTAACCCAATTTCTCTCGAGTAAGGAAATACCTCATATGTGTATGTCAAGTGTTCGGCGGGTGCACTAGAGGGCTCAGAAGGGAAGGAGCGACAATAGGATTTTGGAGAGGGAATTTTTCTGAAATGGTTTTTGGGGGGCATGTCACATTTAGGAAGCCCCTATGGTGCCAGAACAGCAGAAAACCCCAACATGGCATACCATTTTGGAAACTAGACCCCTCAAGGCACGTAACAAGGGGTCCAGTGAGCCTTAACACCCCACAGGTGTTTGACGACTTTCGTTAAAGTCGGATGTGTAAATGAAAAAAAAAAATTTTTCACTAAAGTGCAGTTTTTCCCCCAAATTTACCATTTTTACAAAGGGTAATGGGAGAAAATGCCCCCCCAAATTTGTAACCCCATCTCTTCTGAGTATGGAAATACCCCATGTTAGGATGTAAAATGCTTTGCGGGCAAACTACAATGCTCAGAAGAGAAGCAGTCAGATTTGGCTTTTTGAAAGCAACTTTTGCTGAAATGGTTTTTTGGGGGCATGTCGCATTTAGGAAGCCCCTGTGGTGCCAGAACAGCAATAAATACCCACATGGCATACTATTTTGGAAACTACACCCCTCAAGGAACGTAACAAGGGGTCCGCTGAGCCTTAACACCCCACAGGTGTTTGACGACTTTTCGTTAAAGTTTGATGTGTAAATGAAAAATTTTTTTTTTTTTTCTAAAATGCAGTTTTTCCCCAAAATTTTACATTTTTACAAGGTGTAATAGGAGAAAATGATCCCCAAAATGTGTAACCCCATTTCTTCTGAGAATGGAAATACCCCATGTTAGGACGTAAAATGCTCTGCTGGCGAACTACAATGCTCAGAAGAGGAGGAGCGCCATTGAGCTTTTGGAAAGAGAATTAGTTTGGAATGGTAGTCAGGGGCCATGTGCGTTTACAAAGCCCCCCGTGGTGCCAGAACAGTGGAACCCCCCACATGTGACCCCATTTTGGAAACTACACCCCTCACAGAATTTAATAAGGGGTGCAGTGAGTATTTACACCCCACAGATCTTTGGAACAGTGGGCTGTGCAAATGAAAAAGTTTATTTTTCATTTTTATGGACCACTGTTCCAAAAATCTGTCAGACATCTGTGGGGCGTAAATTCTCAATGTACCCCTTATTACATTACGTGAGGGGTGTAGTTTGCAAAATGGGGTCACATGTGTTGGGGGTTCATTGTTCTGGCACTATGGGGGCTTTGTAAACACATGTGGCCTTCAATTCCGGACAAATTTTCTCTACAAAATCCCAATGGCGCTCCTTCTCTTCTGAGCATTGTAGTTCGCCCGCAGAGCACTTTAAATTCACATATGGGGTATGTTCTTACTCAGAAGAGATGGGTTTACAAATTTGGGGGGGCTTTTTTCCTATTTCCCGATGTGAAAATGAAAAATTTAGGGTAACACCAGCATTTTAGTGAAAAAATAGAATTTTTTTCATTTTCCCATCCAACTTTAATGAAAATTCGTCAAACACCTGTGGGGTGTTCAGGCTCACTACACGCCTTGTCACGTTCGGTGAGGGGTGTAGTTTCCAAAATGGGGTCACATGTGGGTATTTATTTTTTTTTGCGTTTGTCAGAACCGCTGTAAAATCAGCCACCCCTGTGCAAATCACCAATTTAGGCCTCAAATGTACATGGTGCACTCTCACTCCTGAGCCTTGTTGTGTGCCCGCAGAGCATTTTACGCCCACATCTGGGGTATTTCTGTACTCAGGAGAAATTGCGTTACAAATTTTGGGGGTCTTTTTTTCCTTTTACCGCTTGTGGAAATAAAAAGTATGGGGCAACACCAGCATGTTAGTGTAAAAAAATAAACAAATTTACACTAACAGGCTTTTCCTTTTCACAAGCGGTAAAAGGAAAAAAAGCCCCCCAAAATTTGTAGTGTAATTTCTCCCGAGTACGGAGATACCCCATATGTGGCCCTAAACTGTTTCCTTGAAATACGACAGGGCGCCGAAGTAAGAGAGCACCATGTTTTACCCTTCATTAGGTGTTAGTGTAGTGTAGTGTTTTTAGGGTACATTCACACTGGCGGGTTACGGTGAATTTCCCGCTAGGAGTTTGCACTGCGGCAAAAAATTTGCCGCAGCCCAAACTTGAAGCAGGAAATTTACTGTAAACCCGCCTATGTGAATGTACCCTGTACGTTCACATGGGGGGGCAAACCTCCAGCTGTTTCAAAACTACAACTCCCAGCATGTACTGACAGACCGTGCATGCTGGGAGTTGTAGTTTTGCAACAGCTGGAGGCACACTGGTTGGAAAACCTTCAGTTAGGTTCTGTTACCTAACTCAATATTTTCCAACCAGTGTGCCTCCAGCTGTTGCAAAACTACAACTCCCAGCATGTACTAATCACCGAAGGGCATGCTGGGAGATGTAGTTATGCAATAGCTGGAGGTACCCAACTACAACTCCCAGCATGCCGAGACAGCTGTTTGCTTTCTGGGCATGCTGGGAATTGCAGTTTTGCAACATCTGGAGAGCTACAGTTTTTAGACCACTGCACAGTGATCTCCAAACTGTGGACCTCCAGATGTTGCAAAACTACAACTCCCAGCATGTCCAGACAACAAACAGCTATGTGGGCATGCTAGGAGTTGTAGTTTTGCAACATCTGGAGGGATATAGTTTAGAGACCACTGTATAGTGGTCTCAAACTGCAGCCCTCCAGCTGTTGCAAAACTACATATTCCAGCATGCCCAAACAGCTGTCTGGGCATGCTGGGAGTTGTAGTTTTGCAACATCTGGAGGGCTACAGTTAGAGACCACGGTCTCAGACTGTAGCCCTCCAGATCTACTTACCGGCTTCCGTAGGATCCCGGCAGCCGTCCTCTTCAGACGCACGTGACGCCGCCCGCCGATCAACGTCGCCGCAGCCTCCGGACGGGTAAGTGGACGTCGGTGCCCGGTCCCCTTCGGTTCCCCGTTCTGCCCCGCCTATTGTGGGAGGGCAGGACGGGGAAAACGAAAGTTAACCCCCCGCCCCCGGTCTGCTATTGGTCGTCGCCTTTGACGATCAATAGCTGACCAATAGCAGGGATAGGAGGGGTGGCAACCCTGCCACCTCACTCCTATGCCTACAGGGGGATCGTGGGTGTCTTAGACAACCACGATCCCCCTTCTATTCCGGGTCACCTGGTCACAATAGACCCGTATGACCCGGAATCGGCGCAAATCGCAAGTGTGAATTCACTTGCGATTTGCGCCGATCGCCGACGGGGGGGGGGGTCTGATGACCCCCCTGGGCATTTGCATGGGGTGCCTGCTGATTGATATCAGCAGTCACCCCGGCCCGGTCCCCGCCCAGCGCGCGGCGGGGACCGAAATTCCCACGGGCGTATGGATACGCCCTGGGTCCTTAAGTACCAGGACGTCAAGGCGTATCCATACGCCCTAGGTCCTTAAGTGGTTAAGCATAGTGGAGCGCACTCTACTACCTTTATAAATGCATACCACATACGTCCATCTAAGTGTTGTTCCATTTTGTTCCTGATAAAGTTTTAAGGGCCTAGTTACTGTAAAACTCTCAAGGGCCTAGATAGTACACACCTGCTGCTGTTCTAGACAAATACTGTTTTAAGCGTAGTGAAGCATATTGTACTCCCCTTATATACGCAATAAGTATGTCAGGCAGAGAAATGCAAGGACGTGCACAGAGGAGTGGTAGAGGCCTAAATTCATCAAGCAGAGGTCGCAGCAGACTAGGGGCGAGTGGCAGCCGGTGTCGCAGTGAGAGGCCTGATCTCCCGTTATCAGCTAGCAGTCATGGTTCGACCAGCAACCCATCTGCCGTCATCAATTGATTAACACGGTCATCCAGTTCATCACAAGTGACATCTGAAACTCCCAGTCAACAGTCGGTGGGTTACTCAGACACATTCCTCAGTTGGCATGGCCCGGGAGCAGTCCCTGTCCCCCCATTGCCATTGTCCTATGCTGTTCCCTCCCCTAAAGAAGTATTGTATGCTGTGGGTTCACTTCCACTAGTCAGCGAGGACGATCTGATAGAGGACAGTCAGCAGCTACTGCCCAGCCAACGAGTGAAGGAGACATCCGCCGCTTCCTCCACGAGACGGGCAAGTAGTGATGAGGAGAGGGATGTGGGAGGTGGTGTTGCCAGCGTTTAGGATCCTAAAGCAGACTGTTGAGGAACCTGAGGAGGACATGAGTAACATGCAGACACTTGTTGATAATGATGAATCCGATTGCAATTGGAAGCCGGGTGCAGAAGGGATTTCATCATCATCAGGAGTAGAGGGTTGCAGGTTGCCTGAAAAGCAGCAGCTGAGCCAGCAAGGCGATAGCATGGTTGGCAGTCACGCTGACTGGCAGGTGGCAGAAGTGGAAATTCTGGAGCCCAACGTGCCCCGGGGAGACCACCTGCTTTGCGGCAGTGAAATCTGTCACATCCAGATGCTCTACGGCAGTGATTCTAACCATCAAACAATGAAGCTTTATTGATTGTTCAAAGAAACAGCCAAAATCAGCACATAAAAAGATAAACAGAAGGTTCGAAAACCTCATAACAATAGTAACAAGTAGGTCACATAGAAAAAAAAAAAGTGAGTATCAACAACAGAGATCCTCACAGATAAAATACAAGAAGCGGAAATAGCCATACAACATAAGACATGAATACTAAGTTATCCATACATAGGAGAAAAAAACACCCCAACTCTCCCCCCCCCCCCCCCCCCCAACACACCGTCCAACTCCCACAATTCCGAATATCAGTACAAAGAGAAACTATGCGTCATATTAGGGCAATGTGGAGAGGTAAGCCAAGGCTCCCACACCAAGTTAAATCTATCTACCAGGTCTTCACGGATTGCCGCCAACTTTTCATATAACATAATGGCGTTGATTCTATCTATCACCACCGAGAGAGATAGGACAGGTTGTTTCCACTGAGCTGCAATATAGTTACATAGTTAGTATGGTTGAAAAAAGACATACGTCCATCAACCAGGGAATTGAAGGGAAGGGGATAAGGGAAAGGGATGTAGTTTTATAATTCTGCATAAGCATTAATGTTATTTTGTTTCAGGAATGTATCTAACCCTGTTTTAAAACTGTTAATTGTTCCTGCTGTGACCAGTTCCTGAGGTAGACTGTTCCATAAATTCACAGTCCTCACGGAAAAGAAAGGGTGTTGCCCCTTTAGACTAAACCTTTTCTTCTCCAGATGGAGGGAGTGCCCCCTCGTCCTTTGGGGGGGTTTAACCTGGAACAGTTTTTCTCCATATTTTTTGTATGGACAATTTATATACTTATATACGTTCATCATATCCCCCCTTAAACGTCTCTTCTCAAGACTAAACAATTGTAACTCCTTTAATCGCTCCTCATAGCTAAGATGTTCCATGCCCCATATTAGTTTAGTCGCACGTCTCTGCACCCTTTCCAACTCAGCAGTGTCCCTTTTATGAACAGGCGACCAAAACTGAACAGCATATTCCAGGTGAGGCCGTACCCAGTGGCGTCTCTAGGGGGGGCCAGAGGGGGCCACGGCCCCCCTACATCATGATTGGCCCCCCCTTGTGCCCCCCCCTAGCAGCAGTAGGTCACTAGCAGCTCTCATGGCCATCAGGGGGGTACAGCTAGTTCACCAGTAAGGGTCCCGAGCCCCCGCTGCACCCCCCGCCCCCCGGAGCCATCTACTCCGCCATTCTTTTTTTAATAAGTCTTCAGCCAGCAGCCCTGTCACCACGCAGGGGCCGCGCTATGCAGACTGGGAAGAGCAGACAGGAAGCTCCTCCCCCTCCCCTGTATGCTGCTGCTGGACCTTGTGGAGCAGGCCCGCTGTGTGTATACAGGCCCGGACACCACCAGTATGGAAGACTTACCTGCCCAATGCCCACTGCTGATGCTGCTCTTTTAAAGTAAGTAACTTGCTTGGGGGAGAGGGGGAAAGTTGTAGTTCGGGAGACAGTGGGAGGTAGTTCAGTGTTTTCCAACCAGGGGGCCTTCAGCTGTTGCAAAACTACAACTCCCAGCATTCCTTTGGCTTTATGAGCATACTGGGAGTTGTAGTTTTGCAACAGCTGGAGGCCCCAAGGTTGGGAAACACTGATCTATCTATCTCCTATCTATCTATCTATCTATCTATCTATCTATTTCCTATCTATCTATCTGTCTCATATCTATCTATCTCATATCTATCTCCTATCTATCTATCATCTATCTATCTCATATCTATCTATCTCATATCTATCTCCCATCTATCTATCATCTATCTATCTCATATCTATCTATCTCATATCTATCTATCAATCTATCTATCTCATATCTATCTATCTATCTATCATCTATCAATCTATCTCATATCTATCTATCTCATATCTATCCATGCATCTAACTTTCTATATATCTATCTTTCTCATATCTATCTCATATCTATCTATCTAACTCAGATAGATGAGAGATAGATAGATGAAAGATAGATATGAGAGATAGATAGGTAGATAGATGATATATAGATAGATAGATACATAAATATATATATAGATAGATAGATATAGATAAATAGATGATATATAGATAGAGAGATGATATATAGAAAGATACATAAATAGATGGATAGATAGATGATAGACAGATCGATAGATAGATGATAGATACATAGATATAGATAGATAGATGATAGATAGATATGATATAGACAGATAGATAGATGATAGATTAGATAGATAGATAGGAGATAGATGGATATGATATAGATACATTTATATGATATAGATAGATAGGAGAAAGATAGATAGATAGATCAGTTTCCCAACCAGGGGGCCTCCAGCTGTTGCAAAACTACAACTCCCAGCATTCCTTTGGCTTTATGAGCATACTGGGAGTTGTAGTTTTGCAACAGCTGGAGGCCCCCCTAGTTGGGAAACACTGATCTATCTATCAATCAATCATCTATCTATTATCTATCTATCTCCTATCTATCTATCTCATATCTATCTCATGTCTATCTATCTATATCATATCTATCTATCCATCTATTTATGTATCTATCTATCTTTCTATTTATCTATCTATCTATCTATCTCATATCTATCTCAGATAGATGAGAGATAGATGAAAGATAGATAGATATGAGAGATAGATAGATAGATGATATATAGATAGATAAATACATAAATAGATGGATAGATAGATATGAGATAGATAGATAAATAGATGATAGATGGATAGATGATAGATAGATATGATATAGATGGATAGATAGGAGATAGATGGATATGATATAGATAGATTGATATGATATAGATAGATAGGATATAGAAAGATAGATAGATAGATAAAGAACAATATGATGCAGCACGCCACAAGTTTGCAGAAAATGGTGGTTTATTCCATCATGGACATAGACTATGCACATGATGGAATAAACCACCATTTTCTGCAAACTTGTGGCGTGCTGCATCATATTGTTCTTTGTCTGGATTAAGGAACCAGTGGACCCAGGTTCCAAGTATGCAGGCACCCCGACTTCTCTCTAATCTCTGGATTTTGGTTGTGCCGTTTTTATTTGTTTTAGATAGATAGATAGAAAGAGATAGTATCTATCTATCTATCTATCATCTATTTATCTATCTTTCTATCTATCTCATATCTATCTATATATCCATCTATTTATGTATCTATCTATCTATATTTCATCTATTTATCTATCTCTCATATCTATCTATCTTTCATCTATCTATCTATATCTCATCTATCTCTCATCTATATGAGATAGATATGAGATAGATAGATAGATAAATAGAAAGATAGATAGATAGATACATAAATAGATAGATGGATATAGATAGATGGAGGAATAGATAGATAGGAGATAGATGGATAGATAGATAGATGATTGATAGATAGATAGATCAGTGTTTCCCAACCAGGGGGCCTCCAGCTGTTGCAAAACTACAACTCCCAGTATGCCCATACAGCCAAAGACATGCTGGGAGTTGTCGTTTTGGAATAGCTAGGGGCCCCCTCATTGGGATACACTGATCTATCTATCTATCTCATATCTATCTATATCTATCTATCTATCTCATATCTATCTATTAATCTATAATATCTAAGTGTTTTATTCCCCCATGTATGTGTGACGTTCTGATAGCATCCCGCCATCTTCATCATACGTACAGTTGTACATTCTGTAGTCTCTGTGACATCACTGTGCTTCATAATAAACTGTGACATCACTGTGCTTCATAATAAACGGTGACATCACTGTGCTTCATAATAAACTGACATCACTGTGCTTCATAATAAACTGTGACATCACTGTGCTTCATAATAAACTGTGACATCACTGTGCTTCATCCTGTAATTTGATGTCACTGTGTATAACAACCCTGTAGTGACATCACAGTTTATTATTCTTGAACGCTGACTTCACTGTGTATATTTTCCCGGTACAATGACATCACTGTATAGTTACCCTCTACTGTGACAACACTGCGTTTATTAACCCTGTAGTGGCAAAACTGTTTATTGTCCCTGTACAGAGACATTACTGTTTATATTAACTCTGAACTGTGATGTCACTGTATATATTGACTCTGAACTGTGATGTCACTGTGCATATTTACCCTGTATTGTCACTCGCAGTGCAAGGTAAATATGTACAGTGACATTAGGGTATACAGGCTTAATATATACAGTGATGTCACAGTGCAGTGTAAGTATCAACAGTGATGTTGCAGTATAGAGATAACACAGTGATGTTATAGTTCAGAGATAATATACACAGTGAGGTCACAGTACAGGGATAATACACACAGTGATGTCACAGTACAGGGATAATACACACCGTGATGTCACAGCACAGGGATAATACACACAGTGATGTCACAGTACAGGGATAATATACACAGTGATGTCACAGTACAGGGATAATACACACAGTGATGTCACAGTACAGGGATAATACACACAGTGATGTCACAGTACAGGGATAATACACACAGTGATGTCACAGTACAGGGATAATACATACAGTGATGTCACAGTACAGGGATAATACACACAGTGATGTCACAGTACAGGGATAATACACACAGTGATGTCACAGTACAGGGATAATACACACAGTCATGTCACAGTACAGGGATAATACACACAGTGATGTCACAGTACAGGGATAATACATACAGTGATGTCACAGTACAGGGATAATACACACAGTGATGTCACAGTACAGGCATAATACACACAGTGATGTCACAGTACAGGGATAATACTCAGTGATGTCACAGTACAGGGATAATACACAGTGATGTCACAGTACAGGGATAATACACACAGTGAGGTCACAGTACAGGGATAATACACACAGTGATGTCACAGTACAGGGATAATACACACCGTGATGTCACAGCACAGGGATAATACACACAGTGATGTCACAGTACAGGGATAATATACACAGTGATGTCACAGTACAGGGATAATACACATAGTGATGTCACAGTACAGGGATAATACACACAGTGATGTCACAGTACAGGGATAATACACAGTCATGTCACAGTACAGGGATAATACATACAGTGATGTCACAGTACAGGGATAACATACACAGTGATGTCACAGTACAGGAATAATATACACAGTGATGTCACAGTACAGGGATAATACACACTGTGATGTGTACAGCTGGTATCTACCACTATAAGGCCAGTGTATGTGGGAGTATTGGTATTTGTAAAATGAATTTTATACAGTAACAATTGGTGTTAGTCGGTCATTAGTCAGTCACAATGGTAGTGGTGGTCATGGTGTGGCAGTATTATTTGTTTCTTGCTAGTAACGCACACAACTAACAGTAAGCACCTTTTGTCTGGAGGTGCTGACCATTTTTATTTTTTTGTACTGGTATTATCAGTAATATTGGTGTCAGTAAAAGTATGACCATAATATGTATAATGACAATATTTTCTCCCTGTATACTGGTATTATTGGTAATATTGGTCTCAGTATACAGGATTTGGTCAGTTACAGTATGATGGTAATATGTATGGTGATAATATTCCTCCTTGTATACGGATATTATTTGTAATATTAGTCTCAGTATACAGGTCATTGTTCGCACTAGCGTCTAGCTCACCGGTGCTGCATGGAGCCGCTTTGCCTGCACACCCTGGAATTAAGGGTACGCTCCCACACGGCGTATTTGCTGCGTATTTGCTGCTGCGTATTTTATTTTCCCTGTTGAAGTCAATGGGTAGGAAAATACGCAGCACCAAATACGCAGCAAATACGCAGCAAAATACGCCACGTGGGAATGCACCCTTAAGCATGAAGTCTTGCAAAAGATTGGTGAGTTGCCTGTAATTTTTCTACATCATTGTAACATGAGCACCACCATATTACAAGCCTGTGCTGTCTGATACTTTAGAGTCCGGATTATAGGAGGAACGTATTTTTTGTGAACCACACAATACAGGTAGTGCCAGCACGCTTCTATCTACACATATATTACTTATGTTAATGTTTGACAGGGAACTGGCCCAAAAATAAGTGACATGTCACTTCTTCTCCACGTAGACACATGCTGAAGCTGCCTTTGAAGTCAATGAGATCTTGATGGTCCCCCGATGCTGCCCTTGGCTTGGATATAATTTGCACGTGCAATGTATAAATGTGGTGTTGTTATAATTGCCCCCCCCCTACTTTTGTCCTGGCCCCCAGTGTGCCCCCCCCCCCCAAAATTTGAAAGCTGGAGACGCCACTGGCCGTACCAATGCTTTATAAAGGGGGAGTATTATGTCCCTGTTCCTCGAGTCCATGCCTCTTTTGATACATGACAATATCCTGCCGGCTTTGGAAGCAGCAGCCTGACATTGCATGCTATTCTGTAGTCTGTGATCTACAAGTACACCCAGATCCTTCTCTACCAGTGACTCTGCCAGTTTAATCCCCCCTAAGACATACGATGCATGCATGTTATTAGTACCCAGATGCATAACTTTACATTTATCCACATTGAACCTCATTTGCCAAGTGGATGCCCAGACACTTAATCTATCCAAGTCATCTTGTAACTTATGCACATCCTCTATAGACTGTACTGTGCTACAAAGCTTGGTGTCATCTGCAAAGATAGAAACAGAGCTGTTAATACCATCCTCTATATCATTGATACATAAATTAAACAACAGCGGGCCCAGTACTGAACCTTGGGGTACACCACTAATTACCGGGGACCAATCAGAGTACGAATCATTGACCACCACTCTCTGGGTACGATCCATGAGCCAGTGTTCAATCCAGTTACAAACTAAAGTTTCCAAGCCCAAAGACCTTAACTTACCTGTCAGGCGTCTGTGAGGGACAGTATCAAACGCTTTGGCAAAATCCAGAAACACTATATCCACAGCCATTCCTCTGTCAAGGCTTCTACTCACCTCTTCATAAAAGCAAATTAGATTGATTTGACAACTTCTATCCTTAGTAAACCCATGCTGGCTATCACGTATAATACTATTATCCCCTATGTATTCCTGTATGTAATTCCTTATAAGTCCTTCAAACAATTTACCCACAATGCACGTTAGACTTACCGGTCTATAATTGCCTGGCGAAGACCTAGAGCCCTTCTTGAAGATTGGTACCACATTAGCCTTGCGCCAGTCCCTTGGCACAATACCAGACACCAGAGAATCTCTAAATATCATGAACAAGGGTACATAGATATTACTGAACTTACCTCTCTAAGAACTCTTGGGTGTAGTCCATCCGGCCCTGGAGATTTGCTTATATTTACTCTACCTAACTTACCTTGTACCATCTCTACATTAAGCCAGTTCAGTACATTACATGATGTGTTACCAGCACTGACCTGGCCAATGTCAGCTCCTTCTTCCATAGTATATACAGAACTAAAGAACCCATTCAGTAGCTCCGCCTTCTCTTGATCGCCCGTGACAACCTCCCCATTATCATTATTAAGGGGTCCTACATGCTCTGTCCTTGGTTTTTTTGTATTTATATATCTAAAAAAATATTTAGGATTAGTTTTGCTTTCTTTGCCACCTGTCTCTCATTTTGAATTTTTGCTGTTTTTATTACATTTTTACAGATTTTATTAAGCTCTTTGTACTGTTTAAATGTTATAGCTGACCCATCAGATTTGAATTTTTTAAAGGTTATTTTTTTGTTGTTTATTGCTCTTTTAACATCATTTGTCAGCCATGTAGGATTTAGTTTTAATCGTTTATATTTGTTCCCCTTTGGTATATATTTAGCTGTATAGTTATTTAGAGTTGATTTAAAGATGTCCCATTTACCTTCTGTATCAGTATTTGAGAACACCTCCCCCCAGTCTATGTCCTGTAGTGCAGCCCTCAGCCCAGGGAAGTTTGCCTTTTTAAAGTTATATGTTTTTGCCTTCCCCGTCTGTCTTTGTTTTCTACATTTTAAGTCAAAAGTAACTATATTGTGGTCGCTATTACCAAGGTTTTCCCGCACAGTTACATTACCAACCAGCTCTGCGTTGTTGGAAATGATCAGATCCAACAAGGCATCACTTCTTGTTGGGTCCTCCACAAACTGGCCCATAAAATTATCCTGCAATAAATTTAGGAATTTTCTCCCCTTTTGTAGTTTTAGCCAGCCCCCAGCCCCAATCTATATCTGGATAGTTAAAATCTCCCATTATTACCACTGCACCTGCCTGGGCGGCCCTCTCTATTTGTTTATACAGCTGACCTTCTATCTCTTCAGTGATATTAGGGGGTCTGTAGATTACACCAAATACTATTTTTTCAATATTTCCCTCCTTTTGTAATTCTACCCACAGTGATTCCACATCCTCAGAATCATCACACACTATGGCATTGTTCACACTGGCTTTTATACCACTTCTTACATACAGACAGACTCCACCACCTTTTCTGTTCATTCTATCCTTGCGTAAACCCCTGCAGATTAACAGCCCAGTCATGCGAGGAGTCCAGCCATGTCTCAGTGACCCCAACTATATCAATATGTTCCTCCAGTATCAAGGCCTCAAGCTCCCCCGTTTTATTTGCTAGGCTTCTGGCATTTGTGAACATACACTTTACATTTCCATAAATTTTTACACATATAGTCTCACTAATGGGATTTTCAGAGTTGTTGGGGTTAATGTTATTTTTTGAGTTATAAGGGCTAATTGTATTATTTAAGTTATTGGGGTTAATGGGGTTTTTGAGTTATTGGGTCTAACGTTGTTATTTAAGTTATTGGGGCTAATGGGATTTTTTGAGTTAATGGGGCTTATTGTAGTTATTGAGTTATTGGGGCTAATGGAATTTTTTGAATTATTGGGATTACAATTTTTCGGGCTACATTTATTTTTACGGCTGGTTTGTAACCCATGGATCTCCTTATCCACTGCTCTTAACCTCCCCCCACAGGACTCCTCTCCACCCACCATTATGTCCTGACCCCTCTCTAACCTATACATCCCACTGTCTGCTTTCTTTGCTTTATTATCCTCCCCCCACTCACCTAGTTTAAATACTCCCCTGTAGTTTAAATACTCCACCCCTGTATTCTTGTCGCCATTAGAATATAATGGGACAACTTAAAATCCCTAAATGGCATCCTCGATGGTTTGAGGCTCAAGAGGCAAAAGGCAGGGGTACGAATCACCCCGACCTCCAGCATCGAGGAGGTCAGTATGTCCAAAATGTGGTTCCATAACACGGATACAGTGGGGCAACTCCACCAAGTGTGAAACATTGTGCCTCTAGCCCCACAGCCCCTAAAGCACAGAGGGGAAACTGAAGAGTATATTCGATGGAGTCTAGTAGGGACTTTATAGGTACGGTGAAGTATCTTCAGAGATGTTTCTAACAAGGATATCTGCCAACTACCCTCACTAATAGTAGTACAGCAGTCTCTCCACTGTGAGGTAGAAAGCGTAGAGTGAATGTCCCCTTCCCACTCAATCATGTATTTTAACTTTTTATCTGGGGGTGGAGCGTTAAAGTGCGAATAAAGTATCGAGAGGAGACCTGGTGCGCTAGGGGAATACAACATGTGTCTCTCAAATGAGGTAGGTACAACTGGAGAGCTACGGGGAATATGGGACTTATAGAAAGAGACAATCTGAGAAGCCCGGAACCTCTCTCTCGGTGGAACTTCATGTTGCAAGCACAGGGAATCTAAGGTCGGCAACATTTGGCCTACTAAAAAAAAATGATGCAGGTACCTCAATCCCTTACTCAGCCACCAGTGAAAGGAAGTAAGCATTAAGCCAGGGGGAAAAGAAGGATTAGAAAGAAAGAGCAGAAGAGGCGAAGGCACCGACTGCATACGGAACTTAAATCTCACCTGACGCCACAGAGAAAGGGTGTACAGAGTGACTTGCGCTGAGGAAGATAGCAAGGACGCAACTGGGCACGTAGTCCACATCAATGAGGGCAGCGAATGTGGAGAGACCAGAACCCCCCCCAACTCCACCCACCTTGGAGCCCCCACTGGAATGTTAACCTGCGCTAATTGGGCAATGCGCGCGGCATAATAATAATAATATTTCAAATACTGCAGTGATTCTAATAGCGATATCTGTAATCTGCATGTCATACTAAATAACAGTATTATTTTACTAACACAGCATACTCCCTATGCATGTTAGGACAAGGCAAGGTGTTCTACATCCCTATTGAGCTTCTCTGTAGGCCAGAAATAGACGTTTTTAATAGCAATTCACCGCAAATAAATTCGGTGTGAACCAAATTTTTTCGGAAAATTCGACAAATCGGCCGTATTGAATTTTTAATGACCAAGCCCATTTTCACCTTAAGGACCAGAGCGTTTTTTGCACATCTGACCACTGTCACTTTAAGTATTAATAACTCTGGGATGCTTTTACTTATGAATTTGATTCCGAGTTTGTTTTTTCGTGACATATTCTACTTTAACATAGTGGTAAAATTTCGTCGATACTTGCATAATTTATTGGTGAAAAATTCCAAAATTTCATGAGAAATGTAAACATTTTGCATTTTTTTTTTACTTTGAAACTCTGCTTATAAGGAAAATGGACATCCCAAATAAATTATATATTGATTCACATATACAATATGTCTACTTTGTATTTTCATCATAAAGTTGACATGTTTTTACTTTTGGAAGACATCAGAGGGCTTCAAAGTTCTGCAGCAATTTTCCAATTTTTCAGAAAATTTTCAAAATCTGAATTTTTCAGGGACCAGATCAGTTTTGAAGTGGATTTGAGGGCCCTTCATATTAAAGTGTATAAAACTCAATATATGTAATAGGTTATTGTCACGATGCCGGCTGGCAGGTAGTGGATCCTCTGTGCCAGAGAGGGATTGGCGTGGACCGTGCTAGTGGACCGGTTCTAAGCCACTACTGGTTTTCACCAGAGCCCGCCGCAAAGCGGGATGGTCTTGCTGCGGCGGTAGTGACCAGGTCGTATCCACTAGCAACGGCTCACCTCTCTGGCTGCTGAAGATAGGCGCGGTACAGGGGAGTAGGCAAAAGCAAGGTCGGACGTAGCAGAAGGTCGGGGCAGGCAGCAAGGATCGTAGTCAGGGGCAACGGCAGAAGGTCTGGAAACACAGGCAAGGAACACACAAGGAACGCTTTCACTGGCACTAAGGCAACAAGATCCGGCAAGGGAGTGCAGGGGAAGTGAGGTGATATAGGGAAGTGCACAGGTGAACACACTAATTGGAACCACTGCGCCAATCAGCGGCGCAGTGGCCCTTTAAATCGCAGAGACCCGGCGCGCGTGCGCCCTAGGGAGCGGGGCCGCGCGCGCCGGGACAGAACAGACGGAGAGCGAGTCAGGTAGGGGAGCCGGGGTGCGCATCGCGAGCGGGCGCTACCCGCATCGCGAATCGCATCCCGGCAGGCAGCGGAATCGCAGCGCCCCGGGTCAGAGGACGTGACCGGAGCGCTGCCGCGGGGAGAGTGAAGCGAGCGCTCCGGGGAGGAGCGGGGACCCGGAGCGCTCGGCGTAACAGTACCCCCCCCCTTGGGTCTCCCCCTCTTCTTAGAGCCTGAGAACCTGAGGAGCAGACTTTTGTCTAGGATGTTGTCCTCAGGTTCCCAGGATCTCTCTTCAGGACCACAACCCTCCCAGTCCACTAAAAAAAAATTTTTCCCTCTGACCTTTTTGGCAGCTAAAATTTCTTTGACCGAGAAGATGTCCGAGGAGCCGGAAACAGGAGTGGGAGGAACAGATTTGGGAGAAAAACGGTTGAGGATGAGTGGTTTGAGAAGAGAGACGTGAAAGGCATTAGGGATACGAAGAGAGGGAGGAAGAAGAAGTTTATAAGAGACAGGATTAATTTGACACAAAATTTTGAAAGGACCAAGATAGCGTGGTCCCAACTTGTAGCTAGGGACACGGAAGCGGACATATTTAGCGGAGAGCCATACCTTGTCTCCAGGGGAAAAAACGGGGGGAGCTCTTCTTTTCTTATCCGCGAACTTCTTCATGCGTGATGAAGCCTGTAAGAGAGAATTTTGGGTCTCTCTCCATATGATGGAAAGGTCACGAGAAATTTCATCCACAGCGGGCAGACCAGAGGGCAAGGGAGTAGGGAGGGGGGGAAGAGGGTGACGGCCGTACACCACGAAAAATGGGGATTTGGAGGAAGACTCAGAGACCCTGAAGTTATACGAGAATTCGGCCCATGGGAGGAGATCTGCCCAGTCATCCTGGCGGGAGGAAACAAAATGTCGCAAATAATCACCCAAGATCTGGTTAATCCTTTCTACTTGTCCATTGGACTGGGGATGATATGCAGAAGAAAAATTTAATTTAATCTTGAGTTGTTTACAGAGAGCCCTCCAGAATTTAGACACGAATTGGACGCCTCTATCCGAGACAATCTGCGTAGGCAACCCGTGAAGACGAAAAATGTGTACAAAAAATTGTTTAGCCAACTGAGGCGCAGAAGGAAGACCAGGAAGAGGGATGAAATGTGCCATTTTGGAGAATCGATCAACGACCACCCAAATAACAGTGTTGCCACGGGAAGGGGGTAAATCAGTAATAAAATCCATACCAATCAGAGACCAAGGCTGTTCGGGGACAGGCAGAGGATGAAGAAAACCAGCGGGCTTCTGGCGAGGAGTCTTATCCCGGGCACAGATAGTGCAGGCTCGCACAAAGTCCACAACATCCGTCTCCAGAGTCGGCCACCAATAGAAGCGGGAGATGAGTTGCACAGATTTCTTGATACCCGCATGACCTGCGAGATGGGAGGAGTGACCCCATTTGAGGATTCCGAGGCGTTGGCGAGGAGAAACAAAGGTCTTTCCTGGAGGAGTCTGCCTGATGGAGGCAGGAGAAGTGGAGATCAGGCAGTCAGGTGGAATGATGTGTTGCGGAGAGAGTTCAACTTCTGAGGCATCCGAGGAACGAGAGAGAGCATCGGCCCTAATGTTCTTATCGGCAGGACGAAAGTGAATCTCAAAATTAAATCGGGCAAAGAACAGAGACCACCGGGCCTGGCGAGGATTCAGCCGTTGGGCAGACTGGAGGTAGGAGAGGTTCTTGTGGTCGGTGTAGATAATAACAGGAGAACTTGATCCCTCCAGCAGATGCCTCCATTCCTCAAGTGCTAATTTAATGGCTAGAAGCTCTCGATCCCCGATGGAGTAGTTCCTCTCCGCTGGAGAGAAGGTCCTAGAGAAAAAACCACAAGTGACAGCATGCCCGGAAGAATTTTTTTGTAGAAGAACAGCTCCAGCTCCCACTGAGGAGGCATCAACCTCCAATAGGAAGGGTTTGGAAGGGTCAGGTCTGGAGAGGACGGGAGCCGAAGAAAAGGCAGACTTGAGTCGTTTAAAGGCGTCTTCTGCTTGAGGAGGCCAGGACTTGGGATCAGCATTTTTTTTGGTTAAAGCCACGATAGGAGCCACAATGGTAGAAAAATGTGGAATAAATTGCCTGTAATAATTGGCGAACCCCAAAAAGCGTTGGATAGCACGGAGTCCGGAGGGGCGTGGCCAATCTAAGACGGCAGAGAGTTTGTCTGGATCCATCTGTAGTCCCTGGCCAGAGACCAAATATCCTAGAAAAGGAAGAGATTGGCATTCAAACAGACATTTCTCAATTTTGGCATAGAGTTGGTTGTCACGAAGTCTCTGAAGAACCATACGGACATGCTGGCGGTGTTCTTCTAGATTGGCAGAAAAAATTAGGATATCGTCCAGATATACAACAACACAGGAGTATAACAGATCACGAAAAATTTCATTGACAAAGTCTTGGAAGACGGCAGGGGCGTTGCACAGTCCAAAGGGCATGACCAGATACTCAAAGTGTCCATCTCTGGTGTTAAATGCCGTTTTCCACTCGTCCCCCTCTCTGATGCGGATGAGGTTATAGGCGCCTCTTAAGTCCAATTTAGTGAAGATGTGGGCACCTTGGAGGCGATCAAAGAGTTCAGAGATGAGGGGTAAGGGGTAGCGGTTCTTAACCGTGATTTTATTAAGACCGCGGTAGTCAATGCAAGGACGTAGGGAGCCATCTTTTTTGGACACAAAGAAAAATCCGGCTCCGGCAGGAGAGGAGGATTTACGGATAAAGCCCTTTTTTAGATTCTCCTGGACGTATTCGGACATGGCAAGAGTCTCTGGGGCAGAGAGAGGATAAATTCTGCCCCGGGGTGGAGTAGTACCCGGGAGGAGGTCGATAGGGCAATCATAAGGCCTGTGAGGAGGTAGAGTCTCAGCTTGTTTTTTGCAGAAAACATCCGCGAAGTCCATATAGGCCTTAGGGAGACCGGTTACTGGAGGAACCACAGAGTTACGGCAAGGGTTACTGGGAACCGGTTTTAGACAGTTCTTGGAACAAGAGGACCCCCAACTCTTGATCTCCCCAGTGGACCAATCCAGGGTAGGGGAATGAAGTTGAAGCCAGGGAAGTCCAAGGAGAATTTCCGAGGTGCAATTGGGGAGGACCAAAAGTTCAATCCTCTCATGATGAGATCCGATGCTCATAAGAAGGGGCTCCGTGCGGAAACGTATGGTACAGTCCAATCTTTCATTATTTACACAATTGATGTAGAGGGGTCTGGCGAGACTGGTCACCGGGATGTTGAACCTGTTGACGAGAGAGGCCAAAATAAAATTTCCTGCAGATCCAGAGTCCAAGAAGGCCACTGTAGAGAAGGAGAAGGCAGAGGCAGACATCCGCACAGGCACAGTAAGACGTGGAGAAGCAGAGTAGACATCAAGGACTGTCTCACCTTTGTGCGGAGTCAGCGTACGTCTTTCCAGGCGGGGAGGACGGATAGGACAATCTCTCAGGAAGTGTTCGGTACTAGCACAGTACAGGCAGAGGTTCTCCATACGGCGTCGTGTCCTCTCTTGAGGTGTCAGGCGAGACCGGTCGACCTGCATAGCCTCCACGGCGGGAGGCACAGGAACAGATTGCAGGGGACCAGAGGAGAGAGGAGCCGAGGAGAAGAAACGCCTCGTGCGAACAGAGTCCATATCTTGGCGGAGTTCCTGACGCCTTTCGGAAAAACGCATGTCAATGCGAGTGGCTAGGTGAATAAGTTCATGTAGATTAGCAGGAATTTCTCGTGCGGCCAGAACATCTTTAATGTTGCTGGATAGGCCTTTTTTGAAGGTCGCGCAGAGGGCCTCATTATTCCAGGACAATTCTGAAGCAAGAGTACGGAATTGTACGGCATACTCGCCAACGGAAGAATTACCCTGGACCAGGTTCAACAGGGCAGTCTCAGCAGAAGAGGCTCGGGCAGGTTCCTCAAAGACACTTCGGATTTCCGAGAAGAAGGAGTGTACAGAGGCAGTGACGGGGTCATTGCGGTCCCAGAGCGGTGTGGCCCATGACAGGGCTTTTCCGGACAGAAGGCTGACTACGAAAGCCACCTTAGACCTTTCAGTGGGAAACAGGTCCGACATCATCTCCAGATGCAGGGAACATTGGGAAAGAAAGCCACGGCAAAACTTAGAGTCCCCATCAAATTTATCCGGCAAGGATAAGCGTATCCCAGGAGCGGCCACTCGCTGCGGAGGAGGTGCAGGAGCTGGCGGAGGAGATGACTGCTGAAGCTGTGGTAGTAACTGTTGTAGCATAACGGTCAGTTGAGACAGCTGTTGGCCTTGTTGCGCTATCTGTTGTGACTGCTGGGCGACCACCGTGGTGAGGTCAGCGACAACTGGCAGAGGAACTTCAGCGGGATCCAGTGCCGGATCTACTGTCACGATGCCGGCTGGCAGGTAGTGGATCCTCTGTGCCAGAGAGGGATTGGCGTGGACCGTGCTAGTGGACCGGTTCTAAGCCACTACTGGTTTTCACCAGAGCCCGCCGCAAAGCGGGATGGTCTTGCTGCGGCGGTAGTGACCAGGTCGTATCCACTAGCAACGGCTCACCTCTCTGGCTGCTGAAGATAGGCGCGGTACAGGGGAGTAGGCAAAAGCAAGGTCGGACGTAGCAGAAGGTCGGGGCAGGCAGCAAGGATCGTAGTCAGGGGCAACGGCAGAAGGTCTGGAAACACAGGCAAGGAACACACAAGGAACGCTTTCACTGGCACTAAGGCAACAAGATCCGGCAAGGGAGTGCAGGGGAAGTGAGGTGATATAGGGAAGTGCACAGGTGAACACACTAATTGGAACCACTGCGCCAATCAGCGGCGCAGTGGCCCTTTAAATCGCAGAGACCCGGCGCGCGCGCGCCCTAGGGAGCGGGGCCGCGCGCGCCGGGACAGAACAGACGGAGAGCGAGTCAGGTAGGGGAGCCGGGGTGCGCATCGCGAGCGGGCGCTACCCGCATCGCGAATCGCATCCCGGCAGGCAGCGGAATCGCAGCGCCCCGGGTCAGAGGACGTGACCGGAGCGCTGCCGCGGGGAGAGTGAAGCGAGCGCTCCGGGGAGGAGCGGGGACCCGGAGCGCTCGGCGTAACAGTTATGCGTCTCAACCAGATACGGGAAATTCACCTCAGCATCAAAGATCAAATAATAATTAGATACAACTGAAGAGTGTTCTAACAAAAGGTGTGCTTAATACATAACTTTTACTAGGTTTGTATTAAAATCCACCAATTTCTAATAGTGCATGTGTATACCAACACCAAACGAGAAATAAACATAAAAATGGTCATCACCATTAGCAACCATGCATAATGAGGCTCTGCTGGGCCTTGCCTGCCCCAAATGCAATAATTGAGTAGTATACAGAACTGCCAACGCGTTTCTACCACCTAGTAGACGGTGGTTTCATCAGGGAGGTGTTAAAGGGTAGCTCCCACCATCCTATTATTTTTTTTTTGCTAGCCCGTTTCAACCCCCCCCCCCCCCGCTACGGCACTAGCCCATTCACTCCTCCCCCCCCCAAACCCCCCTGCCCCGCATACCCCGTTCCCTCATTACACTTGCAGTTACTGCAGAGTCCGGCAGCGGGCGTGTAGGGACAGCGGCAGCAACGAGGCGGCGGCGGCGATGTGCGGGAGGAGTGGCCTCCCAGCCAGTGGCCGGGGAGCTAATGCGCTCGCTCCCACCTGTCTGATTGACAGGCAGGGAGCGAGTGCAGCCTAACTGAAAAAGGACTGATTGCCACTCCAAAATCAGTCCTTTTTCAGTGGCCGGTTTTTAAATGTAAATTAAACCTTTTTAATGAAAAAAAAATAATAAAAGTATATTAGAGATATGTTGTAGTACATAAGTACTACAACATATCAAAAAATAAAGTTGGTGACAGTGCCCATTTAAATATAAATGACCATGACATATAACAGTTTCTTAGATTTTTGGTATATGCAGCAAATATGCCCCCTGGAAATAAAGCATACAATACAATAGGACTAGTAGGAAGGGCTCAGTTGATCCTGTAAGGAAAAAGGCTCCACTCCCTTGTCCTGTAAGAAAAGGTTGGGGCCAATTGTTCGTGGCTGCTTCTCACACCTAGAAAAAAACAGGCAAAAAGAATTCATTCAGTGCCTGTCCTGAAAAAAAGGTCAGGGAGCAATTTAGTCCCTCCGTTGTTACTCACGGTTAGCCGTCTCAGGATGCGGGCACGAACTTACCTGCAGTTGCGCAGGGAGCCTGATCTCGGTCCAGCTCAACTCGCCTAGTGCGGCGAGATGCCGGCGTCTCTCATCACTACCGGTTTCAGACAGAAGTTACATAGCGTGCAGTCTCCACCCGCTCTGTGACGCGCACAAACAGAGCAGGCGTGTTGCCGTACAAGGCCTGGCTGCATGCAAGATAGGCAACCCCGCCCCATTACCGTAGTGTGTATAATAAAAGGGTTTAAGGTGAGTATCTAGGCAAGTGCCATAATTCATACTTTTTTTTTTTTCCTATTGTATTGTATGCTTTATTTACAGGGGGCATATATGCTGCATATACCAAAAATCTAAGAAACTGCTATATGTCAAGGTCATTTATATTTAACACCTCCCTGATGAAACCACCGTCTACTAGGTGGTAGAAACATGTCGGCGTTTCTGAATACTACTCCATTATTGCATTTGGGGCTGGCAAGGCCCAGCAGAGCCTCATTATGCATGGTTGCTAATGGTGATGACCATTTTTATGTTTATTTCTCGTTTGGTGTTGGTATACACAGGCACTTTTGGAAATTGGTGGATTTTAATAGAAACCTAGTAAAAGTTATGTATTAAGCACACTGTGGCCCTGACGTCTGATTCCCCACGTAACATCTCAGCCTCCCCGTCCTTCTGTCGGCTGATCGCGATGTCACAGACCTGATCCCTTGGAACTGGTGAGCTGCTCCGCAATTTCTATTTCTTATGTGTGTAGATATTTGTCTGTCTTTTCTCAGCGTGAAGCACCACCCGTATTGATCTATGGACTTTCAGTGTTCAGCTAACACCACACATTGGGTAAATATTACATATTTATGGAAGGAATTATAACAGTGCCGGATTTTTCTCTGTTTTTCTTCTGTGGAGTGGTGAATCTAATTATTATTTGGCCCTTCATATTAGAAGTACCCCATAAATTACCCCATTATAAAAACTGCACCCCTTAAACTATTCAAAATGATATTCAGTAAGTGTCTTAACCCTTTAGGTGTTTCACAAGAATAGCAGCAAATTGAAGGAGAAAATTAAAAATCTTCATTTTTTACACTCACATGTTCTTGAGAGAAATCACCATAAAATTTGTAACCCAATCTCTCTCGAGTAAGGAAATATCTCATATGTGTATGTCAAGAGCTCTGTGGATGCACTAGAGGGTTCAGAAGGGAAGGAGCAACAATAGGATTTTGGAGAGTGAGTTTTTCTGAAATGTTTTTTGGAGGGGCATGTCACATTTAGGAAGCCCATATGGTGCCAGAACAGCAAAAAAAGAAAAAAAACATGGCATACTATTTTGGAAACTACACCGCTCAAGGAACATAATATGGAGTACAGTGAACCTTGACAGATGACTTTTCTTTAAAGTTGGATGTGTAAATTTTACAAGGGGTAATAGGAGAAAATGCCCCCCCAAATTTGTAACCCCACATGGAAATACACCATGTGTGGACATCAAGTGCTCTGCTGGCGCACTACAATGCTCAGCAGAGAAGGAGTTCCATTGAGCTTTTGGAGAGAGAATTTGGTTGGAATAGAAGTCGGGGGCCTTGTGCGTTTACAAAGCCCCCCGTGGTGCCAGAACAGTGGACCCCCCCTCCCCCACATACACCCCTCACATAATTTAATAGGGGGTGCAGGGGCATTCAAACCCCACTGGCTTGGTCCAAAAATCTGTCTGACACCTCTGGGCATAAATGCTCACTGTACCTCCTCATAACTTTTTGTGAGGGGTGTAGTTTCCAAAATGGGGTCACATGTCGGGGTGGGGGAGTCCATTGTTCGCGCACTATGGGGGCTTTGTAAACACACATGCCCTTCAATTCCAGACAAGTTTTCTCTCCAAAAGCCCAATGGTGCTCCTTCTCTTCTGAGCATTGTAGTTTGCCCGCAGAGCACTTTACATCTACTCAGAAGAAATGGGGATACAAATTTTGGGAGGCGCTTTTTCCTATTTTCCCTTGTGAAAATAAAAATTTTGGGTAACACCAGTATTTTTGTAAAAAAAAAATGTTTTTTCCCATCCAACTTTAACGAAAATTTGTCAGACACCTGTGGGATGTTAAGGCTCATTATACCCCTTGTTACATTCCGTCAGGGGTGTAATGGGGTCACATATGGGTATTTATTTTTTTACGTTTATGTATGAATCGCTGTAAAATCAGCCATCCCTATGCAAATCACCAATTTAGGCTTCAAATGTACATAATGCGCTCTCACTCCTAAGCCTTGTTGTGCGCCCGCAGAGCATTTTGTGCCCACATACGGGGTATTTCCGTACTAAGGAGAAATTGTGTTACAAATTGTGGGGGTCTTTTTTTTCCTTTTACCTCTTGTGAAAATAAAAAGTATGGGGCAACACCAGCATGTTAGTGTAATTTTTTTTAGTTTTTTTTTGTTTTTACACTAACAGGCTGGTGTAGACCCCAACTTTTCCTTTTCATAAGGGGTAAAAGGAGAAAAAGCCCCCCAAAATTTGTAGTGCAATTTCTCCCAAGTATGGAAATACCCCATATGTGGCCCTAAACTGCTTCCTTTAAATACGACAGGACTCCAAAGTGAGAGAGCACCATGCGCATTTGAGGACTAAATTAAGGATTGCATAGGGGAGGACATAGGGTATTCTATGCCATTCATTCCCAAACAGGGTGCCTCCAGCTGTTGCTAAACTCCCAGCATGCCTGGACAGTCAATGGCTGTCCGTAAATGCTGGGAGTTTTTGTTTTGCAACAGCTGGAGGCTCCGTTTTGGAAACCCTGCCATACGATATGTTTTTCATTTTGATTGGGGTGGGGGGGGGGGACAGTATAAGGGGGTGTATATGTAGTGTTTCAACCTTTTATTTTGTGTTAATGTAGTGTAGTGTAGTGTTTTTAGGGTACACTACTACTACGCAGCTCTAACATGAAGCAGGAAACTCACTGTAAACCTGCCCGTGTGAATGTACCCTGTACATTCACATGGGAGGGGGGGGGGGGCAAACCTCCAGCTTTTGCAAAACTACAATTCCCAACATACACTGACAGACCATACATGCTGGTAGTTGTACTTTTACAACAGCTGGAGGCACACTGGTTGGAAAACCTTCAGTTAGGTTCTGTTATCTAACTCAGTATTTTCCAACCAGTGTGCCTCCAGCTGTTGCAAAACTACAACTCCCAGATTGTACTGATCGCCGAAGGGCATGCTGGGAGATGTAGTAATCCAACAGCTGGGGGTACGCAACTACAAATCCCAGCATGGCGAGGCAGCCGTTTGCTGTTCGTGCATGCTGGGACTTTTTAGAAACCACTGCACAGTGATCTCCAAACTGTGGCCCTCCAGATGTTACAAAACTACAAATCCCAGCATGCCCAAACAGTAAACAGCTGAGTTGTAGTTTTGGAACATCTGGAGGGTTACAGTTTAGAGACCACTGTATAGTGGTCTCCAAACTGTAGCCTTCCAGATGTTGCAAGGCAACTCACTGGCTTCTGTAGTCTGCAGCAGGGAGCCAGCCGAACATCACCGCCGCCCGCTGCCGCCGCCGATCGTTGCCGCCGATGGTAAGTAGCCCTCAGGCGTTGGTCACAGGACAGTTCCCCGTTCTGCCCACACTACTGTGGGTGGATAGTACAGGGGATCGAACTTTAACCCCGCCCCCGATCTGCTTTTGGTCGGTCACTTCTGACCGACCAATAGCAGGCTTAGTAGGGGTGGCACCCCTGCCACCTCACTCCTATCCCTTCAGGGGGATCGTGGGTGTCTTGGACACTCCCGATTCCCCCTTATTTTCTTGGTCACCGGAGACCCGTATGACCCGGAATCGCCGCAGATCGCTGGTCTGAAATGACCGGCGATTTGCGGTGATCGCCGACATGGGGGTGTCTCAGGACCCCCTGGGCATTTGCATGAGATGCCTGCAGATAGATATAAGCAGTCACCCGGTCCCCATCCCGTTAAGTACCCATACGCTTTGGGTCCTTAAGGGGTTAAAGGGGTACTTCCTCGAAAAACTTTTTTTTTTTTTTTACATTTTTTATCAACTGGTGCCAGACAGTTAAATAGATTTGTAAATGTACTTTTATTTAAAAATTGTAATCCTTCCAGTACTTGTCGGCTGCTGTATGCTACACAGGAAGTTCTTTACTTTTTGAATATGCTTTATTTGTCTGACCTCAGTTCTCTCTGCTGACGCTATTTATTACAGGGACACCTTGCATGTTTTCATTTTTGCATTTTTTAACCACCATTTTTCATTATGTCTGTATCATTCTCATTGTTATAAAAATATTCTTTACATATTTTTATTATTATTATTCCTTTTCCCTATGCTACCTATTTGTTCCTTTAGAATTCTTAAATAGAGAACAACCCTGTATCTAACTGTTGATCAGCTTTCCCGTCACTAGATATATTTATTACATAAAGCCTTTCATTTTTATGGCTCCTATTAGGTCTAGTGACATTATATAACTGTTCAATATACATACTGTAGGTGTTTTTAGTGACGAGACTCTTGGTTGTTTGTGTTAAGTGGCGGAAATCACTGTCTTAGTTGTTACCTCCCCTTGCTTGTGCGGCATCGTAGCACATGGCTACGCCCCTTACTGACGTCAGACGGGGGCGTGACCTCTACGACGCGGCATAGCAAGGGAAGGGGATATTACATCAGACGCCACTGACACGAGCAGACAGCGCTCTGTAGCCGAACGTTCCGGCTCCCTGCCACTACAGGTGCGCGCTGCATCTCACATGTGCCGAATGAAAGAGACTGTGAGTACCCCGCAGAGCGGTTCCTCTTCCTTTCTATCCCCATTTCTTTTACAGGAGGATAATATAGCTGAATAGTATCCCTCTGCATTTTTTCCCTCTAGGTATTCTAATATGCCCACGTAAAGGCTGTGAGTAGGATCATATATACATGGGGGAGAATTTTCTCTTTTTCAGGAACGAGTGGCATTGAGTATATATATCTTTTGTACTTACCCTTTTTTACAGATTCCTGAAGTCTCACGGCTGCAATACATATCTATATGGATGGGTTTTTTATTATAATGAAAAAGGCATGCCCGACATCATGGGTTGCCATCCCCCATGGATATGAATGACTAGTATTATTGGATATTACTTGTTGTTGCTCTGAACTTTGTGCTACTAGGCTGAACTTACATGTGTGGCTTTATCTTCATAGCACCATATGTAATTCAGTTAATATGAACATAGGCTTTACCCCTGAAGACGTCACATCATTGTGACAGAAACGCATAGGGTACCCTTATGTTTTATGTGTTTGATTCTCTTGTAAGTGTTATCATAAGGCGAGACTGGTACTGACAGTCTCCTGGTAACTATTATCTATCTATAAAATATCCATAGGAGTTTATTTCTTAGCCATTCTTGAAATATATACGGCAATTTTAGACTGTAGTCTACAGACTTGGTTGCACTTAGTGTTTTTACTTGGTTTATTATCTAGAATCAAATAAAAGCCACGTTTTAGTATCTCCCCATTCTTGTTTGAAACATTGGATAAGATTCGTATATACACTAATTATTTTGGGAGTTTGTTCACATAAATATTATTTTGGTCCTCACTGCTGGATCCGTTATTTAAAAAGCAGTTTTTGTCTCTCTGCTGACACCTCTGTCCATTTTAGTAACTGCCCCGAGCAGAATCGGTTTGCTATGGGGATTTGCTTCTACTTTGGACAGTTCCTAAAATGGACAGAGGTGTCAGCAGAGAGCACTTTGGTCAGACTGATATATTTTACTGTTACTGTTATATATTTGTTGTTTTTGGTATGACCAGATATTATCAACCTTACTTGACTTTTCCTACCCCAAATCCTCTAGTTGTTGAAAGTCAAGCGGGGAGGTTTTGGTTAAGCTATGAAAACTAGTCAAACATATAATGAATAATGTATTTATATTTTTTTTTTTGTCCACTAGGAATGATTGTGAAAAGGATGCAGTGACAATAGCTGTCATAAATAGCCTGTCATCACTATATGCCTCCATTCCAATATTTAGTATTTTAGGATTCAAAGCAAAAACTGGCTTCTGGCAATGCTTGGACAGGTAACATGTAAATGTAAACATCTATTGTAGAAAATATATTAAATTGACATTAGATACAGTTATTACATTTTGTTTTCCAGAAATATTATCTCCTTAATTAATGAGTTTGACCTAAGTGAAATGACTATTACAAGAGAAAACTACGAGGAGTCTTTTCATATGCTCAATTCAACCTACCCAGATAGAATATTTAATTTAAAAATGAAAGAATGTAACCTTAAAGAATTTCTTGACCAGGTAATATATTTAAAAATACTATTTAAAAATTTTAATAATGTATATGCACTTATTATGCCCTTTCCATCTGCCCGTGTACTGAGTCTACATTTCACTGGACACAATGATCCAGGCACTTTCCATTGCCATCTGCTAACTGAGTGAAGTTTGGTTTACACATTGGCCCTGATTTACTAAGAGTGGAGTGGAGTTTTCTTTGTGGGTTTTAATTCTCTTCCAGTATTTTTCCACATAATTTAGTAATGTTTCCCAACATTTTTCACTTTTCTCTACAATGTGTTTTTATTACAACTGCTCTGAGCTGTGAGATTTTCCAGAGCTCAAATGCACCACATTCTCTCTGGAAACCTTAGTAAATAAGTTAGCTGTCACGATTCGGCTGGCTGGAGGTGGATCCTCTGTGCCAGAGAGGGATTGGCGTGGACCGTGTCGGTGGACCGGTTCTAAGTTGCTACTGGTATTCACCAGAGCCCGCCGCAAAGCGGGATGGTCTTGCAGCGGCGGTAGCAACCAGGTCGTATCCACAGGCAACGGCTCAACCTCTCTGACTGCTGAGATAAGCGCGGTACAAGGGAGTAGACAAGAGCAAGGTCGGACGTAGCAGAAGGTCAGGGCAGGCAGCAAGGATCGTAGTCAGGGGCAACGGCAGGAGGTCTGGAACACAGGCTAGGAACACACAAGGAAACGCTTTCACTGGCACAATGGCAACAAGATCCGGCAAGGGAGTGCAGGGGAAGTGAGGTATAAGTAGGAAAGTGCACAGGTAAAGGTACTGATTAAAACCTCATGCGCCAATCAGTGGCGCACCGGCCCTTTAAATCGCAAAGACCCGGCGCGTGCGCGCCCTAAGGAGCGCATCGCGAATCGCATCCCGGCTGGGAACATTATCGCAGTGCACCCGGTCGGCAGGTCTGACCGGGGCGCTGCGAATAGGAGAACGCTGTGAGCACTCCGGGGAGGAGCGGGGACCCGGAGCGCTCGGTGTAACAGTATCCCCCCCCCCCCTTGGGTCTCCCCCTCTTTTTGGAACCTGAGAATTTGAGGATAAGATTCTTGTCCAGGATGTTGTCCTCAGGTTCCCATGATCTCTCCTCTGGGCCGCAATTCTCCCAATCAACCCCAAAAATTTTTTTTACCTCTGACCGTCTTGGATGCCAGAATTTCTTTCACCGAAAAAACATCAGAGGACCCGGAAACTGGAGTGGGAGAAACAACTTTGGGAGAGAAGCGGTTAAGGATGAGTGGTTTAAGGAGAGAGACATGGAAAGCATTGGGAATACGGAGAGAAGGAGGAAGAAGGAGTTCGTAAGAGACAGGGTTGATTTGGCACTTGATTTTGAAAGGACCAAGATAACGTGGTCCCAGTTTATAACTGGGGACACGAAAGCGGACATACTTGGCGGAGAGCCATACTTTGTCTCCGGGAGAAAAAATGGGGGGAATTCTTCTTTTCCTATCGGCATGTTTTTTTCATCCGGGATGAAGCCTGTAAGAGAGAATTTTGAGTCTCTTTCCATATGGTGGAGAAGTCCCGAGTCACCTCATCAACAGCGGGCAAACCAGAGGGCATGGGAGTGGGAAGGGGGGGGAAGAGGGTGACGGCCGTACACCACGAAGAATGGGGATTTAGCGGAACATTCAGAGACTCTGAAATTGTACGAGAATTCGGCCCATGGTAGAAGATCTGCCCAGTCATCCTGGCGGGAGGAAACAAAATGTTGCAAATAGTCACCCAGAACCTGATTAATTCTTTCTACTTGCCCATTGGATTGGGGATGATAAGAAGACGAGAAGTTTAATTTGATTTTGAGCTGATTACAGAGGGCCCTCCAGAATTTAGACACAAATTGAACGCCTCTATCCGAGACGATATGCGTGGGCAGCCCGTGAAGGCGAAAAATGTGTATAAAAATTGTTTCGCCAACTGAGGCGCAGAAGGAAGACCTGGAAGATAAAATGTGCCATCTTGGAGAATCAATCAACGACCACCCAAATAACTGTGTTGCCATGGGATAAAGGTAAGTTAGTAATAAAGTCCATACCAATCTGAGACCATGGTCGTTCAGGAACAGGCAGAGGATGGAGGAGACCAGCAGGCTTCTGGCGAGGGGTCTTGTCCCGGGCACAGACTGTACAAGCCCGCACGAAATCAACAACATCAGCTTCCAGGGTAGGCCACCAATAAAATCGAGAGATGAGCTGGATGGATTTTTTGATGCCAGCATGGCCTGCGAGGTGTGAGGAGTGTCCCCACTTGAGAATCCTGAGGCGCTGGCGTGGAGAGACGAAGGTCTTCCCTGGAGGAGTTTGTCTGATGGAAGCTGGAGAAGTGGAGATCAGACAGTCCGGAGGAATAATGTGTTGCGGGGAAGCTTCCACTTCAGAGGCATCCGATGAACGAGAGAGGGCATCAGCCCTAATGTTCTTGTCAGCAGGGTGAAAATGAATTTCAAAGTTAAAATGGGCAAAGAACAACGACCACCTAGCCTGGCGAGGGTTCAGCCGTTGGGCAGACTGAAGATAAGAGAGATTCTTGTGATCAGTGTATATAATAACTGGATATTTGGATCCCTCCAGCAGGTGCCTCCATTCCTCAAGCGACAATTCCCACGGCAAAATTTAGAGTCCCCATCAAATTTGTCCGGCAAATTTGTCCGGAGGCTGGATGCGGCCACTCGCTGCGGAGGAGGTGCAGGAGCTGGCGGAGGAGATGATTGTTGAAGCTGTGGTAGTAGCTGCTGTGAGCTCACGGTCAGTTGAGACAGCTGGTGGCCTTGTTGCGCTATCTGTTGCGACTGCTAGGCGACCACCGTGGTGAGGTCAGCGACAACTGGCCACGGGACCTCAGCGGGATCCATGGCCGGATCTACTGTCACGATTCGGCTGGAGGTGGATCCTCTGTGCCAGAGAGGGATTGGCGTGGACCGTGTCGGTGGACCGGTTCTAAGTTGCTACTGGTATTCACCAGAGCCCGCCGCAAAGCGGGATGGTCTTGCAGCGGCGGTAGCAACCAGGTCGTATCCACAGGCAACGGCTCAACCTCTCTGACTGCTGAGATAAGCGCGGTACAAGGGAGTAGACAAGAGCAAGGTCGGACGTAGCAGAAGGTCAGGGCAGGCAGCAAGGATCGTAGTCAGGGGCAACGGCAGGAGGTCTGGAACACAGGCTAGGAACACACAAGGAAACGCTTTCACTGGCACAATGGCAACAAGATCCGGCAAGGGAGTGCAGGGGAAGTGAGGTATAAGTAGGAAAGTGCACAGGTGAAGGTACTGATTAAAACCTCATGCGCCAATCAGTGGCGCACCGGCCCTTTAAATCGCAAAGACCCGGCTCGCGCGCGCCGGGACAGCACAGACGGGGAACGGGTCTGGTAAGCGAGTCGGGATGCGCATCGCGAGCGGGCGCGTCCCGCATCGCGAATCGCATCCCGGCTGGGAACATTATCGCAGCGCACCCGGTCGGCAGGTCTGACCGGGGCGCTGCGAATAGGAGAACGCTGTGAGTGCTCCGGGGAGGAGCGGGGACTCGGAGCCCTCGGCGTAACATTAGCATTTTTTGAAAATGCCAAGAACGCACCCCCTTTTAAGAGGCCACACACCCTTTTCCCAGCGGCCATGCCACTTTTTTGGGTTTTCTGTGTAAAATGGAGAGTTGGTCGGGTTGTTACATTTTTTGGAACAAATTCCGGCGAAGATACAATTTGTGGCACAATGCACCAAATTTAGGCGCACAACCCGAAAAAAAAACATAGTTAACATAGTAACATAGTTTGTAAGGTTTAGTCTATCGCGTTCTACCTAAAACCCTACTGTGTTGAACCAGAAAAAGGCACAAAAAAAAAAAACATGAGGCTGATGCCAATCCATGACAGAGTAAAAATGTATTCCCAAACTTAATTTGACAATCAGAATAGATCCCTGGATCAACGTTCTATCCCCATAAATCTACTATCTATAACATCTTATGTTATTATAGACCGGTAAGTCTAACGTGCATTGTGGGTAAATTGTTTGAAGGACTTATAAGGGATTACATACAGGAATACATAGGGGATAATAGTATTATAAGTGATAGCCAGCATGGGTTTACTAAGGATAGAAGTTGTCAAACCAATCTAATTTGCTTTTATGAAGAGGTGAGTAGAAGCCTTGACAGAGGAATGGCTGTGGATATAGTGTTTCTGGATTTTGCCAAAGCGTTTGATACTGTCCCTCACAGACATCTGACAGGTAAGTTAAGGTCCTTGGGCTTGGAAACTTTAGTTTGTAACTGGATTGAACACTGGCTCATGGATCGTACCCAGAGAGTGGTGGTAAATGATTCGTACTCTGATTGGTCCCCGGTTATTAGTGGTGTACCCCAAGGTTCAGTACTGGGCCCGCTGCTGTTTAATTTATTTATCAATGATATAGAGGATGGTATTAACAGCTCTGTTTCTATCTTTGCAGATGACACCAAGCTTTGTAGCACGGTACAGTCTATAGAGGATGTGCATAAGTTACAAGATGACTTGGATAGACTAAGTGTCTGGGCATCCACTTGGCAAATGAGGTTCAATGTGGATAAATGTAAAGTTATGCATCTGGGTACTAATAACCTGCATGCGTCGTATGTCTTAGGGGGGATTAAACTGGCAGAGTCACTGGTAGAGAAGGATCTGGGTGTACTTGTAGATCACAGACTACAAAATAGCATGCAATGTCAGGCTGCTGCTTCCAAAGCCGTCAGGATATTGTCATGTATAAAAAGAGGCATGGACTCGAGGGGCAGGGACATAATACTCCCCCTTTATAAAGCATTGGTACGGCCTCACCTGGAATATGCTGTTCAGTTTTGGTCGCCTGTTCATAAAAGGGACACTTCGGAGTTGGAAAGGGTGCAGAGACGCGCGACTAAACTAATATGGGGCATGGAACATCTTAGCTATGAGGAGCGATTAAAGGAGTTACAATTGTTTAGTCTTGAGAAGAGACGTTTAAGGGGGGATATGATAAACGTATATAAGTATATAAATGGCCCATACAAAAAATATGGAGAAAAACTGTTCCAGGTTAAACCCCCCCAAAGGACGAGGGGGCACTCCCTCCGTCTGGAGAAGAAAAGGTTTAGTCTAAAGGGGCGGCACGCCTTCTTTACCGTGAGGACTGTGAATTTATGGAACGGTCTACCTCAGGAACTGGTCACAGCAGGAACAATTAACAGCTTTAAAGCAGGGTTAGATACATTCCTGGAACAAAATAACATTAATGCTTATGCAGAATTATAAAACTACATCCCTTTCCCTTATCCCCTTACATCCTTCCCTTCAATCCCCTGGTTGGACTTGATGGACGTATGTCTTTTTTCAACCATACTAACTATGTAACTATGTAACTATTACTACTTTATTATTTTGAACTTGTTTATTGAGTCAGACATCACAACATCATGTGGCAGAGAGTTCCATAGTCTCACTACTCCTACAGTAAATAATCTCTGTCTGTAATGATGGTGAAACCTTCTTTCCTCTAAACATAGAGGATGCCACCTTGTCATGGTTATCGGCCTAGGTATAAAAAGATCACTAGAAAGATCACTGTAGTGTCCATTCATATATTTGTACATTGTGATCAGAGCACCCCTAAGATGTCTTTTCTCCCAACTAAATAACTCCAAGCTTGATAACCTGTCTTGGTCCTGTAATTCTCCCATACCATTAATTATCTATGTCGCCCTCCTCTGCACCCTCTCCGGTTTTGCCATGTCCTTTTTATATACAGGTGCCCAGAATTGGACACAATATTCCATATGTGGTCTGACTAGTGATCTATACAGCGGCAAAATTATGTTCCTGTCACGTGTCTCTATGCCTCTCTTGATACATCACATGACTTTGTTAGCCTTGGCAGCCGCTGCCTTGCACTGATTGCTTAGGTCAAGTTTACTGTCCACCAGTACCACCAAGTCTTTTTCGGTAGAAGTTTTACCGAATTTCTTATTATTAAGCACATAATTGTACATTTTGTTTTTACGGCACAAGTGCATTCATCCACATTAAACTTCAATTGCCATGTCTGTGCCGAAGCCTACAGCTTCTCCAGATCCCTCTGTAATATTATGTTATCACCCTCTGTGGGGATCACCTTACCCAGTTTGGTTTCATCTGTAAATATAGAAATTCTACTTTGTAATCCCTCTACAATGTCATTAATAAACATATTGAAAATAAGTGGACCCAGTACTGACCCCTGTGGTACCCTATTTTTAACTGTCACTCAACCAGAGTAAATTCCATTGATACCCACCCTCTGCTTCCTGTCACTGAGCCAGTTGCTAACCCACTTAAATATTTCCTCCCCGAGTCTCAGCATCCTCATTTTATGTACTAACCTTTTGTGTGACACAGTATCAAATGCCTTTTGAAAAGTCCAGATATATAATATCCACAGCTTCACCCCAGTCCAATCTATAACTGACCTCCTCATAAAAGCTGATCATATTAGTCTGACAGGACCGATTCTGCATAAACCCATGTTGTTGTTGTTTCAGAAGGTTATTTTCATTAAAATTCCATTCCAGAATAGCATCTCTCAGAAAACAAACAAAAATCTTACCCACCACAGATGTTAAATTTACAGGCCTATAGTTCCCAGGATCCCTTTTTGACCCCTTTTTGAATATTGGTACCACAGTCCTGTGGAACAATCCCTGTCTTTATAGAATCTTTAAATATAAGAATTTTACTTTGTTCCCTCTCCTGTTATCTGACATTGGATTTTCCTTTTTAAATACAGTAGAGAAGGTAATTTAGTAGATTGGCTTTTCCTCATCCTTCGCCACCATTACCCCCCATATTATCTCTTAAGGGGGGGGGGGGGCAACATTCTCAGTTTAAAATTTCTTCATTATTTATGAAGGTGAAAAATATTTTTGGGTTCTTTTTACTTTCTATGGCAATTTTTCTCTCTGCTGTAATTTTTGCTAGTTTTATTTCTTCTTTACTGATTTTTGTTTTCTCTCCATATAATTATTTAATGTTTCCTCACTAGCTTCTTGTTTTAGTAGTCTAAATGCTTTCCTCTTATTGTTTATTGCTTCCTTAAAGCGTACCCATCAGATCCAACATATTTTTTTGTTATATATCACTTATGTAACTATGTAACTTAGTACCTAATCCTGACCATGTACCGTATTTTTCGCCCTATAGGACGCACCGGCATATAAGACGCACCCAATTTTAAAGGTGCAAAATCTAGAAAAAAAAAGATTCTGCACCCAACAGTGATCTTCAACCTGCGGACCTCCAGATGTTGCAAAACTACAACTCCCAGCATGCCCGGACAGCCAACGGCTGGGAGTTGTAGTTTTGCAACATCTGGAGGTCCGCAGGTTGAAGACCACTGGATAGGAGGTAATACTCACCGCTGCCCTGGATGTCGCTCCATTGCTGTCGCCGCGTCCCCATGGTGTCCGCGACGCTCCGGACATCTTCTTCCCCGGGATCCACGCTCTCCGTCGCCATCATCACGTCGCTACGCACGCCGCTCCTATTGGGTGACTGGATGGCGTGCGCGGTGACGAGATGAGGTCGAAGGAGAGCACCGCCATGCAGGGGATCCCGGCACAGAGCAGACACCGAGGAGGCAGGTAAGTTCCCTCCCGGTGTCCTGTAAGCTGTTCGGGATGCCGCAATTTAACCGCGGCGGTCCCGAACAGCACGACTGAGCAGCCGGGTTACTGTCACTTTCGCTCCAGACGCGTCTGAAGGGTTAATACAGGGCATCACCGCGATCGGTGATGTCCTGTATTAGCCGCGGGTCCCGGCCGTTGATGGCCGTCGGGACCGACCCGATAGGTGTGTATTCGCCGTATAAGACGCATCAACTTTTCCTCCCCCAAAAGTGTGTCTTATATGGCGAAAAAAACGGTACATCTAATTTTTATGTGTCTAGCACCTTTATTTATTTTTTTATAACACTTTTAATTTAGCTCACTAGTCTAAATTCCTCTCAAAGGGAGGGGCGTGGCCTCACTGTGCAGGTCTCCGCCCCCTCCCTCAGTATGCTGTCTGCTCACATCTCCCCTAGCATTAGCAAAACTACAACTCCCAGCTTGTTGCCACTGACATTAGTGGGACACACGCTGACAGTAGGAGGACTTTTCCTCCAGCTGTGAGCCCTGCACTCCCAGCTGTCAGTCAAGGAAGTGGGTCCATGACATAAGTGATAATGCATGGACACAGCAGGACTAGTATGTGTCATAGCAGGCAGGGGGTTCAGTTGTTTGACTGACTTTTTGAGTATGAAATACTGAAAATTTTCTAATGAAAGCAATTGCAAAACCTATTGGTTTTGCTTGCTTTACAACATATCAAAAGTTTTTGTATCTGACAGTGCCAAAGTTTTCCCCTATTTTTAGCGCCCCACCTCTTGTTGGGTCATGCACTAGTTGGGAGAGGTAATTGTCCTTTATTATTGCCAAAAATATGTTTCCCTTGCTGGATTTACAGGTTTCAGATTCCCAATTAATGTCAGGATAGTTAAAGTCCCCCATAATAATGACTTCCCCCTTCTTTGCTGCCCCATCTATTTGTCCTATAAGTAGGTTTTCTGCTTTTTCTGTTATACTTGGTGTCTTATAACAAACCCCTATCAGTAATTTCTTATTTTTACCCCTACCCCTTATTTCCACCCACATAGACTCCACATGATAATTTTTCTCACCAATGTCCTCACGCAGAATGGGCCCAAGACAGGATTTTACATATAAGTAAACTTCTCCCCCTTTCTTACTTGCACAGTCATTCCTGTACAGAATGTATACCTGTACATTAACCTCCCAGTAATAGCTTTCATCCAGCCATGTCTCCCTTGTCCTTACTATGTCATAGTCTTCCTCCAACATTAATCGTTCCAGTTCCTCCATCTTATTATTGAGGCTTCTGGCGTTAGTATGCATGCACTTTCTTGATTGCTTACCTATTAACTTTCCTCTGATCACTAATGACTGTTCTAACCCCTTCCTCCGCTCGACCCCCAGTGTTATTACCTATCCCCAGATGTCTATCGACACTATCTTTTGCTTCTATATTGTAGATTCCGTCCCCCCCATTGCCTAGTTTAAACACTTCGCCACCCTTCTGGCCATCGTCTCCCTGAGCACAGCTGCACGCTACCAATTGAGGTGCAACCTGTCCCCACGGAAGAGCCTGTATCCAAAATATCACTGTTACACTAGAACTTAACCTTTAATATTTCTTAGAATAAAAACAAGATGCCATCAAAATTTACAAAACACCAAAATCACAGAAAGATGTGACTCAAACTATCCTCATTACAGAGAGATCATCACCAACATTGGTGAGACTACCAGTGTTGGATAGTAAAACACGGTGAACAGTGTCACCTACAGGGTGCACTAACAGTGAGATCAGAAATTATTTACAACAAATAATGATACAACTATTGCTGTCCAAGTATTCCAAAAGGAAAAGCAGGGGGATAGGTGGGGAAATGGAGTGGGGGAGGGGGACTAGGGGAATGGGGGAGGGCCTAATGTATGTGGCCCCTACCTTTTATGTCTATTATATATCCCTTACTCTATTCCTGCACCCTAGGCAGAGTTGATGCCCTGAAAAGGGCAGCCCTGCAATGGAACCTAAACCTCCTCTGATCAAAGATGTCCCTGGTTACAGACAAAGTAGAGATTATGTGCTCTCTGCCTCACTAAAGGGATGCTATCTATCGGATAGGATAGAAGGACAGCAAACCTATAGAAGCCTATTGCTTATGACACCCTATGCAAAGATTGAACAATACAATGATAAGTGTACTAAGATTCTAGCACTAATAAATAACTTGTATTCTCAAAAAATTTAGCACAGGTGTATCTTATAGCATAGCTTAGTTATTTCAAATGTAACCAACTTGAGACATTCCTCTAGAAAGAAGGTAGGATATAGATAGAATAAACACATATATATGCAATGCAAAAATACATTCTGCTAGTTATAAATAGTCAGTCATCAAGCCACGTAAGCACATAAGCAGGTTTTATGACATGTAAATTGTGACTTATGCTAATCACATATCATAGCTTAGTTGTTAAAGGGGTACTCCGCCCCGAGACATCTTATCCCCTATCCAAAGGATAGGGGATAAGATGTCAGATCGCTGCGGTCCTGCTGCTGGGGACCCCCGGGATCACTGCTGCGGCACTGCGCTATCAGTACTGCACAGAGCGAGTTCGGTCTGCACGTAATGACGTGCAATACTGGGGCCGGAGCATCGTTGCGTCACGGCTCCGCCCCTCGTGACGTCACAGCCCGCCCCCCTCAATACAAGTCTATGGGAGGGGGCGTGGCGGTCGTCACGCCCCCTGCCATAAACTTGCATTAAGGGGACGGGCCGTGATGTCACAAGGGGCGGAGCCATGACGTCACGCTGCTCCGTCCCCGGTATCGCCCGTCATTACGCACAGAGCGAACTCGCTCTGTGTAGCAATGATAGTACAGAGCCACAACGGCGATCCCGGGGGTCCCCAGCAGCGGGACCATGGAGATCTGACATCTTATCCCCTATCCTTTGGATAGGGGATAAGATGTCAAGGGGCGGAGTACCCCTTTAACTAGTAACCAACTTGAGACATTCCTTTAAAAAGAAGGTAGGGTATGGCTGGAAAAAACATGTGTATGCAATACCAATATTCAGTCATCAAGCCACATAAGCATATGAGCAAGTTCTAAGAGATATAACTTGTAACTTATCTGCTCCCAAAGCCTTTTAGTGCCGCTAGTATAGCCGATGCATTTCTAGCCCCAATTCATCAGCAGACGATGGGGGGCTCCACTGATGTAGAAAATTCCATAATAGGATGATGCCCAAAGACTGCATATGGTGGAGCAGGGAGGACCATGGTCCTCCCTTTGCCACCATATGCAGTCTTCAGCCATCATCAGGGGACAATGGAGAGCTCCACTGATGTAGAAAATTCCATAATAGGATGATGACCAAAGACTGAATATGGTGAAGAAGTTGAGTCACTATCAGTCTATGAAGCAAGGGCATCTCCTGTGCTTGCTTAATAGAATGTAAACACTGCAGAACATAAATGTACATCTTGGTGTGTTTAGCACCAGGATGCAAGGATGTACATCTACATTCAATGTTGTTCAGTTGTTTAAAGAGTACTTGTCACCAAATAAAACTTTTAATATAGTGTTCCTTGTCATGCTTCGCACTCCAGCCGCGCATTTTTCCTATGTCCCCGGCTGCCGGTAGGGCTGGGATTCGCATCGCAGGATGCGCCCGCATGCGAGTTCCAGCCCGTCACTCACCGCGCTCCCCTGCTGCCTCTGCTCCTTTGCCGCCTGCCTTGACCTTCTGCTACATTTGACTACGCTACTGCCTTATCCTTTGGTACCTCACCTTGCCCAGCTACCTGTGTAGTCGAGCCATGTCGGGGGTAGCGACCCATTCGGGGGTAGCGACCCATTCTGCCTTGCGGCAGGCTCTGCTGAAGACCAGCGGCACCTTAGACTCTGCTCCCTGATACAGTCCATGTCATCAGCCACACAGGTTAGAGGATCCACATTCAGCTCTGTAACAGCAAGATTCGGCCATGGATCCTGCTGGGGTTCCTCTTGCAGATAATCGGGATCTCACATCGGGATCTCGTCTGGCACCTGTCATCCAGCAACCACCGCAACCTACTACATTGCCTCCCGCAGTGGAGGCTATGCAGGTGGATCGGTCTCGCCTGACCCTGCAGAAAAGAACTTGCTGACAAACTGAGAATCTATGTCTATACTGCGCCAGTGCGGATAATTTCCTTAAAGATTGTCCTCTACGTCCACAGTCACAGGGAAACGCTCGCACCTAGGGTTTGTGGGAGAGGCCTCCCTAGCTGTGAATAAAACCTCTCCACGCTTAAATTTGAAGGTCCAGCTTTTTCTACCCTCCAAAGAGATTGTCTCTGTTCTTGTCTTCTTGGACTCTGATTCCTCAGGAAATTTTATTGATGCCTCCCTAGTACATAGGTATCATCTTCCTGTATCTCGCTTGTTAAAGCCCTTGTACATCTCTACGGTCAATGGAGAAAGACTGGACTGGACTGGACTGGACTCAGCTATACAGCACTGAACTGTTGTCTATGAAGGTCGGAGCATTGTGTAAGGAGAACTTGTCTTTTTATGCACTCCTTCATTGTACTTCTCCTCCTGCTTGGCCCCATGGTTGCAACTCAATGCCACGCAGCTGGATTGGAAAACTGGAGAAGTTCTTCGTTGGGGACCGCATTGCAAAAACAACTGTATTCAAATACGTTTGTCTAAGTTGGACCCATCTTCTTGTCCTCTGCCCAGTTTGCCTTTGTTCCTTCAGGACTTTGCTGATCTCTTCAGTGAGAAACAAGCTGAAGTCTTACCACCACATCATCCCTATGATTGACCTATTGACTTACTGCCCAGCTCCACACCTCCCCGGGGCAGAATATACCCTTTTTTGTCCCTTAAACCCAGTCTATGTCTAATTACATCCAGGAGAATCTACAGAAGGGATTTATCAGGAAATTCTCTTCCCCTGTCGGTGCCGGATTCTTCTTCGTGGAAAAGAAAGACGGGTCTTTGCGACCTTGCATCGACTACTGAGGCTTAAATAAAATCACAGTAAAGAACCACTACCCACTTCCTTTAATCTCAGAATTATTTGATCGTCTGCCGGGTGCCAGGGTCTTCTCTAAACTGGACCTTCGTGGTGCCTATGATTTGATTTGTACACGAGAAGGGGAAGAGTGGAAGACTGTGTTTAATACTCGTGATGGGCATTTTGAGTATCTTGTGATGCTGTTCGGACTCTGTAATGCTCCAGCAGTCTTCCAGGAGTTTGTCAGTGACATTTTTCTTGACCTCCTGTGTCGTTGTCTATTTGGATGACATTCTCATCTACTCTCCCAACCTCCAGACTCACAGTTTACACCTCCACCGAGTTTACAGCATCTCTGAGACAACCATCTCTATGCAAAACTTGAGAAATGTACTTTTGAAAAGACCAGCCTTCCGTTTCTGGGGTATATTGTTACCAGTCAAGGTCTCCAAATGAATCCTAACAAGTTCTCAGCTGTACTGGAGTGGCCTTAACCTTCTGACTTGAAAGCAATTCAGCGCTTCCTCGGTTTTGCCAATTATTATCAGCAATGTATTCCTTACTACTCCACCTTGGTTGCCCCCATCGTTTCTCTTACCAAGAAAACTGCTAATCCGAAGGTCTGGACTCCTGAGGCCGAAGAAGCATTCAAACAGTTTAAGTCCGCCTTCACTTCTACTCCTGTGTTGTCAAGACCCGATCCAGGCATGCCATTTATTTTGGAAGGGGATGCTTCTTCAGTTGCGCCGGAGCAGTTTTGACACAAAAATCCTCCAAAGGAAGAACTGTAACCTGCGGATTTTTCTCTAAGACCTTCTCTCCTGCGGAGAGAAATTATACCACTGGAGAACGCGAGTGCTTGGCTATTAAGTTGGCCCTGGAAGAATGGCATCATTTTTTGGAGGGCTCTGTACATCCGCTTACTATTTATACCGACCACAAGAACTTGCTCTGTCTACAGACTGCCCATCGTCTCAACCCTCGACAGGCTCGCTGGTCTCTGTTCTTCTCAAGATTCGACTTTTTTTTATTCATTTCCGACCAGCAGAGAAGGGTCATGCCGGTATTTGTAAATCCTTGCACCTCATCTCCCCACAGTATTGATGGCTGACTTTAAAACGAGATGTTGTTGGCTTCATTCGTTCCTGTTCGGTCTGTGCCCGGATAAGACCCCTCGTGCCAAGCCTGCTGGTCTACTACATCCTTTGCCAGTTCTTGAGCTGCCCTGGACCGACATAGCAATGGATTTTATTGCTGGCCTTCCTTTTTCTGGCAGGAATATGGTCATCTGAGTTGTCATCCTCAGCCCCACAGGTTAGAGGATCCACATCCAGCTCCGTAACATTGCTTGTATAATTAGTAGACATTTCCCCATTCACTTGCTTTTATTCTCAATTATCAACATAAATATGTTTAAAATGTAATAGGAAAAACGGCCACTAGGTGGCACTGTTCTGTTCCCTGCCACAATGGATACAGTGAGTTTTGTCTGCTTCCGACCTGGCAGGAGACCAAACTCAGGAAGTGCTTCTCTATGCACTGAGCTTCATTGACAGCTTTACAGAGCCTCACTAAAAACTGCAAAAAGCCTCACTGAAAGCTGCAAAGAGCCTCACTGAAACATGCATAGAGCCTCACTGAAAGCTGTACAGAGCTTGAGGTCTTCTATTCATCAAAGCACTGCAACGATGTGAGGGCGGAAGTGGCCCCCCTGCAGGCTTCAGTGATGTCATGCCTGTTGGGAAACACCCACTTTCTCCTGCTGAGGGGCTGCACTATGTGAGCAAGAAGAAAGGTATGATAAGGAGCTTTTTAAAGGTCTGAATTTTTATTTTTTTTTTGAGAGTGGGAGAAGTGTTAGGAGAAGTTAGGGAACAGAGCCTGAGTTAGTTTAGAAAAGTTTACTTGGTGTCAGGTACTTTTTTAATACTAATACTGCTTTGTACCCTTGGGAGTGCCCACCTCCTCAATTTCCTCTTATTTCCTAGATATAGTGATTTTAATATTTGGTTGACTATCTTTTCCCTAAGCAGTCAAATTGGCAGGCATTTTTAATAAATATAAAAATATTATATGATTAGGTTGTGGACTAGGCTCGGTGTCGGGGGGGGGGGGGGAATAGAAGGGTGAAGTACACTTCAAGGGATGTGAATAAGAGGCTAAGGGGATTTGAATCGAGTTTTTAGAAGGAGGTCCTTCTATTTTAATGTTTATGTTGCTGTGGCCAGGTGTTGGCAGGGAGTTGATAGGAAATTATAAACTGCCAACCTTTTTGGATTTGGTGTTCCCCCCCTGCTTTTGTATTTTTTTTGGGAATAGAGCTGTTTCTGGGGTAATAATTGGGGGTTAGCGCTAGCTTTTTGAGCTAACACTAAGTCCTGGCATAGTAATGGACTCTGTCTATGAGATAACTTCAACTAAACCATTAAAGTAATAGAAATATTAAAAAAAGGTAAAAAAATGTATTAAAAAAACACTCCTCCACAGCCCTTTTCAACCATTTTATTAGAGAAAAAAAA
This sequence comes from Hyla sarda, assembly GCF_029499605.1. Lineage (NCBI taxonomy): Eukaryota > Metazoa > Chordata > Amphibia > Anura > Hylidae > Hyla > Hyla sarda. Next base: position 119,189,735 of record NC_079193.1, on the reverse strand, counting down.
ACGCCATATTCACTTATCTTAAAAAAGAAGAAAAGAAAAACACAAAAAGGGTGTGCCCATAAAGTGCATAAAGCAGTGTTTACCAAACAGAGATCCTCCGGCTGTTGTTTAAACTACATTCCTCATCATTCCCAGACAGCTAATGGCTGTCCCGGCATTGTAGGTTTGCAACAGCTGGAGGCTCCCTGTTTGGGAATCACTAAGATAAAGGGTCTGTTCACATTTTACATTTTTAACATGGCTTTTTTTTTTTTTTTTTAACCCCTTAAGGAACATGGACGTACGCGTACGTCTAAGCACCCTGGTAGTTAAGGACCAAAGACGTATGCGTCCGTCCATGGGAATTTCGGTCCCTGACACGCGCCGGGCGGGGACCAAACTGGGGTGACTGCTGATATCGATCAGCAGTCACACACCGCAAATTCCCATGGGGGTCATCAGACTCCCCCATGTCGGCGATCGCTGCAAATCACAAGTGAATTCACACTTGTGGTTTGTGGCGATTCCGGTGATGCGGGTCACGGGTGACCCGCTGACCTAGAGATACATGGTGATCGGGGGTGTAGGATACACCCCCAATCACCTCTTGTATCTATGGGGAGGTGGCGATTTCGTCACCCCCCAAGGATCGCTGCTATCGTTCGGCCAATAGCAGCCGGCAAGGGAGGGGTTAACGGCATCTTCCCACACCTCTGCTGGCTGGCTGAGTTCAGTCAGTGGTTAGAGCTGCAGGACGGAGCCGTGGCCCCCCCCCCCCCCCCCCCCCTCTGCCGAGATCGGAGCCCCTCAGGAGAGAAGAAGCCCCCTTAGAGCAGGGACAGATTACTCAACAGGGAAAGGCAGGAGTAAAAAAAAAGTGAAAGTAAAAAAAAAAATAATTCCCCCGACCCCCTAATAGGTCCTCAAGGGTCCGCCCACAGTTTTTTTTTGCATGATGCGGACCCTATTAGGGGTTCCGGGCGCTGCGATTTGCCCCCCTTTTTTTTGGGCCGCAGCAGTTTTGTTTTTTTACCCCATATAATGGTGTGTGATTTTTAATCACACACCATTATATAATACAGTCACACCAAACACACACTACATAATCCCCTGCCCCCCCCCCCCCCCACACACACACACACCCTCCCCCCCTCCAGCCCCCACCCACCACCACCACTGTAGAAAAAAGGCAATGGCTCGCCAGGCATTTTTGGCGGCGGAGGCATACGCTTTTCTTGCCTCCGACTCCGAATCTGCCAGGTTGGACGAGGAATATCCTACATTCCTGTGTTTTCCCTTGTCCTCCTCATCATCTAGTACTGATGAGGAGTCCCCTGTACGTTGGCGGAGACGCCGCCAGGCGAGGCAACACACCCCCCATGATAGTGGCCCATTGGCCGGCACTAGTAGGAGTGGCCATGCCGCTCGTACTAGGAGTCCGACCCACCAGATAAGTATACTGGAGCCCCCTTCTGGTGAAACTGTCTGGAGACCCCCAGAGGCTTATCAGCCACGGATTCCGGCGTTTGTTGGCGACTCCGGAATCCGGATTGACATGGCTGGATTCATTGAAATTGACTATTTCAGTTATCTTTTCAGTGACCGTTTTGTCAATCACATGGTGGAGCAGACAAATCTGTACGCCCAGCAGTTCATCGCCCACCACCCTGATTCTGTTTTGGCCAGGCCCAATGAATGGTACGCCATTGATGCAGCAGAAATTAGGACATTTTGGGGCCTCGTGCTGCATATGGGCTTGGTCAAAAAGCCAAGTGTCAGGCAGTACTGGAGCGGGGACATCCTATACCAGACCCCACTTTACAGTATGGTCATGGCCCAAAGGTGGTTCGAGGCTATTCAGAAATGCCTGCATTATGCAGATAATGTGGAGGCCTACGTACCCCTCAGGGAGCTCTCGGTCGAGGATTCTCTTATCAGTTTTAAGGGGAGACTCATCTTCCGCCAGTATATTCCTTCGAAGCGGACGCAGTATGGCATGAAGCTCTACAAACTTTGTGAGAGTACCTCCGGGTACACTTACAAGTTTAGAGTATATGAGGGCCGAGATTCCCATATTGAACACCCAGATTGTTCCCCCACTCTGGGTGTTAGCGGGAAAATCGTTTGGGACCTTGTGCACCCATTGCTGGATAAGAGTTACCACGTGTACATCTTTTATACCAGCATCTCTCTGTTCACATCCCTTGCTGCCAGATCCACGTCCGCTTGTGGGACCGTGTAAAAAAAAAAAACAGAGAGGCCTCCCTCTAAATTTGATCCAGACACCTATTTCCAAGGGTGAGTCCCGTGCCCTTACCAATGAAAACCTGTTGCTGGTCAGATATAAGCCTAAGAGGGATGTCCTTATGCTGACCACAATTCATGGTAACGGCAGCTCACCCCTCCCTCTGCAAGGTACCACAACAACGGTCCTCAAGCCCGATTGTATTCTGGACTACAATCAGTATATGGGGGGAGTTGATCTTTCTGATCAAGTCCTCAAGCCATACATGGCCATGCGGAAAGCACGTATATGGTACAAAAAAGTTGCGGTCTACTTGGTACAGATTACCCTGTACAACTCTTTTGTACTGTACCAGAACCCTGGCAACAAAGGGACATACCTTCAGTTCCGAAAAGAAGTCCTAAAGGTCCTGAACTTTGGCGACCGGAAAAGAGTAGGCCGGACTTCCCAAGGTTGAACTTCCCTGGTTGAACTTGATGGACATATGTTTTTTTTCGACCGTACTAACTATGTAACTATGTAACTGAAGTTATAGGTGCCAGGATCGGGACGATCCTGGCACCTATAACTTCAGTTCCTTAGGAAGTCCGGCCTGCTCTTTCCCGGTCGCCAAAGTTCAGGACCTTTAGGACTTCTTTTCGGAACTGAAGGTAGGCCAACACTTTCCAGGTGAAGTCCCCCACACTGAAAAGAAGGGATGAACCCAGAAAAGATGCAAAGTGTGTTAAAAGAGGGGGATACGGAAGGATACCACCGCTCAATGTGACACTTGCCCAGATCACCCGGGCCTCTACATTAAGGATTGCTTTAGGGAGTATCACACTTCCATGGAATACTAAATTTTCCCTCTTCATTTTAATTTTCCATAATTTGACCCCAATGTACCAAGTCCAGAGTACACTCCAAGTTTTAACCCCATAAAACCACTTAATTGCCCCAAAAACTCTTTTATAAAAATAAAAAACACCCGATAAGACCTCTGGGGGTATTTTTTCCAAAAATGGGTCATGGGTCACTGATTCACTATCATCGGGGACTTTTTTTTATGTTGCCTCAAATGCGCAGAGCTCTCTCTCCACCTGAGCGGGGTGCGCATTTGAGGAAACAGGTTAGGGACGGCCACACACATCACATTCCCAGAATGATGATTCAGATCATAAGGTTTGAGGTGGGCATATTTTTTGGTTTTGGCTATGCTCTGGGTCATCATTCTGGGAACATAACCTGTTTTATAATTTTATGTCCCACTGTACCCCATTTTAGTTAGTGTACCCCAGTTATTTACCTCATGTAATGCCCCTTGAGAGGGGGGGGGGTCCCGCTGTTCTGGCTCCATAGGCAGCAATGCAAAAGCTCAAGGACCCTGACTGCACTCCTTCTCCTCCAAAACCTAGTGTGCACCCTCAGAGCTGCTAACATCAAGATATGAGGTATGTCCTTACTCCAAATAAATGTATCTGCAAATTTACAATGAAATTTTCTCCTTTTACCACTTGTGAAAATGAAAAATTTGGGGTAACCCCAGAATTTGAGTGTAAAAAATAAAAATTTTCCGTTTCACATCCCACTTAATGAACATTTATCAAACACCTGTGGGGTGTTAAGACTCACCGTACCCCTTGTTACATTCCTTGAGGGGTGTAGTTTCCAAAATAGTATGATATGTGTTTTTTTTTTTTTTGCTGTTCTGGCACCATAGGGGCTTCCTAAATGTGACATCCCCCCCCATTTCAGCAACGTTTTCAAATGTGACTCCTTCTCTTCTGAAATAAAAAAAAAGCACAAACGGATTCGCTCCGTAGTGTAACACCAAAGGTGAGTTGGTAACGCTAAGTGTGAATTGCGCTTACCACATGAAGTTGTACTCCAACCAAGTACAACAATGGAACAGGGTGTATCATCAAAGGGTCTCTGCAGCTTCGTCCCTCTGAAATAGAATCACGATAAAAACAAGCAATCTCCAGGTAGCAGAGCGGGATCAATGGAAGCACTGAGACCAGATAAAAAGTTAAAAGGATTTATTTCCCATAATGCAACGCGTTTCACGGTCACCCGCTTCCTCAGGCATGCCTGAGGAAGCGGGTGACCGTGAAACGCGTTGCATTATGGGAAATAAATCCTTTTAACTTCTTATCTGGTCTCAGCGCTTCCATTGATCCCGCTCTGCTACCTGGAGATTGCTTGTTTTTATCGTCCTTCTCTTCTGAGCATTGTAGTGTGCCCGCAGTGTACTTGATGTCCACACATGGGGTATTTCCATGCTCAGAAGAGGTGGGATTATACATTTTGGGGAGCATTTTCTCCTATTACCCCTTGTAAAAAAGTAAAATTTGGGGGAACACCAGCATTTTAGTGAAAACATTTTTTAATTTCCACATGAAACTTTAACGAAAAGTCGTCAAACACCTGTGGGGTGTTTAAAGCTCACTGTACACCTTGTTACATTCCTTAAGGGGTGTAGTTTCCAAAATAGTATGCCATCTGTTTTTTTTTTTTTTTTTTTGCTGTCCTGGCACCACAGGGGCTTCCTAAATGTGACATGCCCCCAAAATCCATTTCAGCAAAATTTGCTTCCAAAATCCAAACGTGACTCCTTCTCTTCTGAGCATTTTGACTTCCACACATGGGGTAGTTCCATACTCAGAAGAGATGGGGTTCCAAATTTTGGGGGGCATTTTCTCCTATTACCCTTTGTAAAAAAAAAAAAAAGTAACATTTGGGGGAAAACCAGCATTTTAGTGAAAAAAAAATTCATTTACACATCCAACTTTAACGAAAAGTCGTCAAACACCTGTGGGGTGTTAAGGCTCACTGTATCCCTTGTTACGTTCCTTGAGGGGTGTACTTTCCAAAATAGTATACCATGGTGGGGGGGGGTGCTTCCTAAATGGGAAATGCCCCCCAAAAACCATTTCAGCAAAACTCTATCTCCAAAATCCCATTGTTGCTCCTTCCCTTCTGAGCCCTCTACTGCGCTCGCCACGCACTTGACATACACATATGAGGTATTTCCTTACTCAAGAGAAATTGGCTTACAAATGTTGAAAGGATTTTTTTCCTTTTAGCCCTTGTAAAAATAAAAAAAACTGGGTCTACAAGAACATGCGAGTGTAAAAAATTAAGATTTTGAATTTTCTCCTTCAGTTTTCTGCTATTCCTATGAAACACCTAAGGGTTAACACACTTACTGAATGTCATTTTGAATACTTTGAGGGGTGCACTATTTCTAATAAGAAAGCTAATAAGAAAATTTTGTGAAAAATTGGAAAATTGCTGCTATACTTTGAAGCCCCCTGATGTCTTCCAAAAGTAAAAACATGTCAACTTTATGATGCAAACATAAAGTAGACATATTGTATTTGTGAATCAAAATATTATTTATTTGGAATGTCTATTTTCCTTACAAGCAGAGAGCTTCAAAGTTAGAAAAATGCTAAATTAAAAAAATTTTCATCACATTTTGGAATTTTTCACCAAGAAATGATGCAAGTATTGACAAAACGTTACCACTAACATAAAGTAGAATATGTCACGAAAAAATATCTCAGATTCAGAATAAAAGATTAAAGCATTCCAGAGTTATTTAATGCTTAACCTCTTAATGACCAAAAAAATTTTCACCTCAAGGACCAAGCCAATTTCATTTTTGCATTTTCGTTTTTTCCTCCTCGCCTTCTAAAATCCATAACTCCTTTATATTTCCATGTACAGACCCATATAAGGGCTTGTTTTTTTGTGTGACCAATTGTACTTTGTAATGAAACCTCTCATTTTACCATAAAATGTACGGCGAACCCCCCCAAAAAACATTTTTAGGGAGGAAATTTAAATGAAGACCAACATTTTGCACATTTGGAGGTTTTTTTGTTTTCACACTGTACACTTAATGGTAAAAATGATAGGTGTTCTTTATTCTGCGGGTCAATACGATTAAAATGATACCCATGGCTAGATACTTTTATAAAAAAAAATCAAAAACTTTTTGTACAAAATCAGTAATCTAAAATCGCCCTGTTTTGAGCACCTATAACTTTTTCATTTTTCCGTATATAGGGCGGTATGAGGGCTAATTTTTTGCGCCGTCATCTGTACTTTTTTTTAGATACCACATTTGCATATATAAAACTTTTAGATAATTTTTTATAAATTATTTTTTTTTATAAAATGTGGACTTTATAAATTTTTTACGTTTATGCCATTCACCGTAAGGGATCATTAACATTATATTTTGAGTTTCGGACATTTACGCACGCTGCGATACCAAATATGTTTATTTTTTTTTAAAAATTACGCTTTTTGGGGGTAAAATGGGAAAAACTGACAATTTTTATTGGGGGAGGGTTTTTTTCACTTTTTTTTTTTTAAATTTACAACTTTTTTTTTTACACTTTTTATGTCCCCATAGGGGACTATCTATAGCAATCGTTTGATTGCTACTACTGTGCAGTGCTATGCATAGGACACAGCACTGCTCAGTATTATCGGTGATCTTCTGCTCTGGTCTGCTCGATCTCAGACCAGAGCAGAAGACCCCGGGAGACAGCCGGAGCTAGGTAAGGGGACCTCCGGCTGTCATGCTGGATGATCGGATCCCCGCAGCAGCGCTGCGGGCGATCCGATCATCCAATCAAAGTGCCGCAGATGCCGTGATCTGTATTGATCACGGCATCGGAGGGGTTAATGGCAGACATCCACGCGATTGCTGCTACCAGCCGGAACCTGCCGTGTATGAGGCGAGCACCCTTCCGATGCTCGCGGTCATACACAGGACGTAAATGTATGTCCTGGTGCGGGAAGTCCTGCCAAACCAGGACGTACATTTACGTCCATGGTCGTTAAGGGGTTAAACTGAAAGTGGTCAGGTGTGAAAAAAACGCTCTGGTCCTAAAGTGAAAATTGGCCTGGTCCTTAAGGGGTTAAACAAAACTGCATGTTAAAAATTCAAGATGTGAACACAGAGTCGGACTTACCACCCTCTGTCTAGCTCTGCCTCTAGTGACATTATTAGAGGCAGGGCTACACAGGACCAGGCCAAAGTAGGCATGGAGGTGGGTAAGTGGACTTCAGATCACAATAAAACTCCAGCTCCTTGCTGGGCTGAGCATTATGCTCGGGCCCAGCAAGGAAGGTTTACAATATGTTCTTGTTGGGCAGAAGGTATACCATGTATACCTCCTGGACTGCTGGACTGCCCAAGCTGTATTTGCGGTTGTATAGCTGCTGGCACAGCTCAGCCTCCCTAGGAACAGGGACTCCTGGTAGTTTAGTCCAGGCCTCAGTACAATATACAGCAATACCCAGAAATAAATGATATTATGCTAGTACATTATTATAGATATGAAAGTATAGTGCCAGGACAGCAGCTGGGATGTCGGATTTACTAAGGTGTGCATTGTTAAATAGGTTTTTAGGAAGCACCCTACAAAAATAGGTTTATTGTAACTTTTTTCTTATCTTCAAACTTTTGTAGAATTTTAGACTGACTAGTGTTTTGTTTCAAATGACCGTATGCTCTGTCTGTGACATATCTTTTCATGATTTGTCTGTAGACAACATTTGTGTCTAATCTGGCATAAGTGAACAGACCTCCAAGTCAGTTGGTGGAAGTATCCTATACAATCTTTTTCTTGAATTCACCACATTCTAACCAACTTGTTCACATTATGTTTTTTGCTATCCACAGTGTATTTGTTTAACATATTCGAAAAAAAAAATGTGCATAGAGATGAGCGAATCGAAGCAGACGAACCCGAATTTGTTACGAATTCCAGGATTTACTCGATTCACAACGAATGCGAATATTGCCGCGATTCTATCACACGATTCGCTTCATTAAACTCCATTTTACTGCGTTCCAGGCTCCAGGACACCTAAAATAGCGTATCTACATGTCATTACATGGGGCAGGGGATGCTGGGAAGGTGGGACTGCGAGGCGAGAAGTGAGGTAGGCGTGATGGCCCTGAATCACATGCGGGATGCAGCCTATCAGCATTCATTGACCCATGTGATGTCACAGCCCTATATAATCAGCAGCCATTTTGTGGCTGCTCATTTCATGCCATATACACTGCAGGGATGGGACGGACCGTGTGCCTGTGTGTTACACAGAGACGCTGAATTGATTATACTGCAGCATTCCACTGCCAACTGCCAGATACATCAACGTTGTGGACAGAGCAGTGCAGTGCTTGTTGTCACTGAGAAGGATTTTGACGCCAGCCATTAAGCTCCCAGGCACTTCATTCAGCATTTTATCAGAGAGGGGCAGATAGCTTTTCGTTGCCTTATATATATATCAAGAAGCTGCCTGAACTTCATGAACCGTATCACAGGAGGCAGGAATGATTTTTCAGCACAATTCTGTGTATTTTTTCCACAAGAATTCATCTGCTGCTTAAACTAGTCTGTAGACTATATAAAAACCAGTTTAATCCCCTTTTTTTTTTTTTGGTGCTGTACTGTTGTGTCCTGCTGCTGTCCAAAAATATGTTTTTTTTCAGCGGACTGTGGTGCATTTGTCTGCTCTTATACGTGCAAACCACATACCTACATCAAAGCAGTCTACTATTTTGGATCTGTAAATCTGTAACAAGTCTAGATACTGGGAAAGTCCAGGAAATCACCGGCTGGTGTTTTACGAAAATACGTTTTCCAAGAGTACTGTAGCTCATTTTTCTGCCCTCATACCTGCAAACCACATACCTACATCTAAGTAGTTCACTTTATTGAACCTGTTAATCTGTTAAAAGCCTACATACAGTGAAAGGCCAGGGAAAACTAATCACTGGCTGTTGTTTCATGAAAATATGTTTTCCAAGTGTACTGTAGCGCATTTTTTTTTTGCCCTTATACGTGCATACCACATACCTATATCTAAGTAGTATACCATATTGTACCTGTTAATCTGTCAGGGGCCTACATACTGTGAAAGTCCAAGCAATAGTACTCACCGGCTGGTGTTTTACAGAAATACAGACCTTTTATTGCATATTGTATCGCATTTTTTTGCCCTCATCAGTGCATACCGCATACGTACATCTAAGTAGTGTACTATTTTGTACCTGTTAATCTGTCAAGGGCCTACATACTGTTACGCCGAGCGCTCCGGGTCCCCGCTCCTCCCCGGAGCGCTCACAGCGTTCTCCTGTTCGCAGCGCCCCGGTCAGACCCGCTGACCGGGTACGCTGCGATAATGTTCCGAGCCGGGATGCGATTCGCGATGCGGGACGCGCACGCTCGCGGTGCGCATCCCGACCCGCTTACCAGACTCGCTCCCCGTCTGTGCTGTCACGGCGCGCGCGGCCCCGCTCCCTAGGGCGCGCGCGCGCCGGTTCTTTGCAATTTAAAGGGCCGGTGCGCCACTGATTGGCGCATGGTTTTTAATTAGTATGTTCACCTGTGCACTTCCCTATATTACCTCACTTCCCCTGCACTTCCTTGCCGGATCTTGTTGCCATTGTGCCAATGAAAGCGTTCCTTGTGTATCCCTAGCCAGTTTTCCAGACCTCTTGCCGTTGCCCCTGACTACCATCCTTGCTTCCTGCCCTGACCTTCTGCTACGTCCGACCCTGCTCTTGTCTAATCTCTTGTACCGCGCCTATCTCAGCAGTCAGAGAGGTTGAGCCGTTGCCGGTGGATATGACCTGGTTGCTACCGCCGCTGCAAGACCATCCCGCTTTGCGGCGGGCTCTGGTGAAAACCAGTAGCAACTTAGAACCGGTCCACCGACACGGTCCACGCCAATCCCTCTCTGACACAGAGGATCCACCTCCAGCCTGCCGAATCCTGACAGTAGATCCGGCCATGGATCCCGCTGAGGTTCCGCTGCCAGTTGTCGCTGACCTTACCACGGTGGTCGCTGACCTTACCACAGATAGCGCAACAAGGCCACCAGCTGTCTCAACTGACTGTGATGCTACAGCAGCTTCTACCACAGCTTCAGCAACCATCTCCTCCGCCAGCTCCTGCACCTCCTCCGCAGTGAGTGGCCGCATCCAGCCTCCGTTTATCATTGCCGGACAAGTTTGATGGGGACTCTAAACTTTGCCGTGGTTTTCTCTCGCAATGTTCCCTGCATTTGGAGATGATGTCGGACCAATTTCCAACTGAAAGGTCAAAGGTGGCTTTCGTGGTCAGTCTTCTGTCTGGGAAAGCCCTGTCATGGGCCACACCGCTCTGGGACCGCAATGATCCTGTCACTGCCTCTGTACACTCTTTCTTCACGGAGATTCAAAGTGTCTTCAAGGAACCAGCCCGAGACTGCCCTGCTGAACCTGGTCCAGGGTAATACTTCAGTAGGCGAGTACGCCATCCAATTCCGTACTCTCGCCTCCGAATTGTCCTGGAATAACGAGGCCCTCTGCGCGACCTTCAAAAAAGGCCTATCCAGTAACATCAAAGATGTGCTGGCCGCACGAGAAATCCCTGCTAACCTGCATGAACTTATTCATCTTGCCACCAGCATTGACATGCGTTTTTCCGAAAGACGTCAGGAGCTCCGCCAGGATATGTACTTTGTTCGCACGAGGCGGTTTCTCTCCCCGGCTCCTCTCTTCTCTGGTCCGCTGCAATCTGTTCCTGTGCCTTCAGCTGTGGAGGCTATGCAAGTATACCGGTCTCGCCTGACACCTCAAGAGAGGACACACCGCCGCAATGAGAACCTATGCCTGTACTGTGCTAGTACCGAACACTTCTTGAAGGATTGTCCTATCCGACCTCCACGACAGGAAAGACGCACTCCGATTCCGCACAAAGGTGAGACAGCGCTAGGTGTGAACTCTGCTTCTCCACGTCTTACTGTGCCTGTGCGGATTTCTTCTTCTAACTTCTCCTTCTCAGCTGTGGCCTTCTTGGATTCCGGATCTGCAGGAAATTTTATTTTGGCCTCTTTCGTTAACAGGTTCAACATCCCAGTGACCAGTCTCGCCAGACCCCTCTACATCGCCTCTGTTAATGGTGAAAGATTGGACTGTACTGTGCGTTACCGCACAGAACCCCTCTTAATGTGCATTGGACCCCATCACGAAAAGATTGAATTTCTGGTACTTTCTAACTGCACCTCTGAAATTCTTCTTGGACTACCTTGGCTGCAACGCCATTCCCCTACCCTTGACTGGACCACCGGGGAAATCAAGAACTGGGGTACTTCTTGCCACAAAAAATGCCTTATGTCTGCTCCCAGTCCTGCCAGTCAAAACCCTATGGCTCCTCCGATACCAGGTCTCCCCAAGGCCTATCTGGACTATGCTGATGTTTTTTGCAAAAAACAAGCAGAGACTTTGCCTCCTCACAGGCCTTATGACTGTCCTATTGATCTCCTCCCTGGTACTACTCCACCCCGGGGCAGAATCTATCCTCTGTCTGCTCCGGAAACACAAGCCATGACGGAGTACATCCAAGAAAATTTAAAAAGGGTATTTATCCGCAGGTCTTCCTCCCCTCCCGGAGTAGGGTTCTTCTTTGTCTCCAAAAAAGACGGTTCCTTACGACCATGCAATGATTACCGCGGTCTTAATAAAATCACTATAAAAAAACGCTATCCCCTGCCTCTTATCTCGGAACTCTTTGACCGCCTACGTGGCGCCAACATCTTTACCAAATTGGATTTAAGAGGTGCATATAATCTCATCCGCATCAGGGAAGGGGACGAGTGGAAGACCGCGTTTAACACCAGAAATGGACACTTTGAATATCTGGTTATGCCCTTTGGGCTTTGCAACGCCCCTGCCGTCTTCCAGGACTTTGTAAATTAAATTTTTCGTGATTTATTATATACCTGTGTTGTGGTCTACCTGGACGATATTTTGATTTTTTCTTCTAACCTAGAAGAACACCGCCGGCATGTCCGCATGGTTCTTCAGAGACAATCAGTTATATGCCAAGATGGAGAAATGTCTCTTTGAATGCCAATCTCTTCCCTTCCTAGGATATTTAGTCTCTGGCCAGGGACTCCAAATGGACCCGGACAAACTATCAGCCGTGTTGGATTGGCCACGCCCCTCCGGACTCCGAGCTATCCAACTTTTCTTGGGGTTTGCCAATTACTACAGACAATTCTACATTTTTCCACCATTGTGGCCCCAATTGTGGCCCTAACCAAGAAAAACGCCAACTCTAAGTCCTGGCCTCCTCAAGCGGAAGAGGCGTTCAACCGTCTCAAAACTGCCTTTTCTTCTGCTCCCGTACTCTCCAGACCTGATCCATCTAAACCCTTCTCACTGGAGGTAGACGCCTCCTCGGTGGGAGCTGGAGCTGTACTCCTACAGAAAAATTCTTCCGGACATGGTGTTACTTGTGGTTTCTTTTCTAGGACCTTCTCTCCGGCGGAGAAAAACTACTCCATTGGTGATCGAGAGCTACTGGCCATAAAACTGGCCCTCGAGGAATGGAGGCACCTGCTGGAGGGGTCCAAATACCCAGTTCTTATATACACTGATCACAAAAATCTCTCTTATCTTCAGTCTGCCCAACGGCTAAACCCTCGCCAGGCTAGGTGGTCGTTGTTCTTTGCCCGTTTTAACTTTGAGATTCATTTTCGCCCCGCTGACAAGAACATTAGGGCTGACGCCCTCTCTCGTTCCTCGGATGCCTCTGAAATGGAAGCCTCTCTGCAACACATTATTCCTCCTGACTGTCTGATCTCTGCTTCCCCAGCTTCCATTAGACAAACTCCTCCTGGAAAGACCTTCGTCCCTCCACGCCAGTGCCTCAGGATTCTCAGGTGGGGACACTCCTCACATTTCGCCAGCCATGCTGGCGTCAAAAAATCCGTCCAGCTCATCTCTCGTTTTTATTGGTGGCCTACCCTGGAAGCAGATGTTGCTGATTTTGTTCGGGCTTGTACAGTCTGTGCCCAGGACAAGACTCCTCGCCAGAAGCCTGCCGGTCTCCTTCATCCTCTGCCTGTTCCTGAGCTACCATGGTCTCAGATTGCTATGGACTTTATTACAGACTTATAGAAGAGGTGTATATATAGATATATATACTGATTGCGTATTTTCTCAAATCTGGGCTTATATAGTTAGTTAAATACTAAATAGTTGTAAATAAATTGATTTATGTGTTGGTGGTATAAGGTGAAAGAAATAAAAGGATGTGATATATATATATCCAGATATATCACCTGAGTATATGTGTATGTAGAAAATGTGTATAAATATTAAGTAGAAATTACAATAAGTGATTGGGTGATGTGAGTGGATAGTGTATGGGTGGTAAATAAGTGATTTAGGAGAATTCAATATATTTCAATATTTATTTTTAATATAGTGACTATCTACCCCTGCAGGGTCCTTGCATAGGGTAGAATAGTACAATTGATATTAAAATAGTTTAAAATGTATAACTTTTAATTAAAAATAATTAAAAAATAATAATAAAGCTTATAAAACTTATACACATATATACATATATATATATATATATATATATATATATATATGTATACAGGTGAATATATATGGTAACCAGCTATTGTATTGGATAACCTTGCAGTATTATAGTTTGTATCCTGTTTGTGAAGATAGTTCAGTGTTCAATTGTTAGTATCACAATGGTTGTGGTAAAACGTGGATACCGGTATCCTTAAAAAAAAATTGTTTTTATAGCATATATTCCTATGGACGAAGGTGGTATATTGCAATTATGTATCCATATGATGGTGCACAGCACCACTTACCGATCCTCCTAGCGGTAATCCTAGGCACACATCCGGCTCTAGGTTGGTAGATGCCTGTCTGGAGGATAAGCCGCAAAGCAGCTATGTGGGATCCCGTGATGCCGGACTGGCGTGGCTGGCGTCCGGCCGATGGAAACTGTCCGGGCTGAGCGGGTGTCCACGGAAGCGGTGGTAAAATAGAGGATCAGCAGTGGATGCTGGCAATGGATACTGGCAGTGTCCTCGTGTGCTGATGCGCACGTATTGCAGTGAGCCCCAGTCCTAGGGTCTCCAGCGGTTGCAAATCGTAAAGTGCGTTCCTGGCTTTTGATCAAGGTGTCTGTATCAGACTGCTGGTATAAGGTGGGTGGGCTAGACGCGTTTCGAGACACGCTTCGGTCTCTTTTTCAATAGCTATATATTTATTACAGACTTACCTTTATCCCATGGCAACACAGTTATTTGGGTGGTCGTTGATCGTTTCTCCAAGATGGCACATTTTATTCCTCTTCCAGGTCTTCCTTCTGCGCCACAGTTGTCGAAACAATTTTTTGTGCACATTTTTCGCCTTCACGGGCTTCCTACGCATATCGTCTCGGATAGAGGCGTTCAATTTGTGTCAAAATTCTGGAGGGCCCTCTGTAATCAGCTTAAAATCAAATTAAACTTCTCGTCTTCCTATCCTCCCCAATCCAATGGGCAAGTGGAAAGAGTTAATCAGGTTCTTGGTGACTATTTGCAACATTTTGTTTCCTCCCGCCAGGATGACTGGGCCGATCTCCTACCATGAGCCGAATTCTCGTACAATTTCAAAGTTTCTGAGTCCTCCGCTAAATCCCCATTCTTTGTGGTGTACGGCCGTCACCCTCTTCCCCCCCTCCCCACTCCCACGCCTTCTGGTTTGCCCGCTGTTGATGAGGTGACTCGGGACTTCTCCACCATCTGGAAAGAGACTCAAAAATCTCTCATACAGGCCTCATCCCCGATGAAGAAGCATGCCGACAAAAAAAGAACTCCTCCTCCTGTCTTTTCTCCTGGAGACAAAGTGTGGCTCTCCGCCAAGTATATCCGCTTCCGTGTCCCCAGTTATAAACTGGGACCACGTTATCTTGGACCTTTTAAAATCAAATGCCAAATAAACCCTGTCTCCTACAAACTCCTTCTTCCTCCTTCTCTCCGTATTCCCAATGCTTTTCATGTCTCTCTCCTTAAACCACTTATCCTTAACCGCTTCCCTCCTAAGGTTGTTGCTCCTACTCCTGTCTCCGGGTCCTCTAACATCTTCTCGGTTAAAGAAATTCTGGCATCCAAGACGGTCAGAGGTGAAAAAAAATTTCTTGTAGATTGGGAGAATTACGGCCCGGAGGAGAGGTCATGGGAACCCGAGGACAACATCCTTGACAAGGACTTATCTACAAATTTTCAGGTTCTAAAAATAGGGGGAGACCCAAGGGGGGGTACTGTTTCGCCGAGCGCCCCGGGTCCCCGCTCCTCCCCGGAGCGCTCACAGCGTTCTCCTGTTCGCAGCGCCCCGGTCAGACCTGCTGACCGGGTGCGCTGCGATAATGTTCCTAGCCGGGATGCGATTCGTGATGCGGGATGCGCCCGCTCGCGGTGCGCATCCCGACCCGCTTACCAGACTCGCTCCCCGTCTGTGCTGTCCCGGCGCGTGCGGCCCCGCTCCCTAGGGCGCGCGCGTGCTGGTTCTTTGCAATTTAAAGTGCTGGTGAGCCACTGATTGGCGCATGGTTTTTGATTAGTATGTTCACCTGTGCACTTCCCTATATTACCTCACTTCCCCTGCACTTCCTTGCCGGATCTTGTTGCCATTGTGCCAGTGAAAGCGTTCCTTGTGTATCCCTAGCCAGTGTTCCAGACCTCTTGCCGTTGCCCCTGACTACGATCCTTGCTGCCTGCCCTGACCTTCTGCTACGTCCGACCCTGCTCTTCTCTAATCCCTTGTACCGCGCCTATCTCAGCAGTCAGAGAGGTTGAGCCGTTGCCGGTGGATACGACCTGGTTGCTACCGCCGCTGCAAGACCATCCTGCTTTGCGGCGGGCTCTGGTGAAAACCAGTAGCAACTTAGAACCGGTCCACCGACACGGTCCACGCCAATCCCTCTCTGACACAGAGGATCCACCTCCAGCCTGCCGAATCCTGACACATACTGTGAAAGGACAGCCAAAAGTAATCACCTGCTGCTGTTCTAGACAAATACTGTTTTAAGAGTGGTGAAGCGTATTGTACTCCCCTCATATACGCACTAAGTATGTCAGGCAGAGAAGTGCCAGGACGTGCACAGAAGAGTGGCAGAGGCCTAAATCCTTCAGGCAGAGGTCGCAGCAGACTAGGGGCAAGTGGCAGCAGGAGTCGCAGTGAGAGGTCTGAGCTCCTGTTATCAGCTAGCGGTTGTGTCTCGACCAGCAACCCATCTGCCGTCGTCGATTGGTTAACACGGTCTTCCACTTCATCACAAGTGACATCTGACACCCCCAGTCAACAGTCGGTGGGTTCCTCAGACACAATCCTCAGTTGGCATGACCCCGGAGCAGTCCCTGTCCTCCCATTGCCTCTGTCCTATGCTGTTCCCTCTCCTACAGAAATATCTTATGCTGTGGGTTCAGCTCCACTATTCACTGAGGACGATCTACTAGAGGACAGTCAGCAGCTACTGCCCAGCCAAGAAGGCGGGCAAGTAGTGATGAGGAGAGTGACGGGGGAGGCGGTGTTCCCAGGGTTCAGGGTCCTGAAGCAGACACTGTTGAGGAATCTGAGGAGTACATCAGTGACGTGCAGACACAACTCGATGATGATGATGATGATGATGATGAAGCCGATCGCAATTGGGAGTCGGGTTCAGAAGGGGCTTCGTCATCATCAGGATAAGAGAGTTGCAGGTTGCCCCTCAGGCAGCAGCTGAGCCAGCAAGGCGGTAGCATGGTTGGCAGTCAGCAAGGTGGCAGAAGTGGAAATTTTGGAGCCAAACTGCGCGGGGGAGACCACCTGCTTCGCGGCAGCCTAGCTTTCCGGGAGGTAGTGGAACAAGGGTTCCTGGAGAAGGCAGCAATAGCAGTCAATTAGTGCGGACTGTTGGTGGGAAAATCAGCTACTTGGCGGTGTGGCAGTTTTTCATCAAGCATCCGGAGGAGGTTCACATAGCCACATGCAAGATATGTCGGCAGAAGGTGAAGCACGGCCAGGGACCCAATGTTGGCACCATGCACCTGCGTCAACACATGCTTCGCCACCAAAAAGTGGCCTGGGAGAACCGTGGCTCCATGTAGTGGTCCAGTCTGCTGCATCACCCAATGGCCAACCGCTCCCTCCTTCAGCCAGCCAAGGCGCCACCACCTCAGACGAAGGGAGCTGTGTGTCTTACCCTCCTTCTGTCGCTCCAGATGCTCCTGCTTCTCCCATTTTTAGTCAGCCATTCCGCCAACAATCCATTCGCAAAGCCATGTCCAAGAGACAACATTATGCGCCCACTCATCCAACAGCGCAGAAGCTGAATGTGCTCCTGTCTAAGTTGCTGGTGCAGCAGCCCCTCCCTTTTCAAGTGGTGGACTCTGCACCTTTCATAGAACTGATGGCTTGTGCCGAGCCCAGGTGGAGAGTACCAAGCCGTCATTTCTTTGCAAAGAAGGCAGTACCAGCCCTGAACAAATTTTGTGGAAGAGAAGGTGGGCCAGTCCTTGAGCCTGTCGGTGTGTACCAAAGTCTAGAGCTGTAACTACGGTCAGGGACAATACATGTCCTTTATGTCTCACTGGGTGAATGTGGTTCCTGCACAGCCACAACCCCAACTTGGACAGGGCATGCCGCTTCCTGCTCCACGGTGTCAGCCCGTTGGTCCTGTGACGGTGTGCGACTCCGCCTCCTCATCCTCCAACGTGTCCTCAGCCTACACTGCCAAGACAAGTCTCAGTGGCCCTTCAGCATACCATGTGTGCAGGGCACGGCGGTGTCAGGCTGTTCTTCACATGGTTTCCCTTGGAAAAAGAGCCACACAGGGGATGAACTGCTAAAAGTCATTTGTAAAGAAATCGAAGCATGAAAACTGGAAATGGGAACCATGTGACGGACAACGGGAAGAGCATTGTGGCCGTGCTGTGACAAGGAAGGGTGACCCATGCGCCCTGCATGGCACACATGTTAAATCTGGTAGTCAAGCCATTCCTGAAGTGTCCCCCCCCCTTGCGAAACATCCTAAGAATGGGAAGGAAACTTTGCATGCACTTCAGCCACTCGTACACCGCAAAACACATCCTCCTTGAGCTGCAGCGTCAGAATGGTATCCCCCAACATAGTCTGATTTGTGACGTTGCCACACTTTGGAATTCCACCCTGCATATTTTGGACCGACTGAACGAACAAAGAAAAGCCATCACCGATTTCTTGATGATCCAAGCGGATAGGGGTAATCTTGTGTGTAACTTCAATGTGAACTAGTGGCAGCTCATAAGTGACACCTGCCGTTTGCTCAGGCCCTTTGAGGAAGCCACATTATATGCAAGTCGCCAGGATTACAGGATGAAAGACGTCATTCCACTGCTTCATTTCTTACAACAAGTGTTGGAAACGATGTCTGGTCAGGGCAATGGAGACGTTGCGCCTAACATCTCACGGCCACATGATCCCTGTGGGGGCTGCACTGGAGGAGGAGGAGGAAGATGAGGGGCACAGTGGAGCACAGTTTAGGTTTGATGAGAAGGGCGGTGTTACTAGTCATCTGACAGGAGAGGAGGAGCATGATGAACTAGAGGAGCTAGAGGGTTATGAGGAAGGTGAGACAGAGGACCCAGACATGCCATGGCAGTATGCAGTGGAGATGGAGGCAGGGAGTTCCTCCGAGTCACTTGCACAAATGGCACGATGCATGCTTGCTTGCGTAGTGACAGCCAAATTGTCACCATTCGGCAGCGAGATGACTGGGTCTCCACCTTATTGGACCCTCGCTACCGCCACAAAATGGGTGCCTTTTTTACACCCACTGAGAGGGAGGACAAAATGAACTACTAAAGAGAGATCCTACGTAGTCAGTTGGATGATGCCTATCGGCGCCATCAGCGCTCCACTAACAGGTCTTACTCGGGGGGGGCCCTCTGCGCTCACCTTCCACTGCCATGGCTGCTGGGGAGGGGTGGGGTGGCAGGAGCAGTACCAGCTCTATCAGCAGCAGCCAGAGTCTACAATCGCTCATGAGTACCTTTCTTCACCCGCATAGTGAAGCAACTCATTAGCAGCAGGTAGACATGGAGCAGGACCTGAACCAGTAGGTGGTGGCATACCTTGACATGCCCATGCCAACACACCTTGAAGATCCGCTTGACTTCTGGGCAGCCAAACTTGATTTGTGGCCACAACTTGCAGAGTTTGCTATGGAAAAGCTGTCCTGCCCGGCCAGTAGTATGGCAACCGAGTGGGTGTTTAGTGCGGCGGGGGGCCATAGTCACCCCAAGGAGAACTCATCTGCCCACGAAAAATGTGGAGAGACTGACCTTTGTTAAGATGAATCAGGCATGGATCAGCCAGGATTTCCACCCACCAATGCCAGATGCATCAGAGTAGATTGATCATGGTGCCACACCAACACTGCACAAATATAAATAGTTCCAAACAGATTTAAGCCACTGCTCCCCAGTTACAAACATTCCAGGCACCTTCATCACTGGGTACTGGTATTGCCACCCACCGGACCACTCTGTCACCGGGTCACTTTCAGGACTCGTGATGCTGCTGCCACCTCCAAGCTGTTTCATTCAGCCACTATTTTGTCTCCTTATGCTTCTGCCAACTCCAGGCTGCGTCATTCAGGCAATATATACTCTCCCAGCATTATTGCCATGTTGATACCAGACCAGTAATAAAAGGAATATTGCCAAGGACTAGCAGAAACAGGGATCTGTGGATACTGACCACCAGCTGTTGGAATTGACTGACTATCCCAG
Source organism: Hyla sarda (assembly GCF_029499605.1). Taxonomy (NCBI): domain Eukaryota; kingdom Metazoa; phylum Chordata; class Amphibia; order Anura; family Hylidae; genus Hyla; species Hyla sarda. The sequence goes on along the minus strand of NC_079193.1, from coordinate 119,169,904 downwards.
GTGGTAGATTTACCATTTTGAAGTTCCTCAGTTCCAGTAGGCTTTAAGTCGTTCATTCTTTGTTGGGGTCCTTCAGTTGCAGAATTAACTTGTATCATGTTTTCCTGTTCCTCCGATGAGCTAATGTCACTGGAACACACAATACTCATATTTTCATCCTTTTCTTCAGAGAACGTATCTATCTTTTTTATTATTTTGAATGTCAGGTGGTATTCTGACAATTTTTGTGAAGCCCTGGGGTCTCCTCGTGCTTCAGCCAACTCTAGGCTGTGCTATTCAGACAATCTGTGGTCTCCTCCTACTGATGCCACCTCCAGGCTCTGTCATTTTGCTGACATGTGACATGGGACTCCTTGTTAGATTAGGTCCTTTGTACCCACACGCCGGGGTCCTGGCCTCTAAAACTTGGGAGTTAAAAGTTAAATTTCAAAATCCTCAATTTTAATTTAAAAATCTTAGATTTATATTTAAAATTCTTGTATTTCAATGGTCTCCTCATGCTTCAGCCACCTTCAGGCTGTACCATTCAGACACGACATGGGCTCCTTATGTTTTCTCCACCTCATTCAGCCAATATATTGTTTTCTGATGCTACTGGGATATTAACTCCAAATGTGTTCTGGTAGCACTAGCTAACAAAATGCTTGAGATTTCAATGTAAGGGGTTATGAAACCCTCTGGTGTACTGCTGATGCCTGCTCCTGACTGTGTGTTTCAGGAACTACTTGGCTTACTGATGCTTCTGTGCTTGGGCCTTAACTTTTTGGATGTTTAGCACAAGCTAAATACATGCTTCACAGAAATTTCAACTTTGATCTTTCAATGTAAGGAGTTATGTAACCCTCTGGTGTACTGTTGATGTCTGCTCCTAACTGTGTGTTTCAGGAACTACTTGGCATACTGCTGCTTCTGAGCTTGGGCCTTACATTTTTGGATGTTTAGCACAAGCTAAATACATGCTTCACAGAAAGTTCAACATTGATCTTTCAATGTAAGGGGTTATTAAACCCTCTTGGGTACTGCTGATGCCTGCTCCGGACTGTGTGTTTTAGGAACTACTTGGCTTATTGATGCTTCTGGGCTTGGTCCTTAAATTTTGGGATGTTTAGCACTAGCTAAATACATCCTTAATAGAAATTTCAAAATTGATCTTTCAATGTAAGAGGTTATGAAACCCTCTTGGGTACTGCTGATACCTGCTTCTGACTGCTCTTGTGTCTTTCAGGAACTACTTGGCTTACTGATGCTTCAGGGCTTGGGCCTTAAATTTTTGGATGTTATGCACTAGCCTACATACATTTTTAATTGAGATTTCAACATTGATCTTTCAATCTTAGGGGTTATGAAATCCTCTGGTGTACTGCTAATGCCTTTTCCTGACTGTTCACCTTTTAATTTAAGGGGTTGTGAACCCCTCTTGTGTACTCATGCTGCTTCCTGCTCCACTCTGTCAGCCCGATGGTCCTGTGACAGTGTGGGACTCTGCCTCTTCATCCTCCACTGTGTCCTCAGCCTCCACTGCCCGGACAAGTCTCAATGATCCGTCAGCATACCATGTGTGCAGGGCACGGCGATGTCACGCTGTTCTTCACGTCGTTTGCCATGGCAAAAAGTATTGGAAACAATGGCTCGTCAGGGCAATGGAGACATTGTGCCTACATCTCACGGCCACATGAGCCCTGTGGGGGCTTTTTAGATTTGGCCCTTTGGACCCACACGACTGGGTCCGGCACACTAAAACTTGGGAGTTAAAAGTTCAATTTCAAAATCATTATTTAAATTTCAAAATCTTAACCCCTTCAGGACCCAGCCCATTTTGGCCTTAAGGACCGGAGCGTTTTTTTGCACATCTGACCACTGTCACTTTAAACATTAATAACTCTGGGATGCTTTTAGTTATCATTCTGATTCCGAGATTTTTTTTTCGTGACATATTCTACTTTAACATAATGGTAAATTTTTGTCCATACTTGCATCCTTTCTTGGTGAAAAATCCGTAAATTTGATGAAAAATTTAAAAATTTTGCATTTTTCTAACTTTTAAGCTTTCTGCTTGTAAGGAAAATGGATATTAATAATACATTTTTTTTGTTCACATATACAATATGTCTACTTTATGTTTGCATCATAAAATTGACAAGTTTTCAGCAGCAAGTTTCCAATTTTTCACAAAATTTTCAAACTCGATATTTTTCAGGGACCAGTTCAGGTATGAAGTGGATTTGAAGGGTCTTCATATTAGAAATACCCCATAAATGATCCCATTATAAAAACTACACCCCCCAAAGTATTCAAAATGACATTCAGTCAGCGTTTTAACCCTTTAGGTGTTTCACAGGAATAGCAGCAAAGTGAAGGAGAAAATTCACAATCTTCATTTTTTACACTCACATGTTCTTGTAGACCCAATTTTAGAATTTTTACAAGGGGTAAAAGGAGAACATTTTTACTTGTATTTGTAGCCCAATTTCTCTCGAGTAAGCACATACCTCATATGTCTATGTAAAGTGTTCGGCGGACGCAGTAGAGAGCTCAGAAGCGAAGGAGCGACAAGGGGATTTTGAAGAGTACGTTTTTCTGAAATGGTTTTTGGGGGGCATGTTGCATTTAGGAAGCCCTTATGGTGCCAGAGCAGCAAAAAAAAAAAAAAAAAACACATGGCATACCATTTTGGAAACTAGACCCCTCGGGGAATGTAACATGGGATAAAGTGAGCCTTTATACCCCACAGGTGTTTCACGACTTTTGCAAATGTAAAAAAAAAAAAATTTTTTACCTAAAATGCTTGTTTTCCCAAAAATTTTACATTTTTAAAAAGGGTAATAGCAGAAAATACCCCTAAAAATTTGAAGCCCGATTTCTCCCGATTCAGAAAACAAGAAAACATGCCATATGGGGGGTAAAGAGTGCTCTGCTGGCGCACTACAGGTCTCAGAAGAGAAGGAGTCACATTTGGCTTTTTGAAAGCAAATTTTGCTCTGGGGGCATGCCGCATTTAGGAAGCCCTTATGGTGCCATAGCAGCAAAAAAAAAAAACACATGGCATAGAATTTTGGAAACTAGACCCCTCGGGGAACGTAACAAGGGGTTAAGTGAACCTTTATACCCCACAGGTGTTTCACGACTTTTGCATATGAAAAAAAATATATATTTTTACCTAAAATGCTTGTTTTCCCAAAAATTTTACATTTTTAAAAAGGGTAATAGCAGAAAATACCCCTAAAAATTTGAAGCCCGATTTCTCCCGATTCAGAAAACATGCCATATGGGGGTAAAGAGTGCTCTGCTGGCGCACTACAGGTCTCAGAAGAGAAGGAGTCACATTTGGCTTTTTGAAAGCAAATTTTGCTCTGGGGGCATGCCGCATTTAGGAAGCCCTTATGGTGCCATAGCAGCAAAAAAAAAAAACACATGGCATAGAATTTTGGAAACTAGACCCCTCGGGGAACGTAACAAGGGGTTAAGTGAACCTTTATACCCCACAGTTGTTTCACGACTTTTGCATATGAAAAAATATATATATTTTTACCTAAAATGCTTGTTTTCCCAAAAATTTTACATTTTTAAAAAGGGTAATAGCAGAAAATACCCCTAAAAATTTGAAGCCCGATTTCTCCCGATTCAGAAAACATGCCATATGGGGGTAAAGAGTGCTCTGCTGGCGCACTACAGGTCTCAGAAGAGAAGGAGTCACATTTGGCTTTTTGAAAGCAAATTTTGCTCTGGGGGCATGCCGCATTTAGGAAGCCCTTATGGTGCCATAGCAGCAAAAAAAAAACACATGGCATAGAATTTTGGAAACTAGACCCCTCGGGGAACGTAACAAGGGGTTAAGTGAACCTTTATACCCCACAGGTGTTTCACGACTTTTGCATATGAAAAAAAAATAATAATTTTTACCTAAAATGCTTGTTTTCCCAAAAATTTTACATTTTAAAAAAGGGTAAAAGCAGAAAATACCCCCTAAAATTTGTAACACAATTTCTCCCGAGTACGGCGATACCCCATATGTGACCCTAAACTGTTGCCTTGAAATACGACAGGGCTCCAAAGTGAGAGCGCCATGCGCATTTGAGGCCTAAATTAGGGACTTGCATAGAGGTGGTCATAGGGGAATTCTATGCCAGTGATCCCCAAACAGGGTGCCTCCAGCTGTTGCAAAACTCCCACAATGCCTGGACAGTCAACGGCTGTCCAACAATACTGGGAGTTGATGTTTTGCAACAGCTGGAGGCTCCGTTTTGGAAACAGTGGCGTACCAGACGCTTTCATTTTTATTGGGGAGGGGGGCTGTGTAGGGGTATGTGTATATGTAGTGTTTTTTACTTTTTTATTTTGTGTTAGTGTAGTGTAGTGTTTTTAGGGTACAGTCACACGGGCGGGGGTTCACAGTAGTTTCTCGCTGGCAGTGTACGGGAGCCACACCCCATCTCACATTCCCACATTTTAAGCCCCACCCCTTTTATAATCTACCCTTTTTGTGCATCGGTCTGGCTTGCAAATCACGCCCAGTCCCACAAAGCCACATCCCCTTCTATTTTCAGCTTACAATATCTCATCACAGGATATGAGGTCGGGATATGAGGATGGGATAGGAGGTTGAGATATGGGGTTGGGATATGAAAACAATATATAAGGATGGGATAGGAAGTCAAAACCTTCTTCCTTTTGTTGATTTTTCTCCCCAACAAGGTTTAGGAATGAAAAACCAGGCAACGCCAGGTACTCATTTAGTCTATATATATTAAACTCAACGTGTGTATGTATGTATGTTCCTGCATCAAGTCCAAACGGCTAAAGATATTAACATGAAACTTGGCACACAATATTACTTATATGTCAACAACAAAAAAAGGATAGGGGATTTAACCCTTACTCACCCCCATTTGCCAGGGTCAGGTTTTTTGTTTAAAGTCCCATACAAGTCTGTGGAAAATATATGTTACTGCATAGCTTCCAAACGGCTGGAGATATTTCGATAATACTTGGTCACATGTTACTTATCTGTTCACTTAACCTCTTAAGGACGCCGGGCGTATGCATATGCCCTGCATCCCGAGTCCTTAAGGACATGGGGCGTATGCATACGCCCGTGAGAATTCCAGTCCCCGCCGCTAGCCGGTTGGGGACTGGATCGGGATGCCTGCTGAAATCATTCAGCAGGCATCCCGGCACATCGCCTAGGGGGTTCCTGAGACCCCCCCCATGTCGGCGAACGCAGAAAATCGCATGTAAATTCAGACATGCGATTTTCTGCTATTCCGGGCTGATTGGGTCTCTGGTGACCCGATCACCCGGAAAATAGGGATGATCGGAGCTGTCAGTGACAGCCCCGATCCTCCTGAGGGATAGGAGTGAGGTCGCAGTGCTGCGATCTACTCCTATCCCCTGCCATTGGTCAGAACTGGTTCTGACCAATGGCAGTGCAGGACACTGGGTTACCATGGCAACCCCCCATTCTGCCCACCCCTGGATGTCGGGCAGAACAGGAGGAGAAGATGTAGTCCGGTACCTGCAAAGAAGATGCGTGGGGACCGAAGATCATCGCTGAGACAGCGGAGATCATGTCACAGGTAAGGAATCGATGGTGAGGGGGGGGGGGGAGGAATGGGGCAGTAAGCGATATTTCACAGTTTGGAGACCACTGTACAGTGGTGCCCAAATGGTAGCCCTCCAGATGTTGCCAAACTACAACTCTCAGCATGCCTAGACTTCCCAGGCATGCTGGGAGTTGTAGTTCTGTAACATCTGTCCCTTCAGATTCTGTAATTTTCATGAAATGTTTGAAAATTGCTGCTCTACTTTGAAGCCCTCTAATTTTTTCAAAAAGTAAAAATGTCCATTTTATGATGCCAACATAAAGTGGACATATTGTATTTGTGAAGAAAAATAAGATTTATTTGGAATATCCATTTTCCTTACAAGCAGAGAGCTTCAAAGTTAGAAAAATGCTAAATTTTCATGAAATTTGGGGATTTTTCACCAAAAAAGGAAGCATGTAAAGACAAAAATTTAACGACACCAAAATAAAGTAGAATAGAAGCGTTTTAGAGTTATTAATGCGTAAAGCGACGGTGGTCAGAATTGCGAAAAAGGGCTGCGTCCTTAATTACCCCCATTTGTGAGGGTCAGGGTTTTTGTTTAAAGTCCCATACAAATGAATGGGAAATGTATATTCCCACATAACTTCCGTACAGCAGATTCATAGCTTCTATATACATTCAGAAAGGCGCCAAGAGAGAGGGGGCATGATTTGCCCGGCATAATAAATGTACACATAAATAAACAAAAATAGAATAAGAATGTCATAAAAACATCACATACAAGAAATAATAAGATTACAGAAAACAATTATTATAAAAGAATACGGTACTTATTTAAAAACATTATATAATAAAGTAACTGGTTACATAATTTAACCTGGATGTAATCAAGTAAAATCCTTCCGGATAAAATGTAAAAAATTAAGATTTGGTTCAAGAAACCATCCAATAAAAAGTGTAAAATAAAATGTATGTATATATGATAGAACATCTGCAAATGTATTAATAAACTTTATAAAATACTGGAAAATAACAGAATTTGTGTTTGTGCAAACGTAATGGCAGCAATTTATGAATGAAACGCTTGTAACATCGGTGTGTAAGCGGCCAGGATGCAGGGGATTTTTATGAATGAATAGTCATTACGCTGGAAGTTTATAGTGTAAACGGGGACCCATGACAGATCTTACTGGCAGATAGATATGTTGAGAGTACAGGCCGGTAACAGCGCAGAGAAAAATAGACGGAGAGCTCCGAGGAGGGAATAATAAATGTAAGGGAACAGCTTAGGATGAAAATATGAAGATATGAAAGAAGACCTGTTGGTGAGTAATTATAAATAATACTGTAATAGAAGGTATATTTAGTAGTAGAGTAAATGGTTAGTATGTATCAGGCATCTAAAGTAAAATAAAATGTATTTTATTTTACTTTTATTTTACTTTAGATGCCTCCTTACACTGATACATACTAACCATTTACTCTATTACTAAATATGCCTTCTATTGCTCTATTACAGTATTATTTATAATTACTCACCAACAGGTCTTCTTTTATATCTTCCTATTTTCATCCTAAGCCGTTCCCTTACATTTATTATTTCCTCCTCTGAGATCTCCGTCTATTTTTCTCTGCGCTGTTACCAGCCTGTACTCTCAACATATCTATCTGCCAGTAAGATCTGTCATGGGGCCCCGTTTACACTATAAACTTCCAGCATAATTTTTATTCATTCATAAAAATCCCCTGCATCCTGGCCGCTTACACACCGATGTTACAAGCGTTTCATTCATAAATTGCTGCCATTACGTTTGCACAAACACAATATATATTCTGTTTTTTTCCAGCATTTTATATGGTTTATTACTAAATTTGCAGATTACCTTTATATATATATATATATATATATATATATATATATATATATACATTTTATTTTATACTTTTTATTGGATGGTTTCTTCCAGCAAATCTTAATTTTTTACATTTTATCCAGAAGGATTTAACTTGATTACATCCGGGTTAAATTACGTATCCAGTTACTTTATTATATAATGTTTTTAAATAAGTATTCTTTTATAATAATTGTTTTCTATAATCTTATTATTTCTTGTATGTGATGTTTTTATGACATTCTTATGCTATATTTGTCTATTTATGTGTACATTTATTATGCCGGGCAAATCATGCCCCCTCTCTGTTGGCACCTCTTTCTGAATAAACCGTATTTTTCGCACTATAAGACGGACCTGACCATAAGACGCACCTAGCGGAGGAGAAAAAGAAAAAACACAGCAGGCCCCCCTTGTAGACAGTGCCCCCATGTAAACAGAAGCCCCCCCCCTTTTAGACAGTGCCCCCTTGTAAACAGCAGGCCCCCCTTGTAGACAGTGCCCCCTTGTAAACAGCAGGCCCCCTCTTGTAGACAGTGCCCCCACTTGTAGACAGTGCCCCCACGGTAGTTGCTCACCTGCGGTTGCCGCTCCGCTGCCCCGTTCTGCCGTCCGCATCCCTGTTCTGCCATCCGCATCATGGCGTCCTATGGAGGCACATGTGACCTACACTTCACTCCTCCGGGATAGGAGGTCGAGATATGATGGGCTATGAGGACAGGATATGATGTCGAGATATGAGGATGGGATAGGAGGTCAGGATATGTGGTCGAGATATGATGACAGGATATGAAGATGTGATATGAGGTTGAGATAGGAGGACGGGATACGGGGTTGAGATATGACAACAATATATGAGGATGGGATATGAAGTCAAAAGCTTCCTCCTTTTGTTGATTTTCCTCCCCAACAAGGATTAAGAAAGAAAAACCAGGTAACGCTGGGTACTCAGCTAGTCTATCTATCTATATATATATATATATATATATATATAATTCAATGTGTGTGTGTGTGTATGTATGTATGTTCCACAATTACGTCCAAACGGCTAAAGATATTAACATGAAATTGGCACACATGTTAATTATATGTCAACAACAAACATAAGATAGGTAATTTTACCCTTACTCACCCCCCATTTGCCAGGGTCAGGGATTTTGTTTAAAGTCCCATACAAGTCTATGGGAAATTATAACTTCCGTACGGCTGGAGATATTTCGATAATACTTGGTCACATGTTACTTATATGTCCACTTAAAATATAGGATAGTTAATTTAACCCTTAAACGGCTGCACTACAGGACATAGACTGGGGGGAGGTGTTCTCAAATACTGATACAGAAGGTAAATGGGACATCTTTAAATTAACTCTAAATAACTATACAGCTAAATATATACCAAAGGGGAACAAATATAAACGATTGAAACTAAATCCTACATGGCTGACACATGATGTTAAAAGAGCAATAAACAGCAAAAAAATAGCCTTCAAAAAATACAAATCTGATGGGTCAGCGATAACATTTAAACAGTACAAGGAGCTTAATAAAATCTGTAAAAATGTAATAAAAACAGCAAAAATTCAAAATGAGAGACAGGTGGCCAAAGAAAGCAAAACTAATCCTAAATATTTTTTTAGATATATAAATGCAAAAAAACCAAGGACAGAGCATGTAGGACCCCTTAATAATGATAATGGGGAGGTTGTCACAGGCGATCAAGAGAAGGCGGAGCTACTGAATGGGTTCTTTAGTTCTGTATACACTATGGAAGAAGGAGCTGACATTGGCCAGGTCAGTGCTGGTAACACATCATGTAATGTACTGAACTGGCTTAATGTAGAGATGGTACAAGGTAAGTTAAGTGATATAAATGTAAGCAAATCCCCAGGACCGGATGGACTACACCCAAGAGTTCTTAGAGAGGTAAGTTCAGTAATATCTGTACCCCTGTTCATGATATTTAGAGATTCTCTGGTGTCTGGTATTGTGCCAAGGGACTGGCGCAAGGCAAATGTGGTGCCAATCTTCAAAAAGGGCTCTAGGTCTTCCCCAGGAAACTATAGACCGGTAAGTTTAACGTGCATTGTGGGTAAATTGTTTGAAGGACTTATAAGGGATTACATACAGGAATACATAGGGGATAATTGTATTATAAGTGATAGCCAGCATGGGTTTACTAAGGATAGAAGTTGTCAAACCAATCTAATTTGCTTTTATGAAGAGGTGAGTAGAAGCCTTGACAGAGGAATGGCTGTGGATATAGTGTTTCTGGATTTTGCTAAAGCATTTGATACTGTCCCTCATAGACGTCTGACAGGTAAGTTAAGGTCTTTGGGTTTGGAAATTTTAGTTTGTAACTGGATTGAACACTGGCTCATGGATCGTACCCAGAGAGTGGTGGTCAATGATTCGTACTCTGATTGGTCCCCGGTTATTAGTGGTGTACCCCAAGGTTCAGTACTGGGACCGCTGTTGTTTAATTTATTTATCAATGATATAGAGGATGGTATTAACAGCTCTGTTTCTATCTTTGCAGATGACACCAAGCTTTGTAGCACGGTACAGTCTATAGAGGATGTGCATAAGTTACAAGATGACTTGGATAGACTAAGTGTCTGGGCATCCACTTGGCAAATGAGGTTCAATGTGGATAAATGTAAAGTTATGCATCTGGGTACTAATAACCTGCATGCATCGTATGTCTTAGGGGGGATTAAACTGGCAGAGTCCCTGGTAGAGAAGGATCTGGGTGTACTTGTAGATCACAGACTACAGAATAGCATGCAATGTCAGGCTGCTGCTTCCAAAGCCGGCAGGATATTGTCATGTATCAAAAGAGGCATGGACTCAAGGGACAGGGACATAATACTCCCCCTTTATAAAGCATTGGTACGGCCTCACCTGGAATATGCTGTTCAGTTTTGGTCACCTGTCCATAAAAGGGACACTGCGGAGTTGGAAAGGGTGCAGAGACGCGCGACTAAACTAATATGGGGCATGGAACATCTTAGCTATGAGGAGCGATTAAAGGAGTTACAATTGTTTAGTCTTGAGAAGAGACGTTTAAGGGGGGATATGATAAACGTATATAAGTATATTAATGGCCCATACAAAAAATATGGAGAAAAACTGTTCCAGGTTAAACCCCCCCAAAGGACGAGGGGGCACTCCCTCCGTCTGGAGAAAAAAAAGTTTAGTCTCAAGGGGCGACACGCCTTCTTTACCGTGAGGACTGTGAATTTATGGAACGGTCTACCTCAGGAACTGGTCACAGCAGGAACAATTAACAGCTTTAAAACAGGATTAGATACATTCCTGGAACAAAATAAGATTAATGCTTATGAAGAAATATAAAATCTCATCCCTTCCCCAATATCGCGCCACACCCCTACCCCTTAATTCCCTGGTTGAACTTGATGGACATATGTCTTTTTTCGACCGTACTAACTATGTAACTATGTAACTATGTAACTATGTAACGGGTAGTCCAGTGGTGAAAAACTTATCCCCTATCCTAAGGATAGGGGATAAGTTTGAGATCGCGGGGGGTCCGACCGCTGGGGCCCCCTGCGATCTCTCTGTACGGGGCCCCGGCTCTCGGCCCAGATAGCGGGTGTCGACCCCCGCACGAAGCGGCGGCCAACACGCCCCCTCAATACATCTCTATGGCAGAGCCGGAGATTGCCGAAGGCAGCGCTTCGGCTCTGCCATAGAGTTGTATTGAGGGGGCGTGTCGGCCGCCGCCTCGTGCGGAGGTCGACACGCCCCCTTCCCGCGGGCTGTCAGGGCTCCGTACAGGAGATCGCAGGGGGCCCCAGCTGTCGGACCCCCCGCGATCTGCAACTCATCCCCTATCCTTAGGATAGGGGATAAGTTGCTCACCACTGAGTCACCACTGGACTACTCCTTTAACTTCCGCCATTTTTGAGGGTTGGGGTGTTTTGTTTAAAGTCCCATGCAATCAATGGTAAATGTATGTTCTTACATAACTTCTGTATGACTCGAGATAGTTCATTAATACCTGGTACACATATTACTTATATATCAATAAAAAAAAAATATGATAGTTAAATTAACCCTTACCTACACCTTTATATAAAAGATGGGTTTTTGTTTCAAGTCCCATGAAAGTATATGGGACTTCCAGTACCTTACTCCACAAGCTCCCCTCTGCCTCTCCTGGTGAATGTGTCGGTCTGACTTGCAAGCCACACCCCATCTCTTGAAGACTGGATGGAATATGGGGTCGATCTATCAGGTCAGGCGATCACGTTGGGATATGAGGTCAGGATATGAGGTAGAGATAGGAGGACAGGATAGGAGGTTGGAATATGAGGACGGGATATGAGGTCAAAATAGGAGGTCGAGATAGGAGGACGAGTAGGAGGTCGGGATATGTGGTCGAGATATGATGGTATATGAGGATGGGATATGAGGTTGACATATGAGGACGGGATATGACAGTATATGAGGATGGGATGTAAAGTCAAAAGCTTCCTCCTTTTGTTGATTTTCCTCCCCAACAAGGATTAGGAAGGAAAAACTGGGCAACGCCAGGTACTCAGCTGGTATATAGATAAACATAGTGCCCACCAGCACTTTAATGATACTCTTCACTGGACATCACTTTATTTCCCGGGAACCAACCACAGCGGCTGTTGCATAAGGTTTCTTTTTGCCAAATTTTTTGCTTCTCCAAGGTGGGACTAGGTTATCTTTCTCCTGTTACCTTTCGGGCTTGGAAGTTCATCTCCATGGATTAAGTTTGGTACCACTGCGTAGGGATGATATGCGCAATATAATACAAGGTGAGCGGCCATCTTTAAGGTCTCCCCCCTCACTTGGGCTTTGGTGTCTTAGGTAATACACGAGGCATGGTCCCTTATTTCTGTTTTATCTTTACGGTGTGCCCGATGGCCAGTCTGGCCCTGGTCCTCACACATTCATGGAACACTCTTGAGATGAACATATTCTCTGTTTCTTATTATTTTAATATACTTAGTATTCATGTTTCTTTAAAAAAAAAAATGTTCTTCAAACGAGTTGTTTCAAATGTATGCATTCAATTAACTTATAATTGCAAATTTTATTTAAAAAAAATATGTTTAAGAAGCTGGTTAAGGGTGCATTCACACCACATTTTGTACATACGGGTTCCGGATCTGGAGGGGGGAGGGGCAAACCGGGCGCTCCCGTACCCCGGCCCGATCAGCCCGTGACTCCATTTACTTTAATGATCCGACCGGAGTCAAACGGTGACTCCGGTCGGCTCAGTTTTGACCCGTATGCGGTTTTGGACTGGACCTAAAACTGTAGTATACTAACTACGGTTTTAGGTCCGGTCAGGAAAGGATCATTAAAGTAAATGGAGTTACAGGCTGATTGGGCAGGGGTACGGGAGCACCCGGTTTGCCCCTCCCACGCTGGATCCGGCACCCGTATGTACAAAACGTGGTGTGAATGCACCCTACCAGCAAAAATAGTTGAGGGCTCTAAACAGACTTCGAAACTGAATGGAAAATTTTGAAGTGGACCAGAAAGTGGGATGAAAGCACTCATTACAGACCTACGTTTCATTCTTTCAAAATCCAGAGCCAAAAATAGGACTCGCCAGAGATTTAACCATCTCCTATATTCCCCATGTCACATCCAGCCTCTCCTGTATAAGATATCCTTGGGGAAATATAGATATCCCTTACCACCATAGTCCTGTTACTGCCTTACGTTATACATATATGTAGCCCAGGGAACATGGTACTCTTGCATGTCTAAATAAATCTTACCAGTTATGTATTTTTATCAAAGATTTTGGCTATAGCTATATTGGTGTATCAACATTATTTTCTGTTCGCAGAGTGCATCTGGTACTGGATTGGCATTTATCGTCTTCACTGAAGCAATCATTCAAATGCCTGGGTCCCAAGTGTGGGCTATTCTCTTTTTTACAATGTTATTCAGCCTTGGTTTGTCTTCAATGTTTGGAAATATTGAAGGAGTGCTCACACCATTGTTAGATCTTGAAATATTTCCAAAATGGATACCAATTGAAGCTATATCAGGTATGTTTAAAATGAAATGTTATTACACGTATAAAGTAAAATATAATCCAGAAGCATGGATAGATAGATGGCTAGAAATCCCCAAAAAGCAGCACATATAAAATTCATAAGATTCCAAAGAGGTAGTCCTGCAAGTCATAGGAGCCTTGCTTAGAGACTCCAAACTTCAAGAAAAAGGAAAGGACTGCAGCACACAACTTCAGAGCAAATCAAAGTGGTTTATTCCAGATAAAGTGCAACATTTCAGTGGTCTCACACACCCATGCTTGAGGTGCACCTGATCTTTCTTGCTGAAGACAGAATAAACCACTCGGATTTGCACGGAAGTTGTGTGCTGCAGTCCTTTCCTTTTTTTTAAATAAATATATAGATAAATGATAGATAGATATCCACAAGAAAAATAATTACTGCAGCACTCCAATAGGATTGTGAAAAAATAATTGATGTCCATCTTACATCAGCAACATTTCAGCTGCTCAATTGCTGGCTTTTTTCAAGCAAATACATAGTGCACATTTGGAGATATTATATATATATATATTTATATATATATATATATCAAGGCTGGTTTGTGAGTCGCTCATCCAGTGCCCGCCCCACTCGCCTCCTGTGCCGTGGACCGGCCGGTACCGCCTCCGGCTATTCACTTGTGCAAGAAGAAACAAGGTCCAGCACCAGGTTGCAAGTAAAAACTTATTCTTTTATTTCAAGATTCTGCGGTACAGGGTAGAAAGTCTGACGCGTTTCGCTAAAAAGCTTAATCGTAGACTGCCATACAATCACAGGAGACAACTTAAAATACCAAAGGTATAAGTCACATGACTGACCTCGTTATCGTTAATTACATGTTACATATAAAACCTGGAATTGGAATCCATTCAGAGCACTAATTATAGTGTCTGTTCACACTCTTAGATTATCATACACTGCGTTAGGAACTATTTCATATTTAAAGTTCACTGAATACAATACCAAGAGTTTACCCAGCAATAAATTAAATTGTAGGACGTGTTTTGGCCTCTTGTTGATTTAATATTTCAAATTTTTTTTTAATTTTTTACATTTTTTTAAATTTTTAAATTTAAAAAAAAAAAAACGCAGTGGATGAAAAAATGGATTGTGAACTAGACGTACAAATTGTCATGTACATACGGAAACCACAATAGGGGGGGGGGAAGGAGAAGGGAACAAACAGGCAAGAAGAATTTAACTTTAGCACGGGAAAAGAAAGATTTTTTGTATAAATACATATATGCTTGTCATTATCAGAATACGTACATGGGAAAAGCGCACAGTGCAGCTAGTGCGTAATATTATACGATATTGACTGCCATGTGAGAACAACATCAATTTGTGTGTGATTATTAACAGGATGAAATAAATGGAGACCATCAATGAACAGTTTTTTATATATAATTTTGTTATTATTTGTAATTTTATGGTGTATATATTGTTATTATTATTAATACTTTTTATCTTTAAATGTTTCTTATTTTAATTTATTTTATTTTTGTTATTTATATTTCTATGTATTTTCTGATAACATTAATTACTATGCCATAATATCCTGGATAGCATTACTACTTTATTATTTTTATTTTTATTTTATTTTTGTTTTATTGATTATTTTGTTGTTATTATTTTAAATCGTTAGTATTATTATTTATTTTTTATTTTTATTTTTCATATGTGGATCCTATCATGCTATTCCATAACATAAAAACATGATTGCCCTACATAGTTGGATGGATTTGGTCTATGAATACAGTGTGAGTTATGGCATTGTCAATCCACACTGGATTGTTTCGTTTATTCATACCTATAAATACTATTCCTACAAAATATAACCTAACAATAAAAATGCAATATTATGGACAAGTTAACATCATATCCATTCTTTTATTTAAACCTTCTGGGTATCTAGTTCCCAGAAGGAACATCCAATAGGTCTCTCGTTTATACATCCTGTATTTGAGATCTCCACCTCTTGGCCCCAAGGATGTCATAGGATTGTATCCATCTATTCCTTGGTCCAAGGGTCTAGAAGCTTTATCCTTACACATGGAAAAATATAGCCCGTACTCCCCTGGTCTGAGGGACTTCATCACCATCGCTACAGAATTTTTGCTTAAACACAATTATTTCATGTTCGATGGTGATTATTTCCTTCAGACCAGGGGAGCATCGATGGGGGCTAAATACTCCCCTTCCTTTGCGAACATCTTTATGTTCCATTGGGAATCCCAGTTCATATTCAATATTGATAATCCATATTTGAATAGCATACATTGGCTAGGGCGCTTCATTGACGATATTTTAATAATCTGGAAAGATTCAAAGGATGAATTTGAGAATTTTGTTAAATATATTGGATCCAATGACCTTAATTTAGGGTTCACATCATTCTTTAACAAGGATAGTATTAATTTCCTAGATGGGCAGAGAGGATGTTATAATGTTATAGAAGTCCTTCCTTATAGGAAGGAAACGGCGACTAACTCCATATTAAGGGCATCCTCCTGTCACCCAAAACATGTTTTGGATAACATCCCATTTGGGGAGCTCTGTAGGATCAGGCGCAATTGCTCTAGAGACGATGAGTTTAAAGTGGCAGCAGAAGACCTGTGTGTTAGGCTGAGAAATAGAGGCTATAATGATAAAATCTTGAATCAGTCACACAAGAAAATTAACCCCTTAAGGACCGGAGGTTTTTCCGTTTTTGCATTTTCGTTTTTTGCTCCTTGCCTTTAAAAAATCATAACTCTTTCAAATTCACACCTAAAAATCCATATGATGGCTTATTTTTTGCGCCACCAATTCTACTTTGTAATGACGTCAGTCATTTTGCCCAAAAATCTATGGTGAAGCGGGAAAAAAAATCATTGTGCGACAAAATTGAAAAAAAAAACGCTGTTTTGTAACTTTTGGGGGCTTCCGTTTCTACGTAGTACATTTTTCGTTAAAAATGACACCTGATATGTATTCTGTAGGTCCATACGATTAAAATGATACCCTACTTATATAGGTTTGATTTTGTCGGACTTCTGGAAAAAATCATAACTACATGCAGGAAAATTAATACGTTTAAAATTGTCATCTTCTGACCCCTATAACTTTTTTATTTTTCCGTGTATGGGGCGGTATGAGCGCTCATTTTTTGCGCCGTGATCTGAAGTTTTTAACGGTACCATTTTTGCATTGATAGGACTTATTGATCACTTTTTATTCATTTTTAAATGATATAAAAAGTGACCAAAAATGCACTATTTTGGACTTTGGAATTTTTTTGCGCGCACGCCATTGACCGAGCGGTTTAATTAATGATATATTTTTATAATTCGGACATTTCCGCACGCGGTGATACCACATATGTTTATTTTTATTTTTATTTACACTGTGTTTTTTTTTTATTGGAAAAGGGGGGTGATTCAAACTTTTAATAGGGGAGGAGTTAAATGATCTTTATTCACTTTTTTTTTTTCACTTTTTTTTTGCAGTGTTATAGGTCCCATAGGGACCTATAACACTGCACACACTGATCTTCTATGTTGATCACTGGTTTCTCATAAGAAACCAGTGATCAACGATTCTGCCGGATGACTGCTCATGCCTGGATCTCAGGCACTGAGCAGTCATTCGGCGATCGGACAGCGAGGAGGCAGGTAGGGGCCCTCCCGCTGTCCTGTCAGCTGTTCGGGATGCCGCGATTAGCCGCGGCTATCCCGAACAGCCCGACTGAGCTAGCCGGGAACTTTCACTTTCACTTTTAGCCGCGCGGCTCAGCTTTGAGCGCGCGGCTAAAGGGTTAATAGCGCGCGGCGCCGCGATCGGCGCTGCGCGCTATTAGAGGCGGGTCCCGGCTTCACTATGACGCCGGGCCCGCCATGATATGACGCGGGGTTACTGTGTAACCCCGCGTTATATCAGAAGAGCAGGACCAAGGACGTACCGGTACGTCCTTGGTCCTTAAGGGGTTAATGAAATCGATCGGAGGGATTTAGTGGCATACTCTAGGAGGAGACAGAAGCAGGAGGAATCACATAATGCAGGCGGCAAAAGCAGTAAATTTAAATCTAAATTCAAGAGACCTTTTTTCGTCACACCGTATAGCACCCAATTTAATAAAATAAAAAATATCATAAATAGATACATCCCAGTACTTGAAACTGATCCAGCTTTAAGAAATATTGTAGCGGGAGGTATTGCTATTGTATCTAGGAGGGGTCCCTCTATAGGGTCTAAAATATCCCCAAGCTTTTTTGTAAGTAAAAGTAATACCAAAACAAACAGCCAGAATTGGCTCAATGCCAAAGGAAATTGGAAATGTGGACACAATCAGTGTTTAACGTGTGACTATATGAGTGTCTCAAATGAAGTGATATCATGCACTACGGGAAAAGCACACAGTATACAAAATTATATAAATTGTAATACTAAAAATATTGTATATGTGGCGACTTGCACAATTTGCAAATTACAATATGTGGGTTGCACAGGCAACTCTTTAAAAATGAGATTCAGAAAACATGTGTCGGATATTAGGAGTAATCTACCAGGTATCTCCATGTTACCTCGTCATTTCAGAGAAATACATGGGGGGGAGGCAAATAGCCTCCGTGTCTCGGGATTGGAGAAGATATCCTTGGGGCCAAGAGGTGGAGATCTCAAATACAGGATGTATAAACGAGAGACCTATTGGATGTTCCTTCTGGGAACTAGATACCCAGAAGGTTTAAATAAAAGAATGGATATGATGTTAACTTGTCCATAATATTGCATTTTTATTGTTAGGTTATATTTTGTAGGAATAGTATTTATAGGTATGAATAAATGAAACAATCCAGTGTGGATTGACAATGCCATAACTCACACTGTATTCATAGACCAAATCCATCCAACTATGTAGGGCAATCATGTTTTTATGTTATGGAATAGCATGATAGGATCCACATATGAAAAATAAAAATAAATAAATAATAATACTAACGATTTAAAATAATAACAACAAAATAATCAATAAAACAAAAATAAAATATAAATAAAAATATAAATAATAAAGTAGTAATGCTATCCAGGATATTATGGCATAGTAATTAATGTTATCAGAAAATACATAGAAATATAAATAACAAAAATTAAAATAAGAAACATTTAAAGATAAAAAGTATTAATAATAATAACAATATATACACCATAAAATTACAAATAATAACAAAATTATATATAAAAAACTGTTCATTGATGGTCTCCATTTATTTCATCCTGTTAATAATCACACACAAATTGATGTTGTTCTCACATGGCAGTCAATATCGTATAATATTACGCACTAGCTGCACTGTGCGCTTTTCCCATGTACGTATTCTGATAATGACAAGCATATATGTATTTATACAAAAAATCTTTCTTTTCCCGTGCTAAAGTTAAATTCTTCTTGCCTGTTTGTTCCCTTCTCCTTCCCCCCCCCCTATTGTGGTTTCCGTATGTATATGACAATTTGTACGTCTAGTTCACAATCCATTTTTTCATCCACTGCGTTTTTTTTTTAAATTAAAAAATTTAAAAAAATTTAAAAAAAAATTGAAAAATTTATAAATATTAAATCAACAAGAGGCCAAAACACGTCCTACAATTTAATTTATTGCTGGGTAAACTCTTGGTATTGTATTCAGTGAACTTTAAATATGAAATAGTTCCTAACGCAGTGTATGATAATCTAAGAGTGTGAACAGACACTATAATTAGTGCTCTGAATGGATTCCAATTCCAGGTTTTATATGTAACATGTTATTAACGATAACGAGGTCAGTCATGTGACTTATACCTTTGGTATTTTAAGAAGGAGAAAAGGAAGTTCCGGCTCCCAAGGCTGGATAAAACATTCAAGTTTATTTCTTCATATTAAAATCCAGTGCATGAGCAAGCAATAAAAGCAATGTAAGGGAGAACAACACCAAACGCACCGACGCGTTTCGACTTAACGCTAAGTCTTAGTCATGGCAACTACAAACATGGCAACTTTACTCCAGGCTATGGAACGCCTACATTGGTCTGATCAAGAGAGCTGGATGACCTGTGACATTACGGCTCTGTACACATGCATACCGCATGACATGGCCGTTATAGCCGTATCATACCATCTCAAAAAATATAGTAATTATGATTATGATCTACAGGAATATATTTTACAGGTCATGCTTTTCCTGCTCCAACACAATTTCTTTTGCTTTAATAATACTTATTATTTGCAAATTACTGGCTGCCCGATGGGCTCTAAATTTTCGCCATCCCTAGCCAATCTCTATATGGCTTACTGGGAGGAGGTCGTCTTGTTTTCGCCAGCCAACCCGTTTTACCATCTCATAGGGTGGTATGGGCGATACATAGATGACCTCCTCCTAGTGTGGCGGGGGACTTCTATTGAAGCCCAGCAATTTTCTCAATTTCTTAATCACAATGATTTTTCTTTAATATTCACCATGAACACGAATACCGTGAACATAGATTTTTTAGATGTTACACTCACGGGTGATCCAGCCAATGATTGCATTCAGACTAAACTTTTCCGTAAGCCATGCTCAGGCAATAGCCTTCTTCATGCTACCAGTTGTCATCCCCATCAAACTATTTTAAACCTTCCAATAGGTGAATTTGTCAGGGCCAGGCGTACATCCACACAAGATTCTGTATATTCTGATACATGCAAAGACATTCGGAAACGCCTGAGAGATAGGGGCTATAACACACACACTATAGCAAGAGCAGAGGGTATCGTGAATTCCAAACCGCCGGGATACTACCTTAAGGATAAATTAACTAATAGACACCCAGACACAGAAATTAATTTAACTTTCACCACCTCATTTTCCAATCAGTTTGCGGAAATTAGAAATATCATTTACAAACATCTACCGGTCTTACATCATGACCTCACTATGTCCAAGATTCTACAGGCAAACAGTATTAAAGTCGTTCCCCTAAGGGCCAGATCCCTACACGCACAACTGTCACCTAGTGACATCACAGCTCATAATACACAGGGCAATACCTGGCTTTCCACCAAAGGGAGTTATCAGTGTGGAAGAAATAGATGCAATAACTGCAAGCTTATGACTAACTCTAACACCTTCAAATCATGTGTCACTAACATCAGTTATAACATCAAAAGTTACATTAACTGTCAAACACATCACGTTGTATACAGCATTACCTGTTTAGAATGTATGCTCCAATACATTGGATGTACCAATCGAAAATTAAAAATCAGAATACAAGAACATCTCAATTTACCTTCACCAGGTCAATTTTCAAATAGATCCATGTCGGGCATAGCCAAACACATAATAGAAAAACATGATGGCATCGTTCCCAGGATAGAAGTTACAGGTCTGGAGAGAGTACATCCTCCTCGTAGAGGAGGGGACTGGTGCAAGTCCCTGTTCAGACGGGAGGCGTTTTGGATCCTGTGTATGGATTCACGCTTCCCGTCCGGACTCAATTACAGACATGATTTGTCATATATATATTAGTTATTATACATCTCTCATGATGTCAAGTGTGTATAGATGTATATTTATATATACATATATTTTTGCATTCATGTTCTAACACTAGATTACGGTTGTTACATTTAATGGGACTGTATTGCATTGTATTCCTCACCTGTGGGTACACACCCATGGGTGTTTCTTCCCCTCCTATGGGATATTACGATATAAAAGGAAGTCATGCTGGGCTTTGTAGTGGCCATGACTAAGACTTAGCGTTAAGTCGAAACGCGTCGGTGCGTTTGGTGTTGTTCTCCCTTACATTGCTTTTATTGCTTGCTCATGCACTGGATTTTAATATGAAGAAATAAACTTGAATGTTTTATCCAGCCTTGGGAGCCGGAACTTCCTTTTCTCCTTCCTGATTGCTTCACCTGAGGACTTGGCCTCAGAGACCATCCGGAGCTCCCGCTGGTGCAGGTGTATTGTGCTATTTTCCATATACCTTGGAGACGACTGGGTGAGCTGATTTTTTTCTCTATTGTTACTTTGGTATTTTAAGTTGTCTCCTGTGATTGCATGGCAGTCTACGATTAAGCTTTTTAGCGAAACGCGTCAGACTTTCTACCCTGTACCGCAGAATCTTGAAATAAAAGAATAAGAAGTTTTTACTTGCAACCTGGTGCTGGACCTTGTTTCTTCTTGCATATATATATATATATATATATATATATATATATATATACACACACACACATATATATAATATGTGTATATATGTATATCAACATGTGTAAAAATATAGAAATATAATATATATATATATATATATATATATATATATATATATATATATATCCCTTAGGGACTCAGCCTATTTTCACCTTAAAGGGCATGTCCATTGCTCACTTTTCTTATTGCATCCGGTCCGGGCTGCAAAAAAAATAAATAAATAAATAAATAAGCTTTCTCTCATACCTGCCTACGCTCCCACGGTGCTCCGGTACAGGTGTTCGGTCCCCGGGCTGTATTCTTCTTACTTCCCATTAGCCCGGCACGTCACAAGGAGCTTCAGCCTATCACCGGCCGCAGCGATGTCCCGCCTCGGCCAATGATAGGCTGAAGCTCCGTGTGACGTGCCGGGCTAACAGGAAGTAAGAAGAATACAGCCCGGGGACCGAACACCTGTACCGGAGCTCCTGGGGCCGGTAAGAGAATGTTTGTTCTCTTTTTTTTTTTGCAGCCCGGACCGGATACAATAAGAAAAGTGAGCACCGGACATGTCCTTTAAGGACCTTAAGGATTTTCTTTTTTGCATTTTCGCTTTTTCTTCCTTCCTTTGTAAAAATCACAACACTTTCAATTTTGCGCCTACACCTACAGACCCAATTGTACTTTGCAATGACATCACTTATTTTAGAATATAACTTGTGGCGAAACAAAAAAATATATATTTGGGGGGTGAAATAAAAAAAAACTCCATTTTGTACATTTTGGGGGCTCCAGTTTCTACGCAGTGCAATATTTGGTAAAAATGACACCTTATCTTTATTCTGTAGGTCCATATAATTACAAGGATTCCCAATTTATGTAGGTTTTATTTTATTTTAATACTTATATATGTTTAAAATTGGCATCTTATGACCCCTATAACTTTTTTTTTTTTTTGTGTACGGGGTGGTATGAGGGCTAATTTTTTGCGCCGTCATCTGTAGTTTTTATAGTTACCATTTTTGTTTTGATGGAACTTTTTGATTGTTTTTTATTAATATTTTTATGGTATATGAAGTGACCAAAAATCCACAATTGTGTGGTTTAGCCAACCTAATACTTACGCACGCGACGGTACCACATATGATTATTTTTATTCTTTATAACATTATTTTAGGGGGGCTAAAACATGCAATCTTATGATTGCATATACTGATCAGTGCTCTGCCATTGCAAAGCACTGATCAGTGTAACAGGCACTCTGCTGTTCCTGCCTGCTGCGCAGGCATGGAGCAGTAGATCGCCGATCGGACAACGGAGAGACAGGTGAGGACCCTCCCGTCACCCGGTAAGCTGATCGGGACATCGCAATTTTGTCGCGATCAGTTCAACTGAGCTGCCGGGATTCTTTTACTTTCGTTTTAGATGCCGCTATCAACTTTTATTGCAGCGTCTAAAGGGTTAATGCCAGGCATCGGCCCGATCAGCCATGCCCGGCATTAACCGTGGGTCCTGGCTGCCCGTAGCAACCGGGACCCACTGGGTTTAACCTGTTCTCTGCTGGTGAGAACGGTTTAAACCCGGTAAACGGGACCAGAGTCCTTAACTCCTTAAGAACGTAGGGCGTACCTGTACGCCCTACGCCCAGTCCCGGTGTTTAAAACGGGGTCACGCCGTGACCCCACATCACACCGGGTCGGTCCCGGCTGCTGATCATAGCCGAGACCCTGGGCTAACAGCGCACGGCATTGATCGTTGTGCCGCGCGCTGTTAACCCTTCAGACGCGGCAATCAAAGTTGACCCCCGCATCTGAAAGTGAAAGTAAATGATAAAATCGCGATGTCCCGATCAGCTAGGACGCAAGTGGAGGTCTCCTTACCTGTCTCCGCGGCGTCCAATCGTCGATTGATTGCTCCAAGCCTGAGCTACAGGCTTGAGCAATCGAGCCCCTATCTCACTGATCCATGCAAAGCTATGGCTTTGCAGGGATCAGCATAGGAGATCAGTGTGTGCAGTGCTATAGCTCCTTATGGGAGCTATAGCACTGCAAAAAAAAAAAAAAAAAAGGTGGAAAAAAAAGTTAACAAAAGGTCATTTAACCCCTTCCCTAATAAAAGTTTGAATCACCCCCCTTTTCCCATAAAAAAAAACTGTGTAAATAAAAATAAACATATGTGCTATCGTTGCGTGCCGAAATGTCCAAACTATAAAAATATATCGTTAATTAAATTGCATGGTCAATGGCGTTCGTGCAAAAAAATTCCAAAGTCCAAAATGGTGTATTTTTGGTCACTTTTTATATCATGAAAAAATGAATAAAAAGTGATCAAAAAGTCCGATCAATACAAAAATGGTACCGATAAAAACTTCAGAACACGGAGCAAAAAATGAGTCCTCATACCGGCCCGTACGCGGAAAAATAAAAAAGTTATAGGGGTTAGAAGATGAGAATTTTTAACATATACATTTTCCTGCATGTAGTTATGATTTTTTCCAAAGTACGACAATATCCAACCTATATAAGTAGGGTATCATTTTAACCGTATGGACCTACAGACTAAAGATAATGTGTTATTTTTACCGAAAAATGCACTGCGTAGAAACGGAAGCCCCCAAAAATTACAAAATGAAATTTTTTCTTCAATTTTGTCGCACAATAATTTTTTTTTCCGTTTCGCCGTGGATTTTTGGGTAAAATGACTAAAGTCACTGCAAAGTAGAATTGGTGTTGCAAAAAATAAGCCATCATATGGAATTTTATGTGCAAAATTTAAAGCGTTAAGATTTTTAGAAGGTGATGAGGAAAAAATGAAAATGGGGTTAAGGATCAGGGATGCAGGGCATTTGCATACGCCTTGCGTCCCCAAGAGGATGTGTATATATATATATTAAAAAAACATCCAACTGAAGGCGCACCATAAGCAGCACACTGCCTGGATTCTTGATCCGTCTGGGTGCTCAGCTCCAGGACCAGACTCAAGTTCCAA
The DNA here is from genome assembly GCF_029499605.1 of Hyla sarda. NCBI lineage: Eukaryota > Metazoa > Chordata > Amphibia > Anura > Hylidae > Hyla > Hyla sarda. The sequence goes on along the minus strand of NC_079193.1, from coordinate 119,145,222 downwards.
AAGCAATACAAAATAGAAGTAGAAGTGGCATTCCAGTGGTGGGTGAAACCAAAAGTTGGTGTTTATTCACACATCTGCAATACACGCAAAGTTTCGGCTCATCAATAGAGCCTTTCTCAAGCATAATAGAAACATAGAATGTGTCGGAAGATGAATCCTATCAACAGTCCCTGGCCCTATCTTATTCAATAGATCTCAGCGACATTGTGCAATTAACTGCATACTTATAGGCCTCTAATTACACATGTAAATCAGGGGTGTGGGGGTGTCATTCAGTTGTCAAAACATAGCAAAACTTGACATATAAATGCTACAATATCAGTGATCCACAGTACACCTATTACATAGAAATCATCCTATCGTGTAATAGTGACAATGGTGCAAATGTGCATTGTAAGATTGTGACATACATTTCAATGTATCCTCGAAGATTACATTATTTTCGTTCTTGGTCTGGTTCGGAGGGCAGCGCTCACCTGATGTCAGACATATTGCCAACCAATCATCTCTTGTGTCTTCTCTTCATGTTACGTCTGTAAACACTCTGAATGCATAGGCCCCGGAATGTCACATCCAGATAAACTGGAAACCTCCACGTGCCCCACGGACCCATCGTCCTACTGTCACTGCATAGACCGATGTGGGCGAATGCGCACAAATGTATAGAAGCTATGGGTGGCCATCTTATAAAAAGGCACTTCTCATGGCAAATCATGTATAGTAGTACTGGCCAGCATAATCATAGTGATGTATCCAGTAGGCGACTAACAATGATAAATGGGCAGTGGAAATTATCCACAAATAAGTTTACAAGCGCTTACATTTTACTAATACCATAAATCAACGGCACATTGTAACTGCAGGTTAGTATAATGAAGTATATGGGCATACACACATAAAGCCATTCATATAGGTCCTAGAGTAAGGGGGTCCACTCCGGGATACAATCAACCTCTAAGGTCAGAAGTACCCATGCTGTGTGAGTATATGTCAGGACAACTGCGCCATGGTCCCACTCCAGGACTCTTGGGTAAGATCTGTAGAAAGGAAAAAAATGTAGACTGGCGAAGAGGTGCCTAGTGTGATACCATAAGAGAAAAAAGGGCAAAGTGAAACAATACACTAGTGGGCATACATTGCCCGTAGGTAGTGGGTGCTCATCTTGAGCGAGTGAAAAGCTTGAGTGTTAACCCACAACTGGGGTTATAAACAATACACTGGAGACAGCTGCTGAGCCTAGGGTGCAGGAGAGGACCAGCCTGTCCTGATGGAAGATGTGGAAGAATAGAATCAAAATACCCTTTGGAAAAGGCGCTGCTGATGCTGCTGAGGCGGTGTAGATGGAAATGACCAGGCCAAAGAAGGATGTATCAACCAAAACTGGACCAATTTATTGGAGAAAAAAAAAACAGTACAAACAGGGTAACGCATTTCGGGGGACAGCGCCCCCTTCTTCGGGTGAGTGACACAGCAAAATGAGACATACAGGGTTTAACCCCTTAAGGACTCAGATAATTTTATTTTTACTTTTTCATAACTCTTTTAGACGCTGCATTCAACATTGAACACCCCATCTAAAGGGTTAATAGTGCGCGGCACCGCGATCAATACCGCACGCTATTAGCCCCGGGTCCCGGCTTCAGATACATGCCGGGACCGACCCGATGTGACGCGGGGTCACCGGGTGACCCTGTGTTATATCGCGGGAGCTGGCCAAGGACGTAAATATACGTCCTTGGTCGTTAAGGGGTTAAAATCCCTCTATTTTGAAGACCTATAACTTTTTCATTTTTCCATATAAGTGGCGGTATGAGTGCTAATTTTTTGCACCGTGATCTGTAATTTTTTATGTATACCATATTTGCATAAATAAAACGTAATAATTTGTTATGAATTTTTTTTGGAATAATATGTTTAAAAAAATTATACAAAGCTGGATGTGGATCCTCTAACCTGTGTGGCTGAGGACTCGGACCGTATCGGGGAGCAGAGTCTAAGGTGCCGCTGGTCTTCACCAGAGCCCGCCGCAAGGCAGGATGGGCTTGCTGCGGCAGGTTACACCCAGGTCACTACCCCCGACACGGCTCGATGACAGATAGCTGGGCAAGGCGTGGTACCGAAGGATAGGCCAGTAGCATAGTCAAATGTAGCAGTAGGTCAAGACAGGTGGCAAAGGTGCGAAGTCAAATAACTTAGCGGGAAGTTCTGGATACATGGGTAAGGCAACAGGCAATATGGAACGCTTAATCTCAGGTTAGGGGCACTGAAGATCCGGCAGGGAAGTGTGGGAAGCAAGTGTGGGAGGTGCAGGGACTTTATAATGTAGTGTCAGGTGCAACAACTAATTATGGGCGCACTGGCCCTTTAAATACATAATCCTGGATGTAATTAGACAGCATGAGTTTCAGGGGCCGACAAAGGTTAGATTCTGCCCTGGGGAGGTGTGGAGCCAGGCAATAAATCAATGGGACAGTCATAGGGACGATGTGGTGGTAGGACTTGAGCTTGTTTTTCACTGAAGACATCAGCAAAGTCCTGAAGGAATGAAGGAAAACCAGGCAGAGGACAAGAAAATGATTCCAACTTAGCCAAACGTATTTGAATACAGTGGTTAGGGCAATGCGGTCCCCAACAAAGAACTTCACCAGTTTTCCAATCCAACTGAGGGGCATGGAGTTGCAACCATGGTAGGCCAAGCAGGAGAGAAGAACAATGAGGGAGTACATAAAAAGTCAAGTTCTCCTTATACAGGGCTCCAACCTGTATAGACCACTGTTCAGTGCGGTATAGCACAGTACCGTACAGTCTTTCTCCATTGACTGTAGAGATGTACAAGGGCTTTAACAGGCGAAATACAGGAAGATGATACCTATGTACTAGGGAGGCATCAGTAAAATTTCCCGTTGAACCAGAGTCCAAGAAGGCAAGAACAGAGACAATCTCTTTGGAGGGTAGAAAAGGCTGGGCCTTCAAATTTAAGCGTGGAGAGGTGGTATTCACACCTAGGGAGGCCTCTCCCACAACCCTAGGTGCGAGCATTTCACTGTGGCTGTGGACATAGAGAACAATCTTTTAGGAAATGACCCGCATATGGCATAGATTCTCAGTTTATCTGATATTCTGCAGGGTCAGGCGAGACCGATCCACCTGCATAGACTCCACTGCGGGAGGCAACGTAGAAGATTGCGGTGGTTGCTAGAAGACAGGTGCCAGACGAGGAAAGCGCCGAGGTCATGCAGACTCCTTGGCGAAGTTCCTCACGTCACTCAGAGAAACTAATATCAATCCGGGATGCTAAGTGTATAAGTTCATTCAACTTAGATGGCAATTCCCTTTCAACAAGGGCATCCTTGATATGATTAGATAGTCCTTTCTTGAAGGTGGCGTAAAGAGCTTCATTGTTCCATTATAACTCCGATGCCAGGGTACGAAACTGAATGGCATACTCGCCCACAGAGGAGTTGCCCTGTGAAAGACTCAGCAATGCCGTCTCAGAGGAGGAGGCTTGGGCTGGTTCCTTAAAGACACCCCAAAATTCCGTCAGAAAAGCCTGATTGGTTGTGAGAGCATCACTGAGATCTCAATGCGGAGTTGCCCAGGAGAACGCCCATCCAGTTAAGAGACTGATGACTCATGCCACCTTTGCTCGTTCCATAGGGAACTGTTCCACCATGAGTTCAATGCGCTTGAAGCACTGCGTCACGAAATCACGACAGGACTTGGGATCCCCCTCATATTTCTCAGGAAGAGACAAGCAAAGTTTTGATCCAGAGCAGACTGCAGCAGCGGGAGGCAGAACTGGAACAGGAGGAGGCTGTGGTTGTGGCGGTTACTGCTGGGCATGGCAGATAACTGGCTCAACTGCTGTGCCTGCTGAGCAAACTGCTGTGACTGGATGACCACGATAGAAGCGAGATCCGGATTATGTGTCAGAGGAACCACAGCAGGATCCATGGCCGGATCTAAACTGTGTGGCTGATGACAAGGACCGTATTGGGGAGCGGAGTCTAAGGTGCCACTGGTCTTCACCAGAGCCCGCCGCAAGGCAGGATGGGCTTGCTGCAGCAGGCGACACCCAGGTCACTACCTCCGACATGGCTCGACCACACAGGTAGCTGGGCAAATCGAGGTACCGAAGGATAAGGCAGTAGCGTAGTCAAACGTAGCAGAAGGTCAAGACAAGCGCAAAGGTGCGAAGTCAAATAACATAGCAAGAAGGTCTGGATACACGGGTATGGCTTACAGGAAACATGGAATGCTTAATCTCAGGCTACCGACACTGAAAATTTGGCAGGGAAGTGTGGGAGGTGCAGGGACTTTATAATGTAGTGTCAGGTGCAACAACTAATTATGAGCGCACTGACCCTTTTAAATTTCAGAGCTCCGGCATTGTCAGGATCCGGATAGGTATGCAGTGAGGATACTGGTGGTGGAACCTCTGTGTCAGTGGGGTGATGACGTGGGCCGTACCAGGGGAACGGAGTCTAAGGGGATACTGGTTTTCACCAGAGCCCGCCGCAAAGCGGGATGGACTTGCAGCGGCAGGTAACCCCCAGGTCGTTCCACCCGATAGCGACTCAAACCCAGCTGACGGCTGAGATAGGGACAAGGCAAGAGCAAGGTCGGACGTAGCAGAAGGTCAGGGCAGGCAGCAAGGATCGTAGTCAGGGGCAACAGCAGAGGGTCTGGAACACTGGCTTGGAACATACACAAGAACGTTTTCACTGGCACTGAGGCTACAAGATCCGGCGATACCAGGAAGGGGAAGTGGGTTTTTATAATGAGGACACAGCTGTAAGTACTGATTGGGCCAGGCGCCAATCAATGGCGCACTGGCCCTTTAAATCTCAGAGAGTCGGCGCGCGTCCTTGGGAGCGGGGCCGCGCGCGCGCCGGGACTGAGCAGACAGAGGATGGGACAGGTGAGGGGATTGGGATGCGAGCCGCGGGCGGGCGCGTCTCGCTACGCGGGTCGCATCCCCGCCGGTGACACTAATGCAGCGCTCCCGGTCAGCTGGTCTGACCGGGGCCCTGCATGGAGGTGAACGCCGCGAGCGCTCCGGGGAGGAGCAGGGACCCGGAGCGCTCGGTGTAACAGTACCCCCCCCCTTGGGTCTCCCCCTCTTTTTGGAGCCCCGGAACCTGTCAATGAGCTCCTTGTCGAGGATATTATCCTCTGATTCCCAAGACCTCTCTTTGGGGCCACAATTCTCCCAATCTACAAGAATTTTTTTTTACCTGACCACTTTGGAAGCGAGGATTTCCTTTACAGCGAAGACATCAGAGGAGCCAGAGACAGGAGCTGGAGCAATAACCTTGGGGGAGAAGCAGTTAAGAACGAGAGGTTTGAGAAGTGAAACATGAAAGGAGTTAGGAATACGGAGAGAAGGGGGAAGAAGTTTGTAGGAGACAGGATTGATTTGACTCTTGATTTTAAATGGTCCAAGGTAACGTGGGCCCAGCTTGTAGCTGGGAACGCGGAAGCGGATATACTTGGCAGAGAGCCACACTTTGTCCCCAGGAGCAAAGACAGGAGGAGTTCTTCTTTTCTTATCGGCATGTCTCTTCATACGAGAAGAGGCCAGTAGGAGCGACTTTTGAGTCTCCTTTCAGATAGCAGAGAAGTCCCGGGTAACTTCATCTACAGCAGGCAATACAGAAGAAGTGGGAATGGAGAAAGGGGGCAGAGGGTGACGGCCGTACACCACAAAGAACGTGGATTTGGCAGAGGATTCTGAATTTTTGAAATTGTACGAGAATTCAGCCCAGGGTAGAAGGAGACAAAATGTCGCAAATAGTCACCAAGAATCTGGTTTACTCTCTCTACTTGTCCATTGGATTGGGGGTGATAGGAGGATGAGAAATTTAATTTGATTTTTAATTGGTTACAGAGAGCTATCCAAAATTTCGACACAAATTGAACGCCTCTATCCGAGACGATATGCGTGGGTAGCCCGTGAAGGCGAAAAATATGCAGAAAAAATTGCCTCGCCAATTGTGGCACAGAAGGAAGACCTGGAAGCGGAATGAAGTGTGCCATTTTGGAGAAACAATCAATGACCACCCAGATGACGGTGTTGCCATGCGATACAGGTAGATCCGTAATAAAATCCATGGCTGCTCGGGAACGGGTAAAGGAAGGAGGAGTCCAGCAGGCTTCTGGCGAGGGGTTTTATCCTGGGCGCAAACTGTACAGGCCCGAATGAAATCAGTGACGTCACCCTCCAGCGTAGGCCATCAATACAAAGGAGAAATAAGCTGGATGGACTTCTTGATGCCAGCATGGCCAGCAAGGTGAGAGGAATGTCCCAATTTGAGGATCTTGAGGCGCTGACGGGGAGGGACAAAGGTCTTTCCAGGAGGAGTTTGTCCAATAGAAGCTGGAGCAGAGGAGACCAGGACTTCAGATTCGGTGGCATCAGAGGAACGTGAAAGGGCGTCAGCCCTGACGTTTTTGTCTGCAGGACGAAAGTGAATCTCAACGTTAAAGCGGGCAAAAAACAACGACCACCTAGCCTGGCGAGGATTCAGACGCTGGGCAGACTGGAGGTACGAGAGATTCTTGTGGTCAGTGTAAATGACAATAGGGTGTTTGGAACCCTCCAATAGATGCCTCCATTCTTCGAGTGCTAACTTGATGGCTAGAAGTTCACGATCTCCAATGGAGTAATTTTTTTCTGCCGGAGAGAAAGTTTTAGAAAATAACCCACAAGTAATGTTATGTCCGGTAGAGTTTTTTTTGGAGAAGTACGGCTCCGGCTCCGACTGAAGAGGCGTCCACTTCCAGCAAGAAAGGTTTTGATGGATCAGGTCTGGACAGCACTGGAACAGAAGCGAAGGCAGTTTTGAGGCGATTGAAGGCCTCATCCGCTTGAGGAGGCCATGACTTAGGGTTGGCATTCTTCCTGGTCAGGGCCACAATGGTGGAAAAATGGGGAATAAACTGTCGGTAGTAGTTGGCAAATCCCAGAAAGCGTTGGATAGCACGGAGTCCAGAAGGGCTTGGCCAATCTAAAACCGCTGACAGTTTGTCTGGGTCAATTTGAGCCCTTGGCCAGAGACTAGGTAACCTAGGAAAGGAAGAGATTTGCATTCAAAGAGACATTTTTCCATTTTGGCATACAGGTGATTTTCGCGGAGTCTCTGGAGCACTAGGCGGACATGACGACAGTGTTCCTCCAGACTAGAGGAGAAAATCAAGATGTCGTCCAGGTAAACCACAACACAGGTATATAACAAGTCCCGAAATATCTCATTAACGAAGTCCTGGAAGACTGCAGGGGCGTTGCAGAGCCCAAAGGGCATAACTAGATATTCAAAATGTCCGTCTCTGGTATTGAATGCGGTTTTCCACTCATCCCCTTTCCTGATGCGAATAAGATTATATGCGCCTCTTAAGTCCAATTTAGTGAAAATATTGGCACCACGAAGACGGTCAAAGAGTTCAGAGATCAAAGGCAGGGGATAGCGGTTTTTGATGGTGATTTTATTTAAACCGCTGTAGTCAATGCATGGCCGTAAGGAACCGTCTTTTTTAGAAACAAAGAAGAACCCCGCTCCAGCAGGGGATGAAGACTTTGGAATGAATCCTCTCTTAAGATTCTCCTGGATATAGTCGGACATGGCTTGAGTCTCTGGGGCGGACAGAGGGTAGATCCTGCCCCGGGGTGGAGTAGTACCAGGAAGGCAATCATAAGGCCTATGAGGTGGTAAAATCTTTGCTTGTTTTTTGCAGAAAACATCGGCAAAGTCCTGGTAGGCCTTGGGAAGACCTGGTATAGATGGAGCCACAGGGGTTTGACAAGTGGGAGCAAACGTGAGGCAATAATTGAGACAAGATGAACCCCAACTCTTGATCTCCCCGGTGGTCCAGTCAAGGTTAGGAAAATGACGTTGGAGCCATGGCAGACCGAGGAGGATTTCAGAGGTGCAGTTGGGTAGAACAAGAAATTCAATTTTTTCGTTATGCGGTCCAATGCAAATAAGCAGGGGTTCTGTGCGGTAACGCACAGTGCAGTCCAATTTTTCTCCGTTGACTGAAGAAATGTAGAGCGGTTTGACGAGACTGGTCACTGGGATGTTGAACCTATTAACAAAAGAGGCCAAAATAAAATTTCCTGCAGAACCGGAGTCCAAGAAGGTCACAGCTGAGAAGGAGGAGTTTGCAGAAGGAGAAATCCGCACAGGCACAGTGAGACGTGGAGAAGCAGAATTCACACCTAGAGCTGTCTCACCTTTGTGAGGTAACGGAGTGTGTCTCTCCTGACGCGGAGGGCGGATAGGACAGTCTTTTAGGAAGTGTTCTCTCTTGTAGGGTCAGGCGGGACCGATCCACTTGCTTAGCCTCCTCGGCAGAAGGCACAGGAACAGATTGCAGTGGACTAGAGAAGAGGGGAGCCGGGGAGAGAAATCGCCTGGTGAGAACAAGATCCTTTTCCTGTCGGAGCTCCTGGCATCTTTCAGAGAAACGCATGTCAGTGCGGATGGCCAAATGGATAAGTTCAGACAGGTTAGCAGGAATTTCTCGTGCGGCCAGTACATCCTTGATGTTGCTGGATAAGCCTTTCTTGAAGGTCGCACAGAGGGCCTCATTGTTCCAGGATAATTCTGAGGCGAGGGTACGAAACTGGATGGCGTATTCGCCTACGGAAGAACTTCCTTGGACTTGGTTCAGCAAAGCAGTCTCGGCAGAGGAGGCCCGGGCTGGCTCCTCGAAGACACTACGAACTTCAGCGAAGAAGGACTGGACCGTGACAATGACAGGATCATTGCGGTCCCAGAGCGGTGTGGCCCATGACAAGGCCTTCCAGACAGGAGACTAACCACGAATGCCACCTTAGACCGTTCTGTGGGGAATTGGTCCAACATCATCTCAAAGTGTAGGGAACATTGAGACAGGAAACCACGGCACAGTTTAGAGTCCCCATCAAATTTGTCAGGCAGGGACAGGCGGAGGCTAGGAGCGGCCACTCGCTGCGGAGGAGGTGCAGGAGCTGGCGGAGGAGATGGTTGCTGAAGCTGTGGCAGAAGTTGTTGCAGCATGACGGTCAGTTGGGTCAGCTGCTGTCCTTGTTGCGCTATCTGTTGAGATTGCTGGGCGACCACCGTGGTAAGGTCAGTGACAACTGGCAGCGGGACCTCAGCGGGATCCATGGCCGGATCTACTGTCAGGATCCGGATAGGTATGCAGTGAGGATACTGGTACGTGGATCCTCTGTGTCAGTGGGGTGATGACGTGGGCCGTACCAGGGGAACGGAGTCTAAGGGGGTTACTGGTTTTCATCAAAGCCCGCCGCAAAGCGGGATGGACTTGCAGCGCAGTTAACCCCCAGGTCGTTCCACCCGATAGCGACTCAACCCCAGCTGACGGCTGAGATAGGCGCGGTACAAGGGACAAGGCAAGAGCAAGGTCGGACGTAGCAGAAGGTCAGGGCAGGCAGCAAGGATCGTAGTGGGGGGCAACAGCAGAGGGCCTGGAACACTGGCTTGGAACATACACAAGAACGCTTTCACTGGCACTGAGGCAACAAGATCTGGCGATACCAGGAAGGGGAAGTGGGTTTTTATAATGAGGACACAGGTGTAAGTACTGATTGGGCCAGGAGCCAATCAATGGTGCACTGGCCCTTTAAATCTCAGAGCCGGCGCACTCGCGTCCTAGGGAGAGGGGCCGCGCGTGCCGGGACTGAGCAGACGGAGGACGGGACAGGTGAGGGTATTGGGATGCGAGCCGCGGGCGGGCGCGTCTCGCTACGCGGGTCGCATCCCCGCCGGTGACACTAATGCAGCGCTCCCGGTGCAGCGCTCCCGCCACGAGCGCTCCGGGGAGGAGCCGGGACCCGGAGCGCTCGGCGTAACAGGCATGCACGTCCCAGGAGATGGGGACGCGCGTGCTGGAGCTGAGACACCGAGGAGGAGGCGGAAGTGGAGCGTGGCTGGGACTCCCATGCGGGCATGTCCCGTGTTGCGAATCCCAGACCCGCCGGCAGACGGGAACACACGCTGTTCACCGTACGGTATCATTAACATTATATTTTAATAGTTCGGATATTTACGCATGCAGAGATACCAAATATGTTTATTCAATTTTTAGAGGTGAAATTGGGAAAATGGGACAATTTAAATTTTTATTGGGGGAGGGGATTTTTAAATTTTTTTTTACTTTTCTTTTTTTTCTTTTATTTTTACACTTTAATAGTCCCCTATGGGAACTATTTATAGCAATCATCCGATTGCTAATACTGTTGAGTGTTATGCATAGGGCAAAGCACTGATCAGTGTTATCGGTCATCTTCTGCTCTGGTCTGCTCGATCTCGGACCAGAGCAGAAGGCCCGTGGAAGGCAGCAGAGGCAGGTGAGGGGGACCTCTGTCTGCCGTTCTGGATGATCGGATCATCTGTATTGATCACGGCATCTGCAGGGTTAATGGTGGACTTCCGCGCAATCGCGGATGTCGGCCATTACCGGCGGGTCCCTGGCTGCTATCAGCAGCTGGGACCTTCCGTGCATGACCTAAGCATCGCTCCGATGCTCGCAGTCATGTATGGGACGTAAATGTGCGTCCTGGTGCGTAAATTACCACCACACCAGGACTGGCGTCATTAAGGGGTTAAATATGCTTGAATTTTGGAGCCCAAATCAATGGGGAGGGGCCAAAGTGAAGTACAGTACATAGCAGAATACAATAAAGAGAACAAAAAATAAACATATATATGTATAAAACAGTATGTAATCCTAAACTGATAGTTCTGTGTGGGAGGAATAACTGAAATTCGCAGAGATGAAGAAAAATAGTAAACATCTGTAAACTCTGCTTGCGCCGGAGAACACAGCAGTGTATCCTAAGCGCAAAGCGGAAGTAACTGTTACCAGGGACGTGTCACTAGGGCAGCAATGGGCGCGTCTCGCAGTGAGGACGTGTCATCATGGAGACGCGTCCAATGCTGCGTACAGCGCCGCTGGTGATAGAGACTCAAAGAGCCGGGCGGTGCGCTCCGTCTGAGCTGTCAGATATCATGCGCACTTGTAGGTTGCTGGGAAGTAAGATAAAAAAATTAAAGTAGCAAAGCAGTGTGGATGGGGCTAAGTGGAGAGAGAGAAATGTGGGTGGATTGCGGTGAAAGGGTATGGGGGATGGGATGTCTGAATAAGTATAAAGAATGGGTTATACACATGGATAATCCAGATAGGAGGATATCGGTAATGAATGACAGTATGACGCCACAGTGGGTGGCATAAGGTGGGATGCAATGCATATAGACAGATGGGTGTAATATGTAACAGGACTATTAGTGTGCTGAAAAATAGGAGAGAGTGAGCGGTGTATACATATGTACATATGCATAGGGGAATAAATGCATAACTGTATATATGCATGGTGTTGAGCGGTAGGCATAATGGGCATAACACAGCAATAACAGGCATATCAGAGAGGTGGATACACATAGATATATACATATATACAAATCTATAAATATCCAAGGAATCTATGCATAGATATATACTTGCATGGTAGGCAAAATAAGTATAACAGGTGTGGATGTAAATAAAAGTATTGCAAGAGGTGAAGGAGGTGGCGGGGTGTGGTAAAAGTATGGCAGGTGTGTAAGAGTGAGAAGGGACATATGTGAAACGAGGACCTGGGGATGGAGGAAACAGTACACCTAAATGAAACAGGGCTGGTGCAATGGAATGATTAGAAGGGACCCATGAGAAGGCACCCATGGTAAAGAAGACATGTGGTCAGTGGGTAGGATCACGGGTTACATTCGATCATCTCATTGAGACCTCGGGGGACCAGCGTCTGGAGGGAGAGGATCCAGTAGTTCTCTCTGCGTCTCAGTGTTCTGTACCTGTGGGAGACCTCTTTGCTGATCTGTTCAATGGGAGTAGCTTTGATGACGTTAAGCCATGTGTCGAGACCCGTTGGTCCGACGCTCCGATGCTTGTTGATGCACTCTAAAGCACCGGATTTTCTATTACCTCCCCAAAATTCACAAGCATCTCACCCTGCCTCCAGGACATCCATTCATCTCTGGCATCAACTCCATATACTCCAACTCATATCAAAAGAATCATGACAAGCAAACAGTCATCCCCTGGTAAACATGTAGTAGCGCTGTATAGTCAGATGCTGGTACCTGCAAGAGAAGACAGACAAAAAAAATAAATACACCGACATTAAAGTCAGGTACACCAACACTTACCCCTCCTGCAGGGTCTCATAGCAATTAAATAGATAAACTGGCAGATACTCACGATCCTGACTACAGCCTACGACCAGTTAGGGGGATCTATGTAAGTAAAATAAAACGTAGTCCACTCAATGACCTTATAATAGAAATAATATATATGTCTATATACAGTACACCCACTGCCCACCATGTGTACGACTAGCAGCCCTCTGTACTTACAGACATCCATCCACGATTATCAAACAAGACTCTACTGTGGCAGAGTAAGGATAGACGTGCTAAGTGTGCACGCCGGTGTGAGGTGTTTTTTTTTGCGCCCCCGTAGATCCATGCGTCCGCTCCTCCCCCAGCTCTCCGAACATTTCCGAAGCTAGAACTGGGGGAGGGCAGAGCAAGGCGAAGGAGAAAGTTCACGCCCCCTCCCTCATCTCCCTGAGCTCGGCTGGACGCAGATCTCTACTGCACGCCCCCTCCCTGAGGACATAGATCGCCACGGCAGGTCCCTCCCTCATCTCCCCGAGCTGAGGACGTAGAGCAGTGCTCCCAATGAGCTCTGTGTATAAAGGGGGACATACTGCACGGGCTCTAAATGTCCCCCTTTAGCCCATACAGTATGTCCCCCTTTACACATAGAGCTCAGTATGTCCCCCTTTAGTTTGTGCAGTCTTTAGCCCGTACAGTATGTCCTCCTTTGTCCCCCTTTAGCCTGTAGCCCGTGCAGTATGTCCTCCTTTGTCCCCCTTTAGCCTGTAGCCCGTGCAGTATGTCCCCCTTTGAGGGGACCTGCCGTGGAGATTTACGTCCTCAGCTCGGGGAGATAAGGGAGGGAGGGGCCTGCCGTGGAGATCTATGTCCTCGGGGAGGGGGCGTGCCGTGGAGATCTGCGTCCAGCAGCCGAGCTCAGAGAGGGGAGATGAGGGAGGGGGCGTGAACTTTCTCCTTCCCCTTGCTCTGCCCTCCCCCAGTTCTAGCTTCGTAAATGTTCGGAGAGCTGGGGGAGGAGCGGACGCATGGATCTACGGGGGCGCAAAAAACCACCTCACACCGGCGTCTCACTGCACAGTGCGGCGCCAAACACTGCTATCACGTAGGTCCCGTCCCTCTGACGCAAGCAAGGGGCGGGGCCTCACATCGCATCCACAAATCGGGTAATTAAAGTAACTGACAGCAGCGGCGTCGCTAGTACTTACAGATACATGAAAGATAAACCGATTATGGCTAATAGGGATCTATAGGTAAAGATAAGAATAAGGGAACAAAGGTCAATCTATAAGTAAGGGGTTCTAGATCCACCGCATTATATATTATTAGATCTGTTGTATGTGATCACTAACACTGTTAAGTAAAAGGGTTTAGTTAGTCATACTGGATCTGGGTAGTAGCAATGACTAGGAGTATTCTTAAAGGATCAAGGGCTTAGATCATCGTCCCTAGCAACCAAAGGGGCTATCAAAGAATAACCCCCTGATTGGTTAGGGTGTTTGCTAACAAATTATATAGTGTAGTGATGGAGTCAGTAAATGGTATGTTGCACTCCCGAATTGAGGGGCATTGCTATCGTCCCTAGCAACCAGTACATAGAAAACAGGAAAGTACCTATTGGTGTTTAGGATAAGCAACCAGATGGCGACCCATGGGGAATTATCGCCCCTAACAACCAGATAAAGAACTAGACTAGCCAGAAATGGGTAGCTGCCAACTTATGTAGAACTCGTAGATATCCAGAGAGAGAATAATTAGGGGTATCCTGTAGAGGACCTCACAGAGATCAATGGTTGTCCTTAGCAACCAGAATACAAAGATTGCCTCTCATAGCATACAAATACAGAACCAATTCTAAAAATAGAATAACAGCTTACAAATACTGTATTTATCGGCGTATAACACACACTTTTTAGGCTAAAATTTTTAGCCTAAAGTCTATGTGCGTATTATACGCCGATACACCCCCAGAAAAGGCAGGGGGAGAGAGGCCGTCACTGCCCGCTTCTCTCCCCCTGCCTTTCCTGGGGTCTAGAGCGCTGCTGCCGGCCCTTCTCTCCCCCTAGCTCCCGCCGACAGCCAGGGGGAGAGAAGGGGCAGCGGCACCCATTGCCGGCACCGCTGCCTCCCCCCATCCCCGGTGGCATAATTACCTGGGTCGGGTCCGCGCTGCTGCAGGCCTCCGGCGTGCGTCCCCGGCGTCGTTGCTATGCGCTGCACGGCGCGGGGCATGACGTCAGTGCGCCGCGCCGTGCATAGCAAAGACGCAGTAGACGCGCGGCGGAGGCCTGCAGCAGCGCGGACCTGACCCAGGTAATTATGCCACCGGGGATGGGGGGAGGCAACGGGGCAGCGGCGCCGGCAATGGATGCCGCTGCCCCTTCTCTCCCCCTGGCTGTCAGCGCCGCTTCTCTCCCCCTGACTATCGGCGCCGGCACCGATAGTCAGGGGGACAGAACGGGCAGCGGCGCCGATAGCCAGGGGGAGAGAAGGGCCGGCAGCAGGGCTCTAGACCCCAGGAAACGTAGGGGGAGAGAAGCGGGCAGCGACGGCCTCTCTCCCCCTGCCTTTCCTGGGGTGTATGGGGGTATACACGCGCACACACGCACCCTCATTTTACCATGGATTTTTGGGTAAAAAACTTTTTTTACCCAAATATCCTTGGTAAAATGAGGGTGCGTGTTATAGGCCGGTGCGTGGTATACCCCGATAAATACGGTATATAAACAAATTCAAAAATGGAATGAATAGGCAAAAAGAAAAGCCATTGCAAAATAGTGCGTTCCATATAGATAATGGGTGCTGGGCAGCAGATTGGGACAGGAGACCTAATCAGTAGGGAATGTGGATGACAGGGACCTTGGGAGAGCTGAGTAAACCTATATTGCACCTAGGCTAAAGGGCCCTAATCCTAAATGGCATGGACGTCCTTAGAAGGACGGCACCGTAGCACTGGAACCTCCTATTGTATCCTATATGCCGTGCATAGCAAAGACGCAGTAGACGCGCGGCGGAGGCCTGCAGCAGCGCGGACCTGACCCAGGTAATTATGCCACCGGGGATGGGGGGAGGCAACGGGGCAGCGGCGCCGGCAATGGATGCCGCTGCCCCTTCTCTCCCCCTGGCTGTCAGCGCCGCTTCTCTCCCCCTGACTATCGGCGCCGGCACCGATAGTCAGGGGGACAGAACGGGCAGCGGCGCCGATAGCCAGGGGGAGAGAAGGGCCGGCAGCAGGGCTCTAGACCCCAGGAAACGCAGGGGGAGAGAAGCGGGCAGCGACGGCCTCTCTCCCCCTGCCTTTCCTGGGGTGTATGGGGGTATACACGCGCACACACGCACCCTCATTTTACCATGGATTTTTGGGTAAAAAACTTTTTTTACCCAAATATCCTTGGTAAAATGAGGGTGCGTGTTATAGGCCGGTGCGTGGTATACCCCGATAAATACGGTATATAAACAAATTCAAAAATGGAATGAATAGGCAAAAAGAAAAGCCATTGCAAAATAGTGCGTTCCATATAGATAATGGGTGCTGGGCAGCAGATTGGGACAGGAGACCTAATCAGTAGGGAATGTGGATGACAGGGACCTTGGGAGAGCTGAGTAAACCTATATTGCACCTAGGCTAAAGGGCCCTAATCCTAAATGGCATGGACGTCCTTAGAAGGACGGCACCGTAGCACTGGAACCTCCTATTGTATCCTATAAGGCCCTGCCTAGAGGTGGTCCAAGGAAAATAGACAGACTACGGTCTCCACTCTACCTGCCATACCACCCAATATGCAATCAGCGGCCCCAGCAACCACCATCAATGCTCAACACCAGAACATAGTGAGAATCACAGAAAGGGGGCAAATGTGAGTTGTTCGTTAAGGCCCTGGGGGGCCATGGTTTGTAAACGGAAAATCCACCTGCACTCTCTCTGCAATAATAGTCTATCCCAGTCACCCCCCCCCCCCCCCCCCTGGCAGGAGGTTTAACAAGATAAATACCCATGAACATAAGTTGATCAGTCTGACCCTGATGGTATGTATTCATATGGATCGCCACAGGAGTATTCCTGTGGTTACGTACTGCGACTGTCCTTAAAAAATGGGAGGATGCCGCTACTAAGTGCTCCTTGGAGTTTATGAACATCCTCCTGGAAGAGGAAAGGGTACACCTGGACTTAGCCGGCAAAAAATTGGCAGAACAAAAATAAATTGTACTTAGGTTTAAGGCAGACCCTGAATTTGCGAGTAAAGAGGCACAATTGCAAACTACGATAGAACGTTTCCAATTCTTTCTGAAAGAGAGAAAACATTCCCAATATATACGGGATTTACAGGATTTTAAGGAGAACAAGGCATACACAGTTATCCCTAGAAATCCTGTACAGAGAGATTCGGAAACAGACACAGACTACTCCAAACTGAAAGAAACACTTCTCGCAGTGATAGGGGTCGTGGGTAATCCGAGAGGGCGCTTACCGAGAGGTTCTTATAGGACTAGATACTATAATAGGTCCCCAACACAGGATTACTCCAACCCTTCACAACCATGGAATGGGGGAAGGCATACACCCAATCAGGCACAGATGCAAAATGCAGGACAGTCATACGCACCTTCAGGATCTGCCTCTTCATCATCTTTTTTAGAGGGACCCAAGGATCCATACCAGCTCAGAGTACGACCATATCGAGGGAGATACCCAGCATAGACAGACATAGTGCTTCCAAAATAATTAATCTCTCAAAGCACACTCTGTCACAACGAGAGGTGGATGTCTTGGGCAAAGGGTTATCCTTTGTTCCCACGACTCGTTATTATCCATTTATCTGGACTAAAGACATCCCCCTATTCGCTCGGAAACTGAGGTGGCACAAACATTTCAAAATGAGAGTTAGAAGAGTAGCAAGGGAACATGGTCTCTCTGTTGAGGAACTATCTATGACTCGTGACCTGGTATCTTTATTGGAGGATAATGAAACCACTTTGGGACATGGACCATATACTGACTGTAAACTTAAAAGTCGCCTCATGCCCCCAGTGGGAGATGTTTCCTGCATTGACGTTTTTCTTGATCTAGTTACAAAGGAGTTACGCTCCATTGCGACCCTCCCGAATCAACTTCCGAATAATCTTTCTTATAACGAGAGGATCGCAGTGGAGAAACTGGAAAGCGATAATGACCTTATTATCAAACCCTCCGATAAGGGGGGGGGGGGAATATAGTACTCCTTGATCAAGAAAAATATGTAGATATGTTCTGTCGCCTTCTTGATGATCCTCTTACTTATGAGGTCCTCCCAGCTAATCCCACATCACAGTATCTTGTGGAATTAAAGAATACTTTGATACCAGCCCAAAAATAACCATCTCATCACACAGGATGAGTATGATTTTCTTTTGCCCAAGGCCCCGGTGATACCGACATTCTACGTACTTCCCAAAGTCCATAAGGGGCTAGATCCCCTTAAGGGACGCCCCATAGTGGCAGGTATAGGGAGCATTGGGCAAAATGTTTTAATATACCTTGCAGGCTGTTTCCTACTATTTGTCGTTTCGTGGAATCTACCATCAAGCCCATAATCGTCAAGTGCTGGACCTCCTACGTTACATCCTCACCCACAATTATTTCCTTTTTAAGGGGTGGTACTTCCACCACCTCAGGGGTATCACGATGGGGAGCCCCTGTGCCCCATCCTACGCAAACCTTACCCTGGGCTGGTGGGAGGCAACCATCGCCTTTGTGGGTGAGCAGGAGGTACTAGCAAATAGCGTGACCTTCTGGTCGCAATATATAGAAGACATTTTTATTTTATGGGCGGAGTCAAAGGCAAACTTTGACCTATTTGTACAGTATCTTAACAAAAATACCATAGGTCTTGCCTTTACATATGAAATTGACGAGCAGTCCCTGGCATTCCTTGACGTTCGTGTCAGTAAAAACTCACTGGGGACCCTCGACACAGCGGTCTATAGGAAACCCACTGCGACGAACAGCCTCCTGAGGTGGGAGAGTTGTTACCCGGTTCCCCAGAAAAGGGGTATACCGAGGGGACAATATCTCCGCCTCAGGAGGAACTGCTCGGATAAGACTGAGTTTATACAACAGGCTCAGGACTTGAGGAACCGGTTTCACCAAAGGGGCTATCCGGACTATATACTTAGGGATGCCTATAGAAACGCACTCCAACAGGATAGGACTCGACTCCTGGCCCCCCAGTCTAGGGTTAATACCGAAAATGTTACAAGAATCATTGGTACTTTTGACAACATGTCTATGCATATAAAAAATATTCTAGAGAAACATTGGAACATCTTACGGCTTGACCCAGATCTATCTGATACTATAGGCCCCAGGCCCTTGATAACATATCGCAAGGGACAGAGCGTGGGGGATAGACTGGTCCATAGCCACCTACAGAACACCACTTCTCACACTTGGCTGGGGTCTGTCGCAATACAGGGCTGCTTCAGATGCGGCCACTGCAGGGCCTGTACGAATGTTCTAAAAACTAAAATGCTGGAGGAGACTAACACTGGAAAACTGACACCGATTAAACACTTTATTAACTGTAGCTCACGTGGGGTTATATATCTTGCATCCTGTCCGTGCGGAAAGAGATACGTAGGCAAAACTTTTCGAGAATTCCGCTGCAGGATATTAGAACATCTTGGGGATGTACGTAACCACAGGAATACCCCTGTGGTGATCCATAAGAATACATACCATCAGGGTCAGACTGATCAACTTATGTTCATGGGTATTGATCTTGTTAAACCTCCTGCCAGGGGGGGTGACTGGGATAGACTATTATTGCAGAGAGAGTGCAGGTGGATTTTCCGTTTACAAACCACGGCCCCCCAGGGCCTTAACGAACAACTCACATTTGCCCCCTGTGATTCTCACTATATTCTGGCGTTGAGCATTGAAGGTGGTTGCTGGGGCTGCAGATTGTATATTGGGTGTTATGGCAGGTAGAGAGTGGAGACCGTAGTCGGTCTATTTTCCTAGGACCACCTCTAGACACCACCCCTATGCAAGGCCTTATAGGATACAATAGGAGGTTTCAGTGCTATGGGGCCGTCCTTCTAAGGATGTCCATGCCGTTTAGGATTAGGCCCCTTTAGCCTAGGTGCAATATAGGTTTACTCAGCTCTTCCTAGGTCTCTGTCATCCACATTCCCTACTGATTAGGTCTCCTGTCCCAATCTGCTGCCCAGTATCCATTATCTATATGGAACGCACTATTTTGCAATGGCTTTTCTTCTTGCCTATTCATTCTATTTTTGAATTTGTTTATATATTTGTACGCTATTATTCTATTTTTAGAATTGGTTCTGTATTTTTATGCTTTGAGAGGCAATCTTTGTATTCTGGTTGCTAAGGACAACCATTGATCTCTGTTAGGTCCCCCCATTGCAAGGGACAACTAAAGATCTCTGTGAGGTCCTCTATATGATACCCCTAATTATTCTCTCTCTGGATATCTACGAGTTCTACATAAGTTGGCAGCTACCAATTTCTGGCTAGTCTAGTTCTTTATCTGGTTGTTTAGGGGTGATAATTCCCCATGGGTCGCCATCTGGTTGCTTATCCTAAACACCAATAGGTACTTACCTGTTTTCTATGTACTGGTTGCTAGGGACGATAGCAATCCCCCTCAATTCGGGAGTGCAACATACCATTTATTGACTCCATCACTACACTATATAATTTGTTAGCAAACACCCTAACCAATCAGGGGGTTATTCTTTGATAGCCCCTTTGGTTGCTAGGGACGATGATCTAAGCCCTTGATCCTTTAAGAATACTCCTAGTCATTGCTACCACCCAGGTCCAGTATGACTAACTAAACCCTTTTACTTAACAGTGTTAGTGATCACATACAACAGATCTAATAATATATAATGCGGTGGATCTAGAACCCCTTACTTATAGATTGACCTTTGTTCCCTTATTCTTATCTTTACCTATAGATCCCTATTAGCCATAATCGGTTTATCTTTCATGTATCTGTAAGTACTAGCGACGCCGCTGCTGTCAGTTACTTTAATTACCCGATTTGTGGATGCGATGTGAGGCCCCGCTCCTTGCTTGCGTCAGAGGGACGGGACCTACATGATAGCAGTGTTTGGCGTTGCACTGTGCAGTGAGACGCCGGCATGCACACTTAGCACATCTATCCGGACACTGTGCCGGTTTACTCTGCCACAGCAGAGTCCTGTTTGATAATCCTGGATGGATGTCTGTAAGTACAGAGGGCTGCTAGTTGTACACATGGTGGGCAGCGGGTGTACTGTATATAGACATATATATTATTTTTATTATAAGGTCATTGAGTGGACTACGTTTTATTTTACTTTCGGATCCCCCTAACTGGTCGTAGGCTGTAGTCAGGATCATGAGTATCTGCCAGTTTATCTATCTAATTGCTATGAGACCCTGCAGGAGGGGTAAGTGTTGGTGTACCTGACTTTAATGTCGGTGGATTTTTAATTTTTTTTGTCTGTCTTCTCTTGCAGGTACCAGCATCTGACTATACAGCGCTACTACATGTTTACCAGGGGATGACTGTTTTCTTGTCATGATTCTTTTGATATGAGTTTATTGAAAATACTCATCAGAATTGCTCATTTTAAGTCACATGCTACAGGCTACTTATGTTACTAGCCTTTCTTTGTTATGGTGTGAGGATTGGCACACCTGATATACTATATGTCCCCTGATGAAGTGTGGGGGATCCTATGTTGACTCATCCCCTACACAGAAACGCGTTGGGACAGGGACAAACCTCCGTTCAATATTGGCATTTCTAGTTAATTAAGAAAGCTTTACATTTTTTCTTATGATATTTTCAGCATGTGATAATGTTACATTCTTCTGCTATTGGATGCAGTCCAGTATATCTCTTGATCATTGACAATATGGATTTTTGTGGTCTTTTTGAGTGACCAATGTGTGTTACCTTTGCTTGGTGCCTCCTTACTATGTTTTGTGGTTTGTGGTAGAACATTTATTATTTTATCTAGCATGTAATTAAACATTAAGTTTTATATAGCACCTCTGTTCCCTTTGGAACAACATTTCATTACCTTCAGAAGAGGCCACACCATACGGAACCTTGTAGCCCCTAGCAAACTTAGATCCAGCACCACCCTGTCGACCACCTCCAACTTTCTCGCCACCACCGGAAGTTTCTGATGTAAGTGCTGCTCCGTCATCTCACATAGATGCAGTTCCTTCTCCTCCACCACTACTAAATCCACATACCCCATCAAATCCTGTCTCAATTGTAGCTCACAATACGTGATTTCTCTTCTACAATGTCCGAGTGGACTCCAATATGTGGGGCGCACTATCCGGTGCTTTTAGAGAATGCATCAACAAGCATCGGAAAAACACCACCAACGGGTTACTACTACATAGTGTGTCTCGGCACATGGCTGAATTGCATTGGAAGGATTTTAACATCATTAAAGCTACTCCCATTGAACAGATCAGCAAACCCTGGTTCCCCGAGGTTTCAATGAGATGATCAAATGTAACCTGTGATCCTACCCCCTGACCACATATCTTCTTTCCCATGGGTCCCTTCCAATCGTTCCATTGCACCAGCCCTGTTTCATTTAGGTGTTCCGTTTCCTCCATCCCCTGGTCCTCTTTTCACATATGTCCCCTCTCTCTCTCACACCTGCCATACTTTTACCACACCTCGCCATGCCCTTCACCTCTTGCAATACTTTTATTTACATCCACACCTGTTAAACTTATTTTTCCTACCATGCATGTATACATCTATGCATGGATTCCTTGGATGTATATAGATTTGTATGTATCTATATGTATCCACCTCTCTGATATGCCTGTTATCGCTGTTATGCCCATCATGCCTACCGCTCAACACCATTCTTATATACAGTTATGCATTTATTCCCCTATGCATATGTACATATGTATACACTGCTCACTCTCTCCTTTTTTTTCAGCACACTCATAGTCCTGTTACAAATTACACCCATCTGTCAATATGCATTGCATCCCACCTTATGCCACCCACTGTGGCGACATACTGCCATTCATTACCAATATCCTCCTATATGGATTATCCATGTGTATAACCCATGGATAGCTGCATAAATTAGTAGTCCCATAGAATGACAAATGTTCGTACAAAACGCACAAGATAAATGTCATACAAGGTAGTAACATGTGTTAGATATACTGACAAACAGAACCTGTGTTACCCAGGGGTAATATTCAGTATTCATTAATATAGACATACATGTA